>NC_092877.1:339403439-339707529 GCF_028372415.1 Notamacropus eugenii
CCTGAGGAAGGAATGGAAGAGGCCAGCTGCAAGCTCATGTCCACATTCTGTCCTGTCCTTCTGCTGCCAGTTGCCATCAACTGCTCCATGGGGAGGAAGGTACATGTGAGCACAGATTTGTCTGGCCTCAGTGTGAAGATGCATTCTAGTGCTTTCCAGAAATCCAAGAACAAGAAACAACAGCCAGCTTGCTTTAGGATGTCATGATGGAGAAAAGCATCCGATTCACAGTCAGAAAATTACCAGATGTCAACCTCAATTTCTCAAACTCTATCAGTAGGGCAGTGGTGGTCATGCTTGTACTCCACTGGGAGGTGCCCCTTAGACGCCTTCAAACTCCGATCCACACCCTGGGACTGCCTCAGATTGACTGTGGGACTCGCATGGAAGGAAGAAATGAAGGAAGGAAAAAAAGAGGGAAAAAAAGAAAGAGAGAAAGAAAGAAAGAAAGGAAGGAAGGAAGGAAGGAAGGAAGGAAGGAAGGAAGGAAGGAAGGAAGGAAGGAAGGAAAGGAGAGAAAGAGAGGGGGGAAGACTTCAAAGAGCTTACATTTTATTGTAGAAGACAGTAAATACATAAATAATGATACACAAAATTAATATAAAATAAAATGTGGAGAAAGGAGGGCCAGGAAATTCTTCATGTAGAAAGTGGTGTTTGAGCAAAGTTTTGAAGGAATCGTGGGATTCTGAGAGCAAACACTTTGGTTGATCGTGTATTTCAGACGCAGGGGACACCCAGAGCAGAGGGATAAAGACGAGGCAGATGCAGGGTGGTTCCATGGTGAACAATAGGACCATCAAGTCTGGCCAGACAATGGAGTGAGGGAAGAGGAGGGATGCACCGTAAGGTTGGACAAGTCACAGAGATGAGCTTTGTGGACCTCAGTTTCCTCATCTGGAAAGTGAAGGGTGTGGATGAGTGTTCTCTAAGGACTTCTGAGGTTTCTTTTAACTCTAAATCAATAACCTCATGATTTGCACAAGGTCTTATGGGTAAGTGCTAAGTAGCAGACACAGAACTTTGGGGTCCAAGGTCAGAGTTGCTTCGATTACACCCCACTGTTCCTTGGTAAGAAAAGATGGACTACGTGCCTATTGTCCGGATTTACATTCAAAATCTTCAAGCCCTGAATTTGATCTCTGAACAAGAAAATCTTGCAAAGGAGGCTTGCTTGTTTGGCTGTTCTCTTTTAATAAGTTGGACAGAAGTTATATCCAGTTTGTCCCCAAAGACAAATTTATAAGCTAATTTTGAACAAGTATTTTGCAATGTGTGTTCTCATCAAGTTGTGAAAATCATTTCCAAAAAACATTTGACCTAAAAACGTTGCCTTGGCCCCAGTCGCCTATACCCAGACCATCCACCCAGGCTCTTGCTTTCATCAGTAGATCCAAGAACTGCAAAGAGTTCTGGTGTTGTCCTAAAAAATGTCCTGAAGGAATTAAATAGAAACCATATTTAACAACTTTAAGGTCAGAGACCTAGTCTCCATGATGTTCACACTCTGACTTCTTTCAAGTCCTGGACAAGGATCTGCCTCAAACTAGAGAATTTTTTGTTTGTACATCATTCCATTCCAGAATGCTTTACTGTCAACTACCTTTTGCAAAAAAATGATTATAATCTGCTTGGACAGCTAAGTGGCCAAGGAGGAGAATACTGGAACTGGAGTCGAGAAGACTCATCTTCCTGAATTCAAATCTGGCCTCAGACACTTACTCACTTGGTGACTCTGGGCAAGTGCCTTAACCCTGTTTGCCTCAGTTTCCTCATCTGTAAAAGGAGCTGGAGAAGGAAATGAACCATTCCAGTATTTTTGCCAAGAAAACCCTAGATGGGGTCATGAAGAGGACATGACTGAAACTGAACAACAACAAGAAATCTGGGTTGTTGTTTGATCCCTTTTGGGCTAGCAACATATTACACAACCTAGAATTTTAGAATGTTTAGGTTGGGAAAGGCCCTTGGTCTAATCTCTACTGGCATCATGTATTCCCCCATAGCAACATCCTTCAGTGACTTTCTAGGCCAGGGGTGGGGAATCTGCAGCCTCGAGGTCACATGTAGCCTTTCAGATCCTCAAATTCAGCCTTTTGACTGAAACCAAATTTCACAGAACAAACTTCAGTCAAAGGGCTGGCTACTTGAGGACCTAGAGGGCCATATGTGGCCTTGAGGCTGCAGATTCCCCACCACTGCTCTAGGTTCTCATCAAATGCCTCCAGTGATAAAGAATGGATGACTTCCATAGACAGTCCAACTTATTTTTGGACAGTACTGTTTATTAGAAAATTCTTGCCCTTTTTTTTTGAGTAAAAAATCAATCTCCCCAGAAATCAATGTAAGTTTTGTTTTTTTTTCTTTCTTTAAGTGCTTTTCTGTAGAGAAAATGCTGATCTTTTTGTCCAAAAGAAAAACCAACCCTGAGTTCAAATCCTGTGTGTGACTCTGGTTAAATTACTTAACCTTTTTTCAGTCTCAGTTTCTTCATTTTTAAAATTGGATACTTACCCCACCGAGTTGTGAGGGCCAAGTGAGATGATGAATATAAAGTATTATGTGACCATTCTATCTCCCACCCCTCTTAGACCTCACAGAGTACTTTGTTTTCCATCTCTAAGTGAATTTCTCATATGATATTTGTACTGTAGGAGAGGTTCCCAAATTTCCTTGGTTCACTGTGCCCTTGTGTCTCAGTATTTTTTTTCACAGTGCTCCTAGGTCGAAAGAAATAGCTAACAGTTCTGTTTATTAAGTAGTTAGGTCAGAACAACTTAATAAGTGCTTATGGTCCAATGACTTAGTGGTTTTATGAGGTAATAAATGCACATAAATTAAAAGAAAAATGGCATTTTCATTTTATTCCTAAAGAACCACAAATTACTTATTAATGGAATGCCTGTTCAGGTGGGCACCACGCAATTCCTCAAATGTTGAAATTAGATCAGACATGAACACCCACATTTCCTGTTGCACACTGATTTTCACCAAGTCCTTGCTTTTCATCACAGAAATATTCCTAAAACCAGCTTTGCCAAAGTATATCACCGTGGAATTAGAATTTTCTGGGCTTTAACTTTTTTCAAATTAATATTTATTTACTTTTAGTATCCTTTTCTTTAAACACTTGGAGTTCAGGTTCTGTCCCTCCCACCCACTGTGAAGGCAAACAATATGTCAATTACACACATGAAATCATGTAAAACTTATTTCTATATTAGCTATATTGCAAAATGAAGTTGACAAATATTCTTCAATTTGCTTTCAGGGTTCGTCAGTTCTCTCTCTGCAGGTGGAGAGCATTTTATTTTAAATCATGAGTCTTTTGGAATTGTCTTGTATCATTGTATCAATTAAAGTAGTCAGGTCTTTCATGGGTGATTATCCTTACAACATATTGTTACTGTGCACAATGATCTTCCAGTTCTGCTCACTTCACTTTGTATCAGTTCATATGGTCTTTCCATGTTTTTCTGAAGCCATCCCCCTCATCATTTTTTATAGCACAATAGCATTCCATCACAATCATATACCACAACTTGTTCAGGCATTTCCCCAGTTGATGTGCATCCCCTCAATTTCCAATTCTTTGCCACACAAAAAGAGCCATTATAAATATTTTTTTTATTTATAGGTTCTTTTCCTTTTCCTTTCATCTCTTTAGGGTATAAACCTAGAGGTGGTATCAGAGTGTATATATAGTTTTATAGCCCTTTAGGCACAGTTCCAGATTGTTCTACAGAATAGTTAGACCAGTTCATTACTCCACCAATTCATTTATATATATATATATATATATATGTGTGTGTGTGTGTGTGTGTGTGTGTGTGTGTGTGTGTATATATGTATGTATGTATATATGTGTGTATGTGTGTATTTTTTTCCTCTTCCCTTCCAACATTTGTCATTTCTGATAGATGTGAAGTGGTACTTCAGAGTTGTTTTAATTTGCATTTCTCTACTCAATAGTGACTTACAGCATTTTTTCATATGACTATAGATAGCTTTGATTTCTTCATCTGAAAACTGCCTATTCATATCCTTTGACCATTTGTCAGTTGGGGAATGTCCCTTTTTCTTTTTTTTTATAAATTTGACTCATTTCCCTATATATTTGAGAAATTGGGCCTTTATCAGAGAAAATTGCTGTTAAATTTTTTTTATACTGCTTCCTCTTCTTTGATACCATTTAGCAAAATGTAACTTCTATGATTATCCTTTTAGATTAGGTATATTTTTGCTTTTGCTTTGCCTGAAATCATGCTTGCTACCACTGCCTTTTTTTTTTTTTTACTTCAGCTGAAGTATAATAGATTTTGCTCCAATCCCTTATTTTAACTCTGTGTGTATCTTTTTGTTTCATGTGTCTTTTGTAAACAACATATTGTTGGATTCTGGTTTCTAATCAATTTTGCTATTTCCCCCAAATCAGTTTGATTTAAAAACCATACCAATGAAACAGATATAACTTTATTACAGTTTTTAAGTGTTAGGGAATGAGGAAGCCTAAAGGATTTTAAATATCAGAGACCTCCTACATAGCTTGAGTTCCAAAGCAAACATCTAATGATAGTAATGACTGAGAGTTATCCAACAATAATGATAACTGATATTCATCTAGCACTTTAAAGTTGACAAGTCACATTCCACACATTATTTCCTTTGATCCTGTTAGGTAAGTGCTATAGGTATGATAAACCCCTTTTTATAGAGAAGGAAAATTACTTACCCAGGGTCAGAGAGCTAGTATATGACAAGAGTCAGGATTCAAACCCAGATCTTCTTGGGTCATAGACCAACAATACTCTATAGTCATAATTATTGTTGTTTAGTGGTTAAAGTAATGTCTGATTCTTCATGTGACCTCATTTTTGTGGTTTTCTTGGAAAAGAAAAAGATACTGGGGTGCTTTGCCATTTTCTTTTTCAGCTCATTTTACAAATGAGAAAACTGAGGCAAGCAGAGTTAAGGAACTTGGCAGGGTCACACAGTTAATAAACATCTGAGGCTGGATTGGAACTCAGATCTTCCTGACTCTAGGCCTAGTGCTTTATCCACTGCATCATCAAGCTGCATACACACACACACACACACACACACACACATACACACATGTGTATATATGTGTAGATATATATGCATATACATACATACACATATATATTCTCATAGTACCTGTCTAAAAACTCATACCATTCATTCACTTGTTCATTCACACATGAATAATATCTTTCAAGTTCTATGATTAGAAATGAAACTTTATTTCAAAAATAAACTTTAAGGATTGAAATTAAAAACAGAACAACTATTTCTGATTTTGTACAGGTGATGCTGGAAAGTATTTTAGGGATTAGTGGTAAGAAGTGAAAACCAGGGAGCAATACCCATGATTAAACTCAAGAACTGGGCTTTGATAGTAGTAACTCATATCTCTATAGAGCCTTAAATCTTGACAAGGGCTTTACGGACATCTCATGCGATCTTCACAACATGCTGTGAAGTAGGTAATATTATTTCCTCATTTTACAGATGAGAAGACCACATTCCATCTTTTTAATTGTAATAGTCATCCTTTGCTCAGCCATTTTATGGGATGCTGGCCATGAAATATTGTAATATACCAATAACTGAAATTGAGGACCACCCGTCCCATAGGATAATAAAGAGATGCAAGGCGGGTATAAGCAGCCTCCTAACACATTACAAACAAGAAATTATGAAAATCATCATTTTTAATCACATAAGAAGAAAAAAAGATGCCACCAAAAAAATGTGTTTAAGAAAGAAGATGGGTTTGTGACATGGTAAAAAAAAAAAAAAAAGAGCACTAACCAATGGACAGCCATTGGCATCTTTCCAATGTCATGAGTAGTTAAAGGCACTAGCATGCTAGGCAGTCCCTTTGGGACCTAGGAAAGGATGTGTACAAGAGTCTCAATGGATGGACGAGCAGAGATGGTTATGATGGAAGAAATCCCTAAATCAATGCTATCCCACATTCAATCATCTGTATACAGATGAGGAAATCGAAAACTGGAAACATGGTGGTTTGCCATGATCAATGTCTGAAGCCAGATTTCAATTTTCCTTGCTTTGGCAATCTCCACTCAGCCCCCTTGTTTCCTAAACTCAAAGGCCACCTTCCACATGAAACTTTTCCTGGTCTGCTTCCCCACCAGGGCCTCAGCCCAAACTGCTACTTACTTCTTTTGTACATGCTAATTCATGAATATGCTTTCTCCTCTGATTACAACATAAGCTCCTTGAGGGTAGGAACTGTTACTTTTTTGTCTTGCACAGCCAGAGTCTATCACACCTTCCGGAACATAATGGACATTTTGTAAATGCTTATTGATCAATTGATTGATTGACTTATCTCTCCCTCTCTGGCTTTCTTTTCTCTTGACTCATTCTTTTCCCAGTCTCCTTTCTACTCTCCATCTCCTTTTTCATTCTGTTTCTGTCTGTGTCTGTATCTTGGTGTCTTGCTCTTTCTGCATAGACGCCCATCTTCCTGGTTTCTCCTTCTGTATATGTCCACTCCATTTTATTTGCCCCTTTTTCTCACTCCATCTCTTAGGTGAATATAATAGGACAAGCACCAAGTCCTGTGTATTCTTAGATGTGTTAATTTTGTAGTTTTGTGTTCCTGATTCTAAATTTTTAAAGATCACTGAGTGGAAAAATTTTGTTTGAAAGAAAAGCCCAACTAATTCTAGTTGTTTTCTCTTTGTATGTAGTCCTCAATGTCTTTTTGTTTTCTTTCATCCTGTGGTTTAGTGGCAAAAATTCTACAACACTGAGAATGTGAGTATTCTCCCAAGCTAGCTTGAACTGGAAGGGATGACTAGTGCTTTAATTAGCTTTCTTCGGTCTCCACCTGGTGGTGGGAAGTCAGAAGACAAGCCCTTTAATGGATGGAAGAAGCTGTGGAGGCAAAGTCCCAGTCCTAATGGAGGTCATCTTGAGCTAATTTGTGTTTTATGTGGAGAAGGATTCACCTCGAGAGGATGAAATAATTTACACCTATAATTAGCAAAGGCTGATTCTGTGACTTCCTTTGCTCTTCTTTTTGTCAAATTTGGGAATGGAGGAATAAAACCTAATCAGTGAAAGGAGGATTATGAGATTTTGTCAGTTCCTAAGTTTCTTTAATGGGGCCAAAGGTCAAGCCACCCTATTACCCCCTTCTCCAGATCACCACCTTGTACCATCCTCTCCCCATCATGGAGAAAGGGGGAACTTATGGGCTGCTCTTGCCTGGATCCTTTTTCTCTTTAAAGTGTTTCAACTTGGAAGTGAAATATATATGTTAAAATGTTAAATTTTTGCACAAGTTGTGTAACAGATTGAATGGGTCTGCATAGACCATGCTAACAAGCATGCACTCAGAACTCTTCTGGAAACTTCTGGGGATTCCACAGGCATGGTGACTCAATGCTTGGGCTTTTGGGGGATGACTGAACTTCTGACTGCTCTGGTCATTTGATAACTCAGCATTTAAAGGATCTGTCATTTTAGAAAGAGTGACAAATTCTGAATTGTCTCTGGGTCATCCCCAGTTGTAGATGATGGCAATAGTTGTAGGGTAGTGGAGTACTGGAGCCATTAAAGAGGGATGGTTTGTGTCTCAGCTCTTTTGGGCTGCAAAAATGGCAGGTGACATCATGTGACTCTAAGGAAGGGTAATGAAGGACAGATCTTTTTCTACCCCAAGATCATGGTGACCCCATCATTGTTCCCCATGGCTCAACAAGTGAGCTTGCACAAGGAACCCTGGATACTTTCATTCCTTTTGTATTTATTTTTCTTCTTTTATGTTTGTTCTTTCTTTATCTTCAGCAAACAAGCATTCAATAGTAGACCAATGAAAGAGTGAAGGCAACCTTATACATTTGGCAGAAGCATATGGTTGGAGCTGACCATTGGCAGAAAAGTTTCTGCCCAGAGTAGATGACCACTGACAAGATGAGTAGACCAAGTTAGCGGATAAATACCAAAAGTTGTTTGGACAATGCTTGACCGAGGTGAAATTTAAGATGCTTAATGAGTAGTTCTGTGAATCAATGTGTATTCTGATGAAGTATCAATATTAGCCTCCCGGGAGATTTTTAACAATAGTCATGTTAAGTTTTTGTATCTCATTCTAACCATTCTGTTCTTGTACTACTTGTACAACTACTTGTACATGTACATGGAATCATATTTGTGCATTTAGTACCTTTTTTACTCTGTCTCCACCTTTAGAAGAATCACTGGTCTTGTGAGCCACAATTTAATTTGCTATAATTAAAATCATTCCCAGTAACTAGGATTGGAGACCTAAAAAACTAATAATTGTGATAAAAGGAAGATCCCTTTCACTAGAGGCAGACTCGTCAAGACTATATGTGGCCCAAACAGGATAGAAAGAACCAAGTGCACCTAAGTGATCCTACCCCCATGGGATCAGCTGACAGGTTCTTCAGTGTTAGACTTGCTTTTGGAAAGAAGTACAGAACAGCTGGAGAGCTAAAGAATTTTAAGGGTCAATGGACAGCATCAGTGGGCACATACATGGTAACACTATCTCTCAAAATGATTTCACAGACATTATTTCATGAACCTCAATCTCATGACCACACTATGAGGGAAGATATTTTTAATTTCCATTTTGCAGATGAGGAAACTGAGGCAAAGAGAGGTTATGTAATTTGCCACATAGCAACAATAGTAAATGTCATACTGCATTTTCTGGACAGAATGGCCTAAAAAACTAAAAACTTTTGTTCTGGTTTTTTTTCCAATCCATATCTGTTCTTTTATGTTTCTTTACCTTGTTTCTCACCTTTTTTCATTCATTTTTGAAATTCAAAACTCTTTCTTTAAATAGTATTTTATTTTTCTCCCAATTACATGTCAAGACAATTTTTTAGCAATCATTTTTACAAGATTTTGAGTTCCAAATTTTTCTCCCCTCCCTTCTTCCCTCTCTGCCCTCCCTTACCCTCTTCCTAAAATGGTAGGTAATTTGAAATAGGCTATGCATGTACTATCATGTAAAACACATTTCCATGTTAGTCACAGTTGTGAAAGAAAATACAGATCAAAGGGCAAAAAACCCATGAAAAAGAACAAAATAAGTGAAAAAAGCATTTTTGATCTGTGTTCAGAGTCCATTAGTTCTTTATCTGGATGTGGATGGCACTTTCCTTCATGAGTCCTTTATACTTGTCTTGGATCATTGTGTTACTGAGAAGAGCTGAGTCATTCATAGTTGATCCTCACACACGACTGCTGATACTGTGTACAATGTTTTCCTGGTTCTGCTTATTTCACTTTGCATCAGTTCAAATAAGTCTTTCTAGGTTTTTCTGAAATCTGCCTGTTCAGTATTTCTTATTGCACAATAGTATTCCATTACATTCATACAGCTTGTTCAGCCATTCCCCAATTGATAGACATCCCCTCAGTTTCCAATCATTTGCCACCGTGAAAAGAGCTGCTACAAATATTTTTATACATGTAGGTTCTTTCCTCTTTTTTATGATATAGACCTAGTAGTGGTATTTCTGGATCAAAGGATATGCACAGTAGTTTGATTGCCCTTGGGCATAGTTCCAAATTGCTCTTCAATATGGTTGGATGAGTTCACAAATTTATTAGTGTCCCAGTTTTCCCACATTTTCTCCAATATTTATCATTTTTCTTTTTTTGTCACATTAGTCAACATGATTGCTGTAAGGTATTATTTCAAAATTGCTTTAAGTTGCATTTCTCTAATCAAAAGTGATTTAGAGCACTTCTTCATATGCCTATAGATAACTTTGATTTCTTTATCTGATCATTCCTTTGAACATTCATCAGTTGGGGAATAGTTATATTCTTATAAATTTGACTCAGTTCTCTATATATTTAAAAAAGGAGGAAGATTCTGGGTTTTGATCCATATCCACTTCCATTTTATGGGAGAGTTCATCCCATTCACATTCAGTTATGATTACTGTGTATTTCCCTCCATCCTATATTTCCTCCTGTTTGTCCTCTTTTTCCTCTTGCCCTTTTCCTCCTTTACAGAGTTTTCTTCTGTCTTCCACCTCTCTGAGTCTGTCCTCTCTTCTATCAGTCTCCCCCCTTCAACCCTATACTTAATTTACTCCACTCCTACTTTACTGTCTAGTAAGATAGATTTCTATGTTCAGCTGATTGTGTGTATTATTCCCTCTTTGTGCCAATAGTGATGAGGGTAAAGTTCAAGTGATGCCCATCACCCATCCTCCCATCTTTCCCTCCACTATAATAAGTTTTTCACATCTCTTTATGTGAAATAATTTACCCCATGCTACCTCTCCTTTCCTTCTGCATTCAGTGTACTCTTCCTTCTCATCCCTTAATCATTTTTTATGTCATTCCCTCAAATTCACCTTATAACTGTACCCTCTGTCTATGTATATTCCTTCTAGCTGTACTATTAGTGGTACAATTTTTAAGAGTTACAGGTATCATCTTCCTATGTAGAGATGTAAACAGGTCAGCTTCATTGAATCCTTTATGTTCTCTTTTCCCTTTTGACCTTTTTAGGTTTCTCTTGGGTCTTGCTATTGAAGATCAAATTTTTTACTCAATTCTGGTCTCCTTATGAAGCTTGAAATTCTTTTTCACTGAATGACCATTTTCCCCCTTGAAGTATTATGCTTAACTTTGTGGTATAGGTGATTCTTGTAGTCCTAGCACCTTTGCCTCCTGGAATATCATGTTCCATGACCTCTGATCCTTTAATGTTGCAGCTATGAAGTCCTGTATAATCCTGATTGTGGCTCCCCAATATTTGAATTGCTTCTTTCTGGCCACTTGCAGTATTTTTTCCTTGACCTGATAGTTCTGAAACATCCATAAATATACATAAATGGGTATTTATTTTTCATTCTTTTGAATTTGTTTGATTGATTCTTGTCTCATAGAATCATTAACTTCCACTTGCCCATTTCTAATTTTAAGAAGTTGTTTTCCTTAATTAGCTTTTGTACTTCCTTTTCCATTTGTTCAAATCTACTTTTTAAGGAGTTGTTTTCCTTTTCCAAGCTTTTGACTCTTTTTCATAATCCTCTTGCATCACTCTCATTTCTTGTCTCAATTTTTCTTCTACATCTCTTATATGATTTTTAAGCTCTATTTTGATCTCTTTCATTAGTTCTTTCTGGGCTTGACACCACTTCCCATTTTCTTTTGGGGCTTTGCCTATAGCTGTTTTGACATTGTACTTTGTATATTGAGCTTCCCTGTTACCATAACAACTTTCTATGGTCAGATTTTTTGTTGTTGCTATTGCTTTTTGCTCATCCTGTTTAGTTTTTTACTCTTTTAAATTTGAGCTCTACTCCCAGGGCACTGCCTGAGGCTTGTTGTGCCAGGGGTGGCAGGCACTGACTGTTTCCCTGGTACTGTCCTGATGTTGTCCTGAGGCCTACAAGGGACCAGCAATGCTCCGCTGAGGGGGTGGCTGGTGCTTCTGGAGGCAGGAGAGATGGGATCTTAGTGCTGGTGTCTGGTGTGTGTGCTTCTGGGCTTCTCCAGGGCTGCGCCAAAACACATTGTGGTCTGGCCATTGTGCCCAGGACTGTGCTGAAGCATGTGGGGGGCTCCTGATGTTGGTAGTTGTCAAAACTCTCTTGGTCTATTTTTCCCAATCCATATCTTTGTTTGTTTGTTTCTTTACCTCACTTCCCATGTTTTTTGTCCATTTTTAAACTGTCTAATCATTCTCAATATCATTTTCCCCTTCCATCTCAATTGTCCCTTCAGTGTATCTCTTTCTCCCCTAACCTCCTGCTTCCCTCTCCCATCCCCTCCAGCCCCTTGCCTCCTACACATTTAAAAACAGTCATTTCTGCTATCGTGATGGTGCTGGGGGTAGGGAACAGGCTGCTGACATTTGTGAAGAGAAGTGAAAAGACAAAGTGGGCCTCTCACAGCCAGGCCCCAAAGCAGAAGCGAAAACCACAGGAAGTCAAAAGCCAATTCCCTGAGCTCTGTGTTGAAGGAGCTCAGTCAGACCTACTCTGCTGGCTGAGTACTGAACCCTTCAGCCCGATTCCCCCACAACCATACACACACTCTTCTGCCCTTGGCTTAGAATCTTAGACTTCCAGCAACTGACCTCAGCTCTGTACTACCAATGCCACTTCTATTACCTCCATGAGGAGGGACCTTTGGGAACAGTCTTTCCTTCTTTTCTGGCTCAGGAGATGGAGTCATTTGTATCATAGACCAAGCTTCTATGAATTCTTCATTGCCAGGTTTTTCTTTCAGTCCATTATTGTCAAAGACACAACCATCTTCTCTGTCACCTAAATGTCATCCTTGACTTCTCACCCTCCCACCCACTGTGTCCCAATCAGTCATCAAATCCCATAGATTCTACCTTTTCAGTGTTTCTCATATAAACCCTCTTCTTTTCTCTGATCTCATCACACCCTGATGCAGATCCTCTTTACTTCATGCCTGGACCATGGCAATAGCCTTCCAGCTGGTATTCCTGTCTCAAATTTCTTCTCACTTCAGTCCATCTTCCACTCAACTGGCACAGAGGTATTCCTAAAGTTCAGGTCCAATCATGTCAACCCCCCTCTCCCTCCCTGACACACATGCTTGATAAACTCTACTGGTTCCCTGTCATCTCCAGGATCAAATATAAATTTGGCTTAAAGGCCTTCCTAATTGAGCCCCCCTTCCCATCTTTCCACTTGTCCTCACTGCCACGTACAGTCCAATCCAATGGCATTGACCTCCATGTTATTCCCCACACAAGAACCTCCTTCTTCCAAATCCATGCATTTTCACAGACTCCCTAGTCCCTTCAATTCTCTCCTTCCTTCCCTCCTGACATCACTGGCTTCCTTAGAGTCTCAACTAAAGTGCCTCTTATATAAGAAACCTTTTCCCATCCCCTTTGATGCTAGTGCAGTCCTCAGCTGACCTCCATTTTATCCTGCCTATATGTTGTTTGTACAGAGTTGTTTGAATTCCATCACTAAAGCTACTTAAGAAATATTTGTTAACTTGACTTGACCATAGCTTTAAAGCTGGAAAGGTCATCTAACCTTCCTCATTTTTTGTTGTTGTTGTTGTTGAGTCATTTCAGTTGTATCTGTCTCTTTGTGACCCCATTTGGAGTTTTCTTGGCAAAGATACTGGAGTGGTTTTCCATTTCTTTCTCCAACACATTTTATGGAGGAGGAAACTGAGGCAAAGAGGGTTAAGTGATTTGCTTTGGGTCAGGTCAGATTTGAACTCATGAAAATGAGTCTTTTTGTCTCCAGGCCCAGCATCCTATCCATTGCGCCACCTAGTCACCCAATGAATGCAAGTAATTTGAGCAAAGTCATGTCTTTAATAAGTAAGGAAGAAAGTGATTTTAATTCAGGATCTCTGTGTGCCAATACAGTACTTTCCATTTTACCATGATACTCATAGAACAAAATCAAGAATCCTTCAATTTCTTTTTGTTGTCTACTTTCCTATATTCCTTTTCAGGTGGGAAAAGAAGAAGCAACCAGGTGTCACTTGCAAACCTTTAAGCAGAAAAAAAAAATCTATATGTATATGTATATACATACACACACATATATGTGTACATATGTATCTATATAATATTATTTTAAAGTTCTGGGCTCCTGAGTAAAAGTCTCAGAAAAGGAACCTCTGACCTTGTGCCAATTACTGAATTAGGAGAGCTATAGAGCATTTGAGGAAAAAGTAGGGACAGGTGGAAGGTAACCAGTCACTTCTTTTGTGATGGCCCTTGTGAAACATTTAGGTTTGTTTTTTCTTCTTTTATCCCAATGCATTTGTGATTTCATTGATGTATGTACTCCCTTATACAATACAGAACTTTAACTCATTCACACCTTTTCACCTTGTACCATTTTTGCCCCATTTTTCTCTTTCTCTCTCTCTTTTTTTTTTTGGTTTGGACCTATGCTGTCATCAGTAAGAAAACTCCCTCTGTCAGCTCAGATCTGAAATTTACAGTCTTAGTAGGTTGTCCCAAACATAGAGACATTAAGTAATGATCATAATAGCTAACATTTATATAATGCTTACTATGTGCCAGGCACCATGCTAAGTATTTAACAATTATTACCTCATTTGATTCTCACAATAACCTTAGGAGGTAGGGGCTATTATTATCCTCCCCATTTTATAGATGAGGAAAGTGAGAAAGACGGACATTTAGGGATTTGCCCAGGATCACACCACTAGTGGATATCTGAGCTCTCTCCTGACTGCATGCCCAGCACTGAATCCATCACACCATCTAACTGCCCCAATTAAGTGACTTGCTATAAGTCACACAGCCAGTAGGTGTCAGTAGTGGTACTTGAACCCAGATCTATCTGACTCCAAGGATAGCTCTTCATTCACTATGCTACCCTTGCCCCACACTCTCTCATAAAACCTTCATTGAGCATCTCTACCTGAGACTGGAGCACTTTCTTGAGCTCTTTTGCCTTTTATGAGTACCAGCACAGTGCTCAGGCTATCCATCCGTAGTTCCTCACATTTACTATATGATTTTCTTTTTCTAATTATATATTTCCAGAATGAAATACAAGGGGCCTCCAGTACATTACAGTATTTGTTCACATGGTATCTTTCCACAGGGAGGGTGCTGGTAGAGAAATGGCTTCTGTGTGAATCATGAAGTCTTTTCAGCTTGGAAGGTCTAGTTGTCAGAGATTACATTCTGCTAACACAGTCGTTGAGAGTCCAGGAATGCCTCCATTCATACCACAGTGAGGCACAGGAATGAAACTTTCATGGAATATACATAAGTATATAGCAAAATAGACCATTCTTTGATTCACAAGGCATTTGTTAAATGCCTATGTGACAAATACTCTATATCCGAAGTATAAGGCTTCAATGAGTCCCTTTAGGACTCTGTTTGGTATCTGCATGACTTCACAATATGGTAGCCTTTCCAGGCTTATTGCACCTATATCTTGGATTGGACTTTAATGTGCTCTAAATTCCAGCTCCACTTGCTGCTACGTTCCAATTTGCGTCTCCATTATCTTTGCATTGGTGGTTTTCTATGCCAGCATGTCAGGGTCCTTTTTTATTTCACCCATCAAGAATGCTTGGAGTTGTCTTTTGTGGTTAAAGTCAACTCTATGCTTTGGAGATTACTTCCATGAACCTTAATGGTTTTAATATGACATGTAAGCCCTGAGGGTCACATCATCTTGATGTCATGACCCTCTTCGAGAATAAAGGACAAACATACCACAGCCACCTTGCCCATGATTATCACGAAGGAACCAGGGATTGTGTAAGTTAAAATAATAGACAGCATCCAGCTTGGCCACAACTCTTCCATTTGTGAAGAAGTAAATTCTTTGTAGGACTTTCCTGTGCACTGTAGGGATGGACTAGACTCTTTCCCCCAAACTGACACTGCCCCTTCATGAGTCATGGACTAAACTAGGCGAGCTTACTCCTGAAACCTTACCGGGCTTTTCCACTTTCTCTTTCTTTCCCTGAGTAGGTGACCAAACATGACTCTCACAATGAATGTGTCCAGTCTTAGAGGCAATCTTGTCATTTCAAGAAGTGTTAGGTCCCATAAGAGGAAACTTTAATCAGGACAATGAGAGGGGAAGCTTCTGGAGTGGAGATGAGAGCATCAATAAGAGGGTTGCCCCCAAACCCAGCCATTTCACCAATAGATATGTAACAGAAGTTGTTTGGACAGTTCTGAGCAAAACTGAATATAAATCACCTAATTAGCTAAGCATCCTGCAAATTGCTCTATGTTCTTATAAGAAGAACAGCAAATTGTATAGGGTGTTATAAGTTAAGTTATTGAGTCTTATTCTTAATGAATGTTTGTAAATATTCTGTGTTTGTCATTCCTTTTTGTGCATAGAAATAAATTACTCATCTCATACTTGATTCATTTTGTATACTGAGTACCTTTTGCATACTCTGCTTTTTAGGGATGCCCTAAATATGAGTAAATATGAGTAAACTCATTCCTAGGGTACTGGATTAGGGGAATCCATAAGCCAAAGAATGTAAGAAAAGCAAGGCCTGATTCCTGTCATTAGAGGCAGATTCCCCTAGGACTAAATCTAGTCCAAATTATGTGTCTGAGTACAGGAATGGGAGTGAGTACTGGAATGCACTCACTACTCACCTCCAGGCTAGAATCCCTGACTTCCTTTGACATTCACCTAATGCACTTTCTCCTACACAATCTTTGCTTAATCCTCCATTTTCTAGTACAGCATCCCCGTCCCCCCCTCCCAATTTTGTATTTACTCATCTATGTATATGTGTTTCCTCTTCACCAAATGTAAGTTTCTTGAAGTCTGAATGATACAAAATCAAAACAAACAGATTCCTCACCCTGAGACAGAGTCCTAGGGGAAAATCTTAATGGGGACCACTCCTAAAAGTAACCTAAAAGTTAGGTTTAATATACTAATCTATCTAACAAGGTTCTTTTTCTTCCTTCCCTCCACCACACCCTGTACCTAATTTTAAAATACACTTTTTGTGTGTTTCTCTATGAAGCCAGCACGCAAAGGTGTTAGGTCAGCTTCAGAAACCTGCAGGTCAGTCCTAGAGGCTTGATAAGATTGTACTTAAATTAGAATGCAGAAGTGAGTTAGAGGCCAGAGGTGAGGACTGGGCTACCTAGGAAAAAGGTGCCAAGAGATCTGGAAATCTGAAGCCAAGACAAAGTGCATAAAGTGAGCGAGTGATGATAATTACAACCAGAATGTAAACTTGGATGGAGAAGTTGTAATCACATGTCAGTGCAGGGCACCCGCTGGAGAGAATTAGCAGCTCATGGCAAGAATGCAAAAGGAACAGGGAAACCCTTCAGTGAAGAGAGAAATGATGTCGGAGTTGGTCAGTTGAGAAATAGAACACTTCATTAGACTGTGGTGAGACATCGACCTCGGTTGAGATTTTGGCTTCCACTCTTGCTCTGGGGAAGGGACAAGAACATCTAGGTTACTGACAATCGGGATACTGAGAAGAGCTGAAAGTTTGTTCTATTTGCCAGCTTCTAGGGAAGAATTCCATCCTGGACATTCAGAGTGACTCCCTCAGTCCTTTGAGTTGCAATATCTGGGTATCAGATGTGACTCTTTTTTTGCTTAGCTAATTTTTATTTATTTCCTTACTGATGAGGAAGAAGGATGCTCACCAAAAACTGGTGAAGGCTAGACCAAGACCTCAGAGGTGGTGAAGTTATATACAGTTTTTGTGTGATACTAGACATATTATTGATAATACTAATAATAATTACTGACATCATAGGTGGTTAGCAAGCCCATACTCAATGCACATCTATTACTCGGTGAATTTCTATACAGCTTTTCCACTGCCTTCTGTGTGATTCTAGGCATGTTATTGATAATACTAATAACAGACATAAGCATGCAGAGAACACGGATGGGTCAGCTAGCCCACACTCTATGCACATCTGTTACTGATATTTATATAAAACTTTTAAGTCCAGTTAAGGAATTTACATTTATTCTCACCTTTGAGCCTCATGACAACCCTATGGTACTACAAGAATCATAATCCCCATTGTCCTGATGAGGAAACTAAGGCTTAGAGTTTCCTCACTTGTTAAATAGGAAAATAGCAACACCTATTTCCCAAGGTTGTTGTGATCATCATGATAGATAATAACTGTAAAGCACTGTCACAGAGTAATCACTATATACAGGTCTTACTATTAACTGGCTTGCTCATAGTAACATGGCTAGGCAGGATATAGGCCAGGTCTTTCTAACTCAGAAGTCCAGGACTCTGTTTGCTAGAGTGACTTTTGACATACAGTTGGAAATTATATGTTTGATTGTATCCCAGAAGCAGATGGACCCACTTCTTGTCTGTGTAGATAGAGGCCTAGCAGATTCATAAAATGAAACTAAATAATAATATCTGTATTCCACTATTGTATGGAATAACTAGTTAAAAATGAGTGAAACTTCTCCCCTCTTAGTTAATGTCAAGTCAACAAATATGTCTTAAGTTCCTAAAACATGGTAAGAATAGTGCTGGCCACCAGTCAAAGCTAAAAAAAAAAAAAAAGAATCAATCTCTGCTCTGGAGGAGCCTGCATTTCATGGGGGTAGGGAAATAAATATAGCCTGCACCCAGATGAATAAGTTCCAAATATACTCAACATAGACAAAAATAGTCAATATTTTAGCAGTGAGGGAGGGTACTAACATCTGGGGAACATCTAACAGGCCTCATAGGTAGCCCTCAAGCTTGATGTGAAAGGAGAGGGGAATGCTCATGAGCCAAGGTGAAGAGGGAGTTTTGTATTGGTAAACCAAAAAGACTTGATAACTGATTAGCAATGGAGTGGTGTGGAAGAGGGTAGACTTGGGAATGACTTCAAAGTTGTGGATGTGTGCCAGGGGTAGGTTGTCATGGGCCAAATCCAACCCACCCCCTGTTGTTGTATGCCTGAGAGCTAAGAATGTTTTTACATTATTGTATTTTAAAATACATAAAAATAGGCAGCAGGTAGATTTGACCCTTGGGGTATAGTTTGCAGCTCTTGCCCTACCTCAAAATGGGGAAGTTAGAAAGAAGGGAAGGTTTTTGAGGGAAGATGAGTTTTGTTTTGAACATGTGGAGTTAGAGATGCCTAGCAGATGATATAACACCCTATGATAATAATTATCTTGTTTTAAGCCTAAGGGGTAATATGGCCCTTCCCCTTCAGCTTTAGGTAGTTAATTGTAGACTAAATTTATGTTTCGTCAGAAAATCATAAATTTAGTCCAATCCCTCCAAGCCCCCACTTAAGAAAACTCCTAACATTTAGGCAGAAATGGAGCTTTCTGCTCCATTTTACAATTATATCTATTGCTAGTTAATACCCAACCTTTTTTGTGGTTGAGACAAAATTCTTTTTATTGGAAACATCTCAGTAATGAAATAGCAAATTATATTATAATATGTATTGATAGATTGGAACTGGGAAGGGAAGTTGAGGAAAGAGGAAACCATTTCTGGGGACTTCCCACAGTTCAGTACTTCTTCTCTGAAAGGCCTACAGAGCCAATGACCCTCTCTAACATTTCCCTACTTTGCCATAACTCCCTCCCTTTACTGCTCAGAGGCATGCTGGGATGTATGCTAGCACCATCTTTTCTGCTCCCAGACCCTCAGAATCTCTATCTCTGGTTCTGAGAGGGTCAGTGCCTTCCTTTTATACACAGTCCTTAAGGTATGATCAAGTCTCTCATATAATGGCCTTAATTGATTCAAAGAGGTGTACAGGCCCTGTTCACACTGGATTATGGTGGATTCAATCAAGAAGTGTTCTTAATTAACAAGGGTAATTACTTTTAAGTGAGTTGGGATAATCAAAGGAGCCCTAATTTTTAATATTTGCTATCCTCAACAATCTACAGTTTATATTGCATTTCTAATTTAATTGTTTATAACTGAATCTGATAATTAACATTCTTGCCTATCTAGAAGATTTACACTTCTGCTATAAGGGAAAAAAACTCTTCCCTCTAGTTTCAATCCTGAGATTGACGTCTTTCTCTTTTCTCAAGCTCTCTCTTCAAGTTTTACCTTGGGCCACCCTTTCGAAAGTACCAGTACAAAACTTGTGAAATGACTGTTAACAATCATGCAATATTAAAAATCAGTAGGCTCTATAAAATAACCATATTAATCTTCTAGTAACAAATAACAACCGGGTGGTTCAGTGGATAAACCATTGCACAAGGACTTGGGAATTCCTAAGTTTCAAACTTGCCTCAGATACTAGCTATGTGACCCTTGGCAGACTTCTTAACCTCTCTCAGGCTACATTTCCTTATTTGTGAATGGGGATCATAATAGCGCCTACCTTACAGGGTAATTGTGAGGATCAAAGAAGATAGTAGGGCTTTACAAATCTGAAAGGTCTGTATGAATTCTAGTGTGGTTATTATTAGTAGTGTACAGGACTGGAGGTCAGGACAGCAATCTGGGTCAGTATATAAATTTGACAGTCATCAGTTTAGAGATAACTGAATACAAGAGAGCTATTCATGAGATTACCAAAAGCTCAAGACTAAAGAGAGAGAGAGAGAGAGAGAGAGAGAGAGAGAGAGAGAGAGAGAGAGAGAGAGAAATCCCGGGACAGAGCATTGGACTACAAACATAAACAGGAGATGAGACATGAGTGAGGACGTAGCAAAACATACTGAGGAGGAGTATATCATGGGTTTATAGGATTAATTCCAAGGGCTGGAAAGGTTATCAGGCTTTCTCCATTATTTTCCAATATTTAGAAGCCAAGATCTGCTCTAGGGATGGCGATGTGTTAAACCTCATTTCTAGGCCACCAGATAGAAGGTGGAAGCAAAATCTAGTGCATAGCTCACACCCATTCCAACAGGGTTTAGGGAAGGGTTCATTACAGCCTTTCAGATGTTGGAAAACTTGCACAAGGAGCAAAAAAAGTCATCAGAGTCCCAGTAAGTGCTTCTAGATAAAGAATATGCTCCTCTCAGCCTAGCAGGTCCCTGATCTGTTACTAGACCATGACATACTAGTAAAAGTACCAGCATTTGTATACTGGGAGAGGTGGAGCAGCTAGGTGTCACAGGATGAGGCATCCACAGCAACGCATTTTGAAGCCAGATTGTTTTTGCTAATAAAGAGGAAAAGTTCCTTTCTGATGTCACTTATCAGCAAGGTCCAGCTTTTTTTATTGTCCTTGAAGATTTAGAGGCACTAATTCACCAGGGCCCACATGACCTAGCTTGTGAACAGGTTTTTTTTTTTCCCTGAATTCGCAGTGAGTCATCCTTGGCACATGTTCAAAACCCTCAGTGGCCTCAAATGCAAGTGGATGGTATTTGAAAGAAAACCTATAATGAGTAAGTGCTTATAGTTATTCTAAAGATTGCACACAGTCGATGACCTTAGAAGGCAGCTATTTCAGGGTGGGCAGTGTGCCCAGTTCAAGTACTAATAATTATCCTGAGAATGACCTTGGGAAAAGTTATCATTATTTTAGAGTCAGAGGGCAGAGGTTTTGCAAAAGTTCAAATGAAAAAAATATATTGTATGTGAATAGTGAGGTTATAAACGGTTGTGCTTATGAGAAAACTATTAACTCAACGTACAAGTAAAAAGATTGCACTGCAGCAAACCATAAGACAAATGTTTCTTCTACATAGAGAAAGGAAGAACCTACCACTTCAGGATGTCTTTGATCCTCTTTGGTAATGAAGGATAGACAACAAGAACAGGGAATGGTAGTAATAACGTCTTGTTCCATCCCTTAGGCTCACTTTTACAGGTGGAAATCCATGCATCCTTCAATCAACCAACAATCTATTGCCAGGTCTTATCCATTGTACACAGTCACAACAATATTATATAATGATCAACTGTGAATGACTCAAGTATTCTTAGAAGTACAATGATCTAAGATAATTCCAGAAGACTTAGGATGAAAAATGCCTTCTGTCTTCAGACAAAGAACCGATTCAGTCTGAATGTAGATCAAAGCATACTTTTAAAAAATATATATTTATTTATTTTTAATTTTCAACATCCATTTCCAAAAGATTTTGAGTTCTAAATTTTCTTTCCCTCCCTTCTTTCGCCCCTCCCCAAGATGGTATGCAATTTGATATAGGCTCTACATATATATTCATATTAAACATATTTTCACATTAGTCATGTTGTAAAGAAGCATTAGAATCAATGGGAGAAACCACAAGAAAAAAGAAAAAAATTCTACTGACATTCTACTGTCAAACTTTTCTCCTATACATTCTCTCCTCTCTACTCTCCATCCATCCCCTAGTTCAGACTATCTTACCTTGCACCTGGACTACTATATTAACCTGTTGGTTAGTTCACCTGTCTCAAATCTCTCCCCACACCAATGTCTTCCACTCAGCTGCCAAAGTAATTTCCCTAAAATTCTACTCAATAAACTTCACTGGCCTCTTATTACCTTCAGGACCAAACATAAAATGCTATGTTTGACTTTACAACCTGACCCTTCCTAAATGTCCCATCTTCTTATACTTGATACCCCTCTGCACAATCCAGTGACTCTGGCCTCTTTGCGAACTCTCATGAAGATACTTCATCACTTGACGACATGCATTGTCACTGGCCATCCCCCATGCCTGGAATGCTTTCATTCCTTTCTCCAGTTCCTGGCTTCTCTAGCTTTCTTTGAGACTCAGCTCAAATCCTACACTCTGGCATTTCCCAATTTCTGCTTTTTGCTAACATCTTCCCTCTGAGAAAATATTTGCAGTTAAGTTTCTCTGATAAAGGTCTCATTTCTAAGATATATATAGACCTAGTAGTGGTGGGTCACTAGAGATACAGAATGTCACATATACTGTCAAACAATAATTGTGTTGGTGGTTTTACTTTTTCACTTGAAAGTTTTTTCTTTGTTATATGACAGAAGTCTATATCCAGATAGACAGATAGATAGATAGATAGATAGATAGATAGATAGATAGATAGATAGATAAACAGACAGATGATAGACAGACAAATGATAGATAGATAAATCGATAGACAGATCGATAGAAGAAATGGACAGGTGTAAAGAATTTGTCATATACTATGTAACAGCCATTGTGTTAAGTGCTGGAAATACAAATCCAAGCCAAAAAGACATTGCATATGTTCAAAGAGTTTACATTCTAATGGAGGAAGACAGTACAGAAAAGTAACCTGGAGAGCTGAGCAGTGAGGAGGGCAATTCTGAGAAGGAGGTGGAAAAGTCCCAAGACCGATAAGTGAAACTGTGGATGAAGTGAGCATGATCTGGGTACCTCAGCACGACCATGAAGTGGTGGATGAACCAATCAGAGGAGAAGTCTGCAGAGTGTAAGGAAGCTGCTGCAGTGAGGGTACAAAGTCTAGAGTATGAGGAACAGAAAGTTGGGAAATGATGGTGACATTTTTTTTTAAGGCAGCAATGCAAATTTTAAAAACTAAATTGGATGTAAAGCACTAGGTAGACATGTAATGAAACATGAATACTAAATGAAGGGAATTAGCATCTTCACATCAATGTTGTAGATACTGCCATGTGATCCTTAGCTCTGCCTTAAGTTCCCAGAATAGTGTTGTGGAAGGCAAGGATGAAATAATTAAAGAAAGGAGAAAGAAGGTGCCTGATCTACCAGAGAAACAAAAAACCTAATGCAGAATTATGTAGTGGAATGGGCAGCTTAAAGTATTTGAATCTTGCAGCTGATGTCACAAAGGTCATCATAGGCTAGTCATTTAATCCCTATGGGCCTCAGTTTCCTCATCTGTAAAATGAGGATAGTATTACACATAGTACATGTCTCCCAGGATTGTAAGCCTTAAGTGAGATAAAGTATAGGGAAAGAGGGCCATCTCTTGGCACACCCTCAGCATTGCCCTTTCTGGTTCTAGTCAACCACATGGGACCTCTGGGGCACAGACAGGCTAAGCTTGGTGAGGCCATGTCCTCTTATGGGCCTGGGGCAAGAAGAGCTGATGACTCAGTAAATGTTTGAAACAAATACTCAGACTGTCTTCCTTTCTGACAATGAATTGCGTGGAGGTTTTGAGCAGCTTCCGGAGAGGGGGTGTGAGTGGGAGTGTGGAGTTATCTTATTTCCCAGACTGATTACCATGCAAATAATATCTAAAGCAGAAGGCCTAAATAGGCAAGCCTGAACCTGGGTTGGGTTACCTTTTTTGTGTACTTTCCTGATCTCAGGTTTCTATCTTGAGATGAATCTGTCTAGGCTTAGAGGCTTCCTTGCAGGTTCCAGGGTTCTAAAGGTCCTGGGTTCCACTGTGTCAGAGCTGAAGCGTGACTCAGGAAGAAGCCCTAGGCAATGACTCCAGATGGCCAGTAACAACAGGACTGATCCAAGCCGGAGTCATGGGCGGAGTGGGGGGGGGAGGGAGAGAGAGAGAGAGAGAGAGAGATAGATAGGCGGGTAGGGAGAGAGAGAGAGAGAGAGAGAGAGAGAGGGAGAGAGAGGGAGGGAGGGAGGGAGAGAGAGAAGGGAGGGAGGGAGGGAGAGAGAGGGAGAGGAAGAAGGAGAGGGAGAGGGAAAGGGAGAGGGAGAGGGAGGGAGAGGGAGAGGGAGAGGGAGAGGGAGAGAGAGGGAGAGAGGGAGAGAGAGGGAGAGGAAGAGGAAGAGGGAGAGGGAGAGGGAGAGAAAATGAAGAGCCCAGATGAAAATTGAAATGAGTTTCATGTTAGATGAGGTTCAAGTTTCAGCTTCCCAAAAGACTGGGAGTAAGGGTAATTATAAAGTAATTACTGAATCTTGTTTTAAGTTCTTCTGCCAATGAGCGCCATGAGTCCTTTGTGTCTGTTAACACTTTTTCTGTATCTGGAAAATAAATACCTGTCTCCTACCTAAACTACACTGTTCACAGAGCACCTTTTACTACCCCTTTAGAAAGACATGGATATAAATGAAATCTGAACTTTAAATAATCCCTAGGGCAACAGGAAGGGGGTTTAATGAAAAGAAGAGGTTAGCCCCTCTCTGATCAGGGCCTAAATTCCCCATCATTGAACCTGACCTAGAACTCATGTCTGGGTCCAAAATAGATAGGGTAAATGATTAGTCACAATGACCCCAATCCAGCAACAGTGCTCAGTCATATACCTAAAGCACTTTGCACATTTTAAAATACTGTACATACTTCAGTTATTTCTCATTTCAATGCATGTTTATTAACAGCCTTCCCTGTGAGAGGGAATACAAGAGCTTGGGATACAAAAATGGAAAATGAAGGATTTTCTGCCCTCAAGAAACTTAGATTACTCTGGACTAGGTGTAAGGTGGGGGGAACATGATGAGGCCTTGAACCAGGATGATGGACCCAGGAATAAAGACAAAGAGGTCGATATCAAAGATACAGTGGCAACTTGGCAGCTGATTAGATGGGGCAGAGATGGGGATGAAAGAAAATGAGAACAAGAATTTCAGAGCTGGAAGGAATCTTAAAAAATCATAAAAAAAAATTGAGGGCCTAAACATATTATGTCTTTAAGAAATTTATTCCTTTTTTGACTTTTTTTCTGTAATCTTATTTTGTCATCCATCATATTTCAGTATTCCTCACAGCATCAAGAGGTCAAAAACCAATACAGTTAACTTAAACTTCACTTTTAAAAAGTTTTGGTCTAAGGATTTCCTATTTACTCATCATGCTGAAAGCAGGTGTTGAAAGTGACTAATTGTGAAGTTGTAATCTCCTCATTTTACTAAAAATACATGTACAAAAAAAGAGATGGGTGACCTGTGAGAGATCAAGGCTAAGAACATACGTTACGTGGGCTATTATTCCTCCATCTGTGGCCATAATCAACCTAGATTAATCAGTCCTCTAACCACATAAAAGAAAAGGAGAGAAAAGTTAGAAACTCCCTGTCCACTCTGGGATCTACTGCTGTTTTGGAAATGGGTGGAGACAATGTACCTTTGACCCTTTGGCTATAGCTAATGTCTTGAAATATGTGGAGGAATATATTGTGAGTGACGCTGGGCAGCTGTTGTTTGTTTCCACTGAGTAAAGGACAATATGGTGGGAGCGTCAGTTTTAAAGGGTTCATTTAGGATTGAAATTAGGAAGGGCTTTCTGATGAGAATCAAGTGGTACCCAGGTTTGTTTCTAAGGAGAAGGGTGAGGGTTTTAAAGGAATAAGTATTTCAGGAATGTTCTCAGTGGAGGCCCAATTAAGGTGAGGAAGGCAACTTGAGTAGCCACTCAAGGTCACTTTCAACCTTGTTGTTGACCAAAGCTGTTAATATCCTCATGAGCAAATGGTAAATCTAGCAGGTGCCACTGGTGGTGCATAAAAAGTAAGCAAAAAACAAGCCAAAAAGCAAGAGAGAAAAAGGCAGAGACAGAGAAGCAAAGAGAGATGAAGGAGAGGGAGAAAGAGACAGAGACAGAGAGAGACAGACAGAGATAGAGAGGGAAAATTATCATCATTATGGAAAATCACTATAATGTGCTTATATAGAGGCTTAGACCAGGAGTGGAACTATAGTACACAATGTAGAAAACATACAGGTATAATGGAAAGAGTATCACAGTTGGAATCAAGAGAACTGGATTCAAATCCTTACTCTACTACTTACTTACTACCTGTGGGTCCTTGGGTAAGTTACTTTACCTCCTGGGACTCAGTTTTCCCATTTTAAAAATAAGTGAACCATGGATGGGCTATAAGAAGACAGATGCCCTGTTATAAACTGGGGGAGTTATAAACTGGTCTAACCATTCTGGAAAACAATTTGGAACTGTGGAAAAAAGTCCCTAAACTGATCATAGCTTTGACCTAAAGATATCACAAGTGAACTATCAGCTTTATTAGCTTTTGAAATGCAATAATATGTAAAAGCACTTTGCATATAAACATCAGTTATTATTATCAATGTCATCATCACACTTCCTTATTGCAGCCTTCCTCACAGAAGCGTATGTGGTACGCACATGTCTGTGTTCTTGGAAATGATGCTTTATAATACATAGAGTGAAACTGTGGGCATTTCCTCTATCAACTTTATCTTTGAAGATATAATACCTAACAATAGCTAGCACTTACATAGTATCTATTATGTGCCAGGCTTTTCACAATCATCTCATCTGATTCTCACAACAACCCTGAGGAGTTGCTATTATTATTATCCCAGTTTTACAGATGAAGAAATTGAGGCAGAGAGTGGTTAAGTGACTTGCTCAGGGTCACCCAGCTAGTAAGTGTCTGAGGCTAGATCAGAACTCTGGTCTTCCTGAGTCCAGGCCTAGATCTCTTTCTACTGTGCCACCCAGCTGTCCTCTCTAGAAAAAGTCAAAATCTGAAAGTAAACATAAAGACCGTTCTAGTGCAAGCCTTCACACCTTGATTACTGTCATTGCCTGCTGGACGGTCTACCTGCCTCAAGCCTCTCCTCACTCCAAACCATCATTTTCTAAAGTGATTTTCCTAAAGCACAGGTCTGATCACATCACTATCACATCCCTTCCCCACCCCTGCCAATAGACTCCCTATCACCTCCAAGATCAAATACAAAATTCTCTGTTGAGCATTCAAAGCCTTTCATAACCTAGCCTGGCCTATCTCCTGGATCTTCTTACACCTTACTGCCCAACACATTCTCTTCAGTCCAGGGACATTGGTCTCTTGGGTTTTTCATGAGTAAGTTACCACATCTCTCAGGAGAAGATGGAGAAGAAGAAGGAGAAGAAGAAGGAGAAGAAGAAGAAGGAAAAGAAGGAGAAGAAAAAGAAGAAGGAGAAGAAAAAGAAGAAGAAGAAGGAGAAGAAGAAGAAGAAGAAGAAGAAGAAGGAGAAGGAGAAGAAGGAAAAGAAGGAGAAGAAAAAGAAGAAGAAGGAGAAGAAAAAGAAGAAGAAGGAGAAGAAGAAGAAGAAGGAGAAGAAGGAAAAGGAGAAGAAAAAGAAGAAGAAGGAGAAGAAAAAGAAGAAGAAGAAGGAGAAGAAGGAGAAGAAGAAGGAGAAGAAGGAGAAGGAGAAGAAGGAGGAGAAGAAGAAGAAGAAGGAGGAGGAGGAGGAGAAAAAGAAGAAGAGGAAGGAGAAGAAGGAAAAGGAGAAGAAAAAGAAGAAGAAGGAGAAGAAAAAGAAGAAGAAGAAGAAGGAGAAGAAGAAGAAGAAGAAGAAGAAGGAGAAGAAAAAGAAGAAGAAGAAGAAGAAGGAGAAGAAGGAGAAGGAGAAGGAGAAGAAGGAGGAGAAGAAGAAGAAGAAGGAGGAGGAGGAGGAGAAAAAGAAGAAGAGGAAGGAGAAGAAGAAGAAGAAGAAAAAGAAGAAGAAGAAGGAGAAGAAGGAGAGGAAGAAGGAGGAGGAGGAGGAGAAAAAGAAGAAGAGGAAGAAGAAGGAGAAGAAGGAGAAGAAGAACTGAAGGTGTGCCAGGAGAGAGTCCTGTGAATAGGCGGTGGAATACCTTCCATTTACTTTAATTCTTTATTCTCTACCTTGCATTCTGTTTTAAGTGTAACTATTTCAAGGAAGTAGGTGCATGCACTAAACATAGTTTGACCACACATAACCAAACATGGGGGCCCCACCTACAAGAGGTGTGGGAGGCAGCCCCAGCTCCCTAGAGACCATCACTCACTGCCTGAGTCTGGCTTCTGGCTCCCTCAAGGGCTTATCTCAATTAGGTCTGGGACAGGGGTTCTTAACCATTATTTGTGTGCTGGACCTCTTTGGCAGTTTGGTGAAACCTATGAGTCCCTTCTCAGAATAATGTTTTCTTTCCTATATCATAATTGAAGAGAACATTAACTTATAATTACAGGTAAGTGAAAATAAAAATGAAATTATTTTTTCCATCCAAGTTCATGGATTCCTTGAAATCTATGCACAGATGCCAGGTCTAGGGGAATGTATATAAAATGATCTTTCTGCTTCTAGACTCTCTTGTTTATTAGCAACTTGCACTTGGGGTAGAATATTAGGACATCTGTCTTGCATGTGGGACTTCCAAATGGGATCAGTATGTGCTCCTCGCCCCTTCACCCCAGCCCATATTAAGCACAGATGTTTCTCCCATGTCTCCAAAGGGATCAAAACCTCTTCCCAAATCTCTGCCCCCACCATCATTAATCATACCAGTGCAGCTATAGTCCTCCCTTCCTTCCCTTCCCCATGGAGATGCTCAGTCCCCATTCTTGGTGCCATCTCCTACACAAGCTTGGGGGGTGGGGTGGGGAAGGGGGGAATGGGAGGTATTCTAGTCACATATGAGTCATTACTGAGGAGATTACAATGGATGAGGGCAAATAGTCCTCTCCTTGGTTCCTCGGCCCTATAAACTAGTAATCTAGCAAATGTATGCAAGGGACTAACTGCTCCTCTTCCTCTTGTTTCCTTTTCTTGCTAGGAGGAGCAGGGTGGCAAACAAATGTTTGTTAAGCACCTACTAGTATGTGTCAGGTACTATGTTGGGTGCATTGCAAATATTCATCTCATTTGAGCTTCCTAATAACTTCTTAATAGCCCCTATTTTACAGTTGGGGAAACTGAGGCAGGCAGAGGATTAGGTCACATAGCCAAGAAGTGTCTGAGGTTGGATTTGAATTTAGGTCTTCCAGACTCCAGGTTTGGTGTTCTACCCATTGTAGTGGTGAATTGTTTACAATGGTGTCTTAAGAGTTGAGGGGAGGAAAAGGCAATTATCCCTGTCTCCCACCAAAGCTCCATATGACCATGAGCACATGTCTTGTCTAGGGGAGCCTAAGATTGGGCTGAGGCTGCCTCTTTCATATTCCCTTTCCTGACTGAGCAGCAACCTTGAGATAATCCAGCTTATTTTATGAATTCAAGTGGTCTGAAGACTGAGCAGTTGGTTCAAGCAGGTGCTAGAACAAGCTAGTGGCAAAGGAAGCAGCAGTCTTCAGAGAAGGTGGCCACCATGAAGGATGGCCTGAGCCTGGCCCTTGGATCAGAAAATGCTGAGCTGAGGTGAAATGAAAAATACCTAATAAGCAATCCACCCAAATGGCTATATGTTTTCATAAAGCTTAGATATTAACCTCCAGGACCACAGTAACCAAGATTATGTTAAGTTACTGAATCTGATTTATCCTCTTCATTCTATCAGTGTTTTATGATTCTTTATGGTTAACATTCCGTTTTGTGTATAGGAATAAATTACCTGTTCCATATCGGTTTTAAAATCGTACATTGAGAACATTTTTTTTTCTCCCATTTTGGGGAAAGCCCTAGGCTGGTAAGCCATCACCTAAATTAATTTAAACAAAATCATTATGGACTATAGTGGAGTAGGAGGATAAGAGGAAAAAACACATTCACAGATAATGCACACAGATGATACATGATAAATGCATTAGGGAAATGCAAAAGGAGTAGTTGGTAAAGTCTAACGTTCTAATCCACGGGAAGGATCAAAGATATTTACATGGTATTTGAAGGATAGTACACCAAGAGACAGCCTAGTACTCTGCTGTTTATGAGTGTGGGACCTCCCAAGGTCTCAATTTCCTTAACTGTAAAATGAGAAAGTTGAACTAGATGACCTCTGAGCACCCTTTCAGTCCTAAATCTATGGTCCTAGGATAAATAAGAATCCAAGAAGCTAAGGGGCAGAAGGAAGACATTCCAAGGACAGAAGCTGCTGGAACATGAAGAAAAAAGACAAAACACAGGCTGGACTAGAGGAATTGAGCTAGTCCAGATTTCCTGAAACATAAAATTGGGGCAAGGGAGTAAGCAACTCCAAGGGAGATGGTGCAAGATCATGGAAGGGCTTTGAGTAGTTAACAACAATTAGCCGCATTCCATAGATAAGTAACCACCAGAGACTCCAGAGCACAGAGGTCAGCAAAGGATGGCTGGATATATATACATATACATATATGCACAGATATATTTATTTATTTACAAAGAAGATTAACAAAAGAACTACTTTCATTTATAAAAATACTAACAGAATTGACAAACTGTTAACTAATTTGATATTTCAAAAAGGGGACAACCAATAAAATCAAACATGAAAAGGAAAAATTTACAACAAATGGAAAAGAAAGGAAGACAATGATCAGAAATGCCCTTGTAGAATTTTCAAGGGATTGGACCTGTGATTTCATCAGATCTGGGAATTCGCACAACTCCCTCTATCAATGTACATCAGCACCTGCTCCGCAAATTATAATCTTAGAGAATTGCCTGGGGGCATTGAAGGCAAAATTATATTTCAACAAAACTGAAAACTTAAATGAACTGAGTTAAAATCTGCAAAAATATTAAACAGCAAAATGAATAAAACAGGGCATAGAGGACCTCAGGAAGCAAAATTCAGCAAGTCATAAAGTAAATCAGTCTAGAAAATAACAGGAGATAGGGCTAGAAGGGTGGCAACTGATTGCGGTGGGCCCAGGATATCTGGCACAAAGGTCTGAAAATTACTCAGTAGCCTGACAGTGGTGTGAAGGATGGATAGGGTGGATTAAAAGAGGGTAAAATGGAAAGATCTGATAGGATGTTTTGCAACAGTTGCAGCATGCACCTGCTTAAATTGCGTGTGGCTGGATTACAGTGGAAGGAGAGGATTGAGAGGTAGTCTCTCACTGTTGCACTCTTTAGCTATCTCTGTCCCTTCTGCATTTTTGCAACCTTGGGGTTCAGGCTTGCCTCTAAAATCCGCCTCCTCTAAGGTATAAGAGAGGTAAGTTCAAGTTGTGGACGTTACTGGATCCCAGAACCTAAAGGCTACTTATGTCCCAGACCTTAAACTTACAAGGAAAGGGAATCATAAATATAGATGCAACCTTCTGATCATCTCCAAATTATCTCTCTCAGTGTATCCCCTTTTCTTTGTCATTCTCATAAAACATTTGAGCTTCCTTAAGTCATTTTTTTCACCTCAGTAGTAAAAATTTGTAGAAAGAAGAGATAAATCTAGATTGCAAGCTGATTGATATAGGAATCTGAGTGAGCTCTAGTTCTTTAATATGTGGGGGGATAATTAAAGAGTGAAGCAGTTTCTTTGATCAAGGCCCCATTTCTCAAATACATGGAGAATTGAGGCATATTTATAAAAATAAGAGAAATCTTCCAATTGATAAATGGTGAAGATATGGAGAGGCAATTTTCAAACAAAGTAGTTAAAGCTATGTATGATCATATAAAAAAATGCTTTAAATCACTATTGATTAGAGAAACACAAATTAAAACAATTCTGAGACACTATCTCATACTTGTCAAATTGGCTAATATGACAGAAAATTACAAATGTGGGAGGGAATGTGGGAAAATTGAGACACTGTTGGTGCATTCAACAGGGCAATTTGGAACTATGCCCATAGGACTACACAACTGTGCATGCTTTTGACCTAGCCATATGACTAGTAGGTTTATATTCCAAATATGTTTTTTTAAAGGAAGATGACCTATTTGTACAAAAAATATTTTTAGAGGCAATTTTAGCGATGGCAAAGAATTGGAAATTGAGAGGATGCCCATCAATTAGGGAATGGTTGAACAGGTTGTAGTATGTAAATGTAATGGAATACGATTATGCAATAAGAAATGAGCAGGATACTCTCAGAAAAACCTGGAAAGACTTTTATGTGAATGGATGCAAAGCAAAATGAGCAGCACCAGGAGAACATTGTACACAGTAACAGTAATATTGTACAATAATCAACTGTGAAGGAATTAACTACGCTCAGGAATACAGTGATTTTCCAAAAGACTTATGATGAAAAATGCCATCCATCTCCAGACAGAAAATTGATGGAGGCTGAATGCAAATCAAAGCATACTTTTTAAAATTTTTTTTTTGATCTGTGTTTTCTTTCACAACATAACCAATATGGAAATATGTTTTGCATAACTGCACATGTATAGCCTATATCAAATTGCCTTGTCGATGAAGGGGGAAGGGGAAGGGAGGGAGGGAATTCAGAACTCAAAATTTTAAAAAACAAATTATAAAATGTTTTTTACATGTAATTGTGGAAAATAAAATTGCATATACTTACATATGTACATGTAGACACACAAACACACATATATGTATGTATATATGTACATATACGTATGAGTAAAGCGGCCAAGAGTGAGAATCAGGACCTAGATCCAGATGTTTTTATAACTATCTTCTCTATTGTTTGAAAATAGCAGGTGAAAAGAAGGGGTAGATTGTTGAAGAGACAGCATTTATAAGATAAAATTTGTTTTAACTGAATCATTTTCTCCCACCTTCCCTTGGATCCCCACAAAAAGAAAAGCACCAGCTTCCCCCACCTCCAAGCATGTCTCAGCTGAACAAAAGACAAACTGCTTCAGCAGAAAGTGAGCTGCCGGTCCTCAGAGGTATTCAAGGAAAAGCTGGTTGGCCCCTTGTTAATGACATTGTAGAGAGGATTTGCACTTCTGCTGCATGCTAGAGTAGATGGCCTCTTTGGTCTTTTCAAATCTCAATTTTCTGTGATTCTCTAAAAAATTGTTTCCTTCAATTACACAAGAGAGAGGAGGAAATATAAGACTTCCCTAAAGAATTATTTCTCTGGTTTTAAATTAGAAGTGTTCTTTGTTCAGGACATTCCTTATTTTAAAAAACAGCTGCGTTATTATCATCAGCCCTAAGCTGATTAAACCTTCAAAGGGCAAAAAGCTTAAATATATAAAATTCCATGACCACTTTTTTTCTCCCTTTTGTTTAATTGCAATTAAACAGCAAAGACTCTGTTTGTTCATAGTCAATATATAATCATACTGTTCACCTTCTGACAAAGAAAGATTATTTTAAAAATCAGAAGTCCACTCTTCAAATAAAAAGGATGCTGAGACACGCATGCATGTAATTTTTAAATTAAATTTATTGACCATTGAAAAGAAACATTCACGTAAACAAAGTGACAAAACATGGTGGGAAGAGAAGGGGTAAACTTGGTTTCAAATCCCTGATGTTCTCTACTAGGTCACCTCAAAAGTCTCTTTCAGGTTTTTTTCCTGATCCAAATTATTTGTTAAAAACATGTATTCACTTTTTAAAAATGACCCCTCCCCCAGCCCTATTTGCTCTTGTGTCTCTAACCTCTCTTTTGTTTATTCTTTTCAGAGGATTTTGTTGCTGATAATATTAATAATAATGATAATTATTTAGGGTCTTTTTATATAATTAGGGTAAGAATTATCACGGACATTATATGAGTATTCTCATATTTCTTTATATCCAAATGAGATAATATAAGTAAAGTACTTCACAAACCTTAAGGCGCTATATAAAGTAAGATGTTATTATTGCTGTTACATATGTATGAAGACTCTAGACATACTCTCTCAACCCATACCCAGGTTAGCAGAATGGGTGTCTACATCAGAGCTGGCTAAATATCCCCAAGAGATCTAGGGTAATACATAAAAGGCCATGGGACTCTTCAAATATTATCAGCTTAAGCCTCTGTCTATCGTGTTCCTCCAATATCATTGCCTGTGATTAAAACTCCAATATCACTTGACCTGTTGATATCTACTTCATATCGCTGATAACCAATTAACATTGATTCACTTTGACAAAGGGGCATTTACTAAGAAGACATTGCAAGGACACCAATTTCTGTCTTTGGTACCCACATTCAGTTCCTGCTCAGCAGCCAACTGAGAGGCCTTTCTTCATCACACAGTAATCTGATAAATGAAAGTAAGGAAAAAGTGACACCCCATTCAATTCCAGGAAAATGCTAATTGTCAAGTAGTCTTCCTGATGTTAAGCCCATGTCTGATCTTGGGTAATTTCCACCGGTGACCCCTAGCTCTCTCTTCTAAGGACAAATCTAATTCCAAAAGGAGATCAGATACACCTATCTATGGAAGGCCCCTCCTTGTCCTCTTGGCTGTTCCTAATCTTAAAAAAATACAGAAGTTTGGTGGGTAATGCCAAGATGAGAGCTTCAGCCACCATCAGTGACACAATAGGACCTGTACTCAGACCTGTGCTCAGCAGTGACAACAAGGGACATGGAGGCATCCTCCTTCTCTCACCTGTCCCAACCACACCCATTTGTGAGACATCAGGAAATATCTGTGGTCTGTTTGCTGTCAGTTGGGGATGCTTAGACAGAATCTTACAACAGAGTGAATCAGAACTGGGAGAATGGAGGGTACAGGATGGGGCATGCAATTGGATGGATGTTACAGAGATGGGCTTTTACTCAAGGGAAACTTCCTAAGAATGAGCTTTCCAAGATTGGAATAGTCTGCCTCAGTGGGTATGCTGGTAAATGTTTAACAATGGCTCATACATTTTTAAGTTAAATTTGTATTATTAACATTTTATCCATAAGTCTTCACTTTCTTAAGTCTAAATAATCAATGACCTAATAAATCAAGCCCTAACTTGTAGACATTGCTGATTATTGAGGAATAAATGTCCCCATCACTGAAAATATGACAATTGGCTCTTATGATCTTACTTCAACCGGTTCCAGCACACCCCTGTTCCCCTGAACTGGAGTTATTTAAGCAAAAGCTAGAAAGTTATTTATCTAGGATGTTGTTTTCACCCCAGACACGTGGCCTGACTGCTTCTGCTCTATTCTAAGTCAGTTGGTCTCACCATATACCTTTGAAGATGATAGTCCTCTCTACTCTGGAACTCTCGTCCTGGAACTGACGCTGTCCTGATTGATAAATGTGTCTTACAGCCCCATTATATCTAGCCAGCTCTAGCCAGGGCTGATAAATTCAGGGACAGTGCTTCTTAATAGATCTTCTTATAGATCCATGCTGCATCCATAATTGTAGTCCAAGCAGCCCCAACATGGTGGTATGAAGAGGAAGTCACCCATGAAAGGTCTCTCACTCTCTGTCAAATCTGTTTACTAAATTATGAGTATACTTAGCTGGCTTGACCTGGTAGAGGCCCCAGACATGGATTTTTAGAACATATGCAGCTATTGTTTCTGGTTTGTTCACCATATGAAAATGAGGAGGCTCTTGATTGACTGTTGAGCCAGAAATTGCAAATGCTTGCAAAAGGATGAGACTTCTATGGGCCAGGCCTGTGTTAAGTTTATAGTTGATTAGATAACAATATCTTGCACTTCCATAGCATTCTCGATATCTCCAAGGGCTTTCATTTCTATTATCTTGCATGAGCACCAAACAGCAATGACCCGTGAGGTCATGGTGGGGAAGGTGGTATTGTTTACATTTATCAAAGGAAATGGTGGACACAAAGACAAAGTAGGTCAGTGCCTTGCCAGGGCTTCCTGGCCGCCAATCCTGGGCTTACTCTACTTTTGTGTCGCTATTGATGTTTGGTCGTTTCAGTTGTGTCTGACCCTTCACGACCCCATTTGACGTTTTCTTGGCAGAAATACTGGAGCGCTATGCCATTTCCTTCTCCAGCTCGAGAAGATGAGGAAACTGAGGTAAACTGGATTAAGTGATTTGAGTAGTCTGAGACTGGATTTGAACTCAGGTCTTCCTGACTCCAGGGTTGGCACCCTATCCACGGTGCCATCTAGTTGCCCCTACTTTTTCTTAAGAACCCCAAGTTCCTGCTAATGCAAACACTTGACTCTCTCCTGACACTAAGACCTTAACTCTACCCATATCTGCATAGACAGGGAATGCTAACTACAACATTTGCACAAGCAAAATAAGCGATAAAAGAACTTTTAAAAAATAAAATCTCTGATGCATTCTAAAACAAAATGCAAATTTTGGATTCTCCACCATTTTCATCTGGCTGAGCAGCTTTCCTCTTTCATTTATTATATAATTACCAGTACCATGCCAGAAAATTGAACTGCTTCCATTTGAATTGTCTTAGGAAGATTCTGAAGATTAACTGGCAAGATAAAGTACTAGACACAGAACTGAACTGCCAAGCATTCAGACTCCACTGCAGAGAGTGCAACTCTGAGGTGCTGGTCACGTTTGAATTTCAAATATCTATTTGCCTAAAAGACTATTTTATGGAGAACTGGCACAAGACAGGCGTTCACATGTAGGTCAGAAGAACTGTCTCATATCTGCTCAGAAAATGACAAACAATTAGGTAGAAAACCTACAGAGCTTGTCTGTAAGTATATATCCCTAGAACAGAGTAGTACAAATCCATAAGTTGGGCCCAGAATTAAAGAGGAAGAGAACAGCCTAGATTACCTTTCAATGACCCCAAATTTCTTCCCAAAACAAAGGCCGCTCTTTTTCATGTCAATATTCTACGGTTGTCATATGATTACAAGACATGGAACACAACAGTTAACTGAAAAACTGAAAATGAGCATCACACAAAGGTCAGTTGTAGTTGTGAGCTGGCTGCAACACATGACCACTGAGGAACTTTGAGGAAGAACGAGTCAGTGATATCATCAGAAAATATGACAGGAGGGCTAACCCTCCATGGCTTAGCCATGGAACAAACAAAAGAGGTGACATTTGGAGAGCCCAGGTCATCCACTGATATCCCCAAGTATGCAGAGAAATTGAAAGGGACTTCCAGAGCATTGGGTGGACCCTCCCCTCTCCACCCCATCCCTGAGTTTAGAAGGCCATGGACAGGAGTTTAGGCATAATTAAGTTGTGATCTGTATCACTTTTGTTTGAAGTCCAATCCAAATTGTTGAGATCATAGAAATATTGGAGCATTTGAATATACTCCGCATTCACTTACTTGTGTATATACTATATCCTATTAACTCTAATTCCCTGAGGCCAGGGATTATTTTGTTATTTGTTTTTATAGTTCAGGAACATAATACAGTGCCTTGTACAAAATCCGTGCTAAATAGATGCTTACTGAATTGAGCTCGTAGCAAATAGCAGAGAATAGAAACATTTGCTTTTCATTTCATCTTGCTCACTTGGTGATGATCTATGAACTCTAAGCCCAAAGGAGCCCTTAAGTTACTCAGCTCCAAAGGCCCTGGGACCGTAGCAGCTGCATCCCCCAACTCTTTCAATCTCTAGCTTAGAAAACTAATCAGATCAACACTGCCATTGGTACCTTCTGCAGAGGGATTGCCAGTGGACTGTCCTATTTGGTACTTGCTATCTCTGTGACATCCCAAACTGAACATCCTTTCCTGACCCCCACTCCCTTTTATGAGCGATCTCCTGTAAACTCTTCCAGGGCAGGGAGCATCTTGCTTTTGTATCTGTATCTCTAAGGCAAAGCACAGTGTTTAGCAAGTAGTAAGAATTTTACAACTTCTTAGCCATTCATTTTTCATTGTCCAAAGTCATATGGCAATTAGTGTTATCAGAGTCATGCTGAGTTAATAATTATTTCTTGAATAGAAAAAGTGATTGCTAACTGCCACCCCCTCCCCCCAAAAATATCAACTAAACTTCAGCTGGATTTTTTAAAAGTCACTTTTTTATTTTTTGAGAAGTTTAGTAGAAAATGGCCAGTGTAATGAGAGCAAAAAAAAGAATCTCAAAAGCTCAGTTAATAAACAACATGAAATAGAGTCAGGTAGCACCATGGAAGGAACACTACATTTGGAGTCATACATCCTTCGTTCAACTCCTGACTATCATTTCCTACTTGTGTAACCTTGAACAAGTCATTTATTCTCTTTAACCTTTAGTTTCTTCATTTTTTAAAAGTTTATTTATTTTTAGCTTTCAACATTCACTTCTATAAGTTTTTAATTTTCTCCTCCTACTTCCTTCCCTCCTCCCCAAGACTGCATGCAGTTTGATATATGTTCTACATATGTATTCCTATTAAACATACTTTCACATTGTCATATTATATAGAAGTAGAACAAATGGGAGGAACCATGAGAAAGAAAAAAAAGAAAATAGTCTGCTTTGCTCTGTATTCACACTCCATTGTTCTTTCTCTGGATGTGGATGGCATTTTCCATCATGAGTCCTTTGAAATTGTTTTAGGTCTTTGCAAATCTACCAAAGTCAGTAATGGAACTATAATAGCTGTGACTGTGTACAATGTTCTCCTGGCTCTTCTCACTTCATTCAGCATCATTTCATATAAGTCTAAAAGTCACTTTTTACTTGTATTGTAAATTCTTTAGAACTTTAGAACCAAAGATTTCACAACTAAGGCTGACTCCATTCTTGATATCCTTCCTACCCATTCTCTACTCATAAACTCTTTAAGGGAAGGAGCAAGTTTTATAGATTGCCATACTATCTTGGCACTTATTATTGACTTTTTAAGAGTCTAAATTTCTTTTATAATGGAATCTTCAGGGTCTTCTGAAGCTGTAATTTTTCATGTTCTAATAATGGGGATAATTGTTTCAATTTTTACTTACTCTTCTTTTAGTATTGTGATGTATAGGGAGTCAGCCTGTGATTTCTAGTATAGGCAGCTGGGGGAGTAGAGGAATAGAGAACTGGGCCTAGAGTAAGAAGACTTGAATTCAAATCCAGCCTCAGACTTTGTGACCCTGGGCAAGTCACTAAAAAAAAAAAAAAAAAACCACCTCGGTATGTTTCAGTTTCCTTCTGTAAAATGGGGATAAAAATGGTACCGACCTCAAAGAGTTTTTGTGAGAATGAAACGAGCTAATATTAATTTAGGCCAATGTCTTTTTTTTTTTAACTTCCACCTTACACCTGGAGAGCTAAAGTGATTTTTCTAAGTAATCACATGACTATTTAGTAGTACAGGACCCTAACTAGAACTCAGGACCTCGACCAGTCCAATACTTTCCCTACTATATTACACTGTCAGACCTCAGGTTTCTTTCTGTCGTTTAGTGTTTGACATGGTTCTAACATGTAGTACTGTGGTGTCTATTCTATGTGTGACTTAATAATCGTATTTTCCCTAGCCCCTGCAACTTGGCCTGTTTGATTCCTATTTCTTCATATGCACCCACTCCAAGGTGACTACGTAGCAGGAACCTGATACTACAGGGTTGGTTGATGCAAGAGTTGGGCAATTCCTCTGGCACAGATGTAAATGCTTAAAACACATCCTCACTTGGACAAGAGTCCATTTTCCTCCTCACTTCTCTGAGGGTGGTAATATATCTGCAGGCTGCCAAGATGACCTATGCTAAATACGAGGTGGTGTTGCCATATGCTAATGCTGATCAGTGATTCTCTTGTATTCTCCCTCTAATCAGATTATAAACTACTTAAAGACAGGTACAATGCCTTATACTTATCTGAAAACTCCTTAACCAATTCTCCCCGAGGATCTCCTCTACCTCCACCCCTTACCCAGTCTAATACAGTGTCTCCTTACCAAAATGTTCACATCAGTCCTTCATAAACCAGATGGACTGGTGTGGTAAGTTGTAGGCTTTGTTGAACAAATCTTTTCATAATCTGTTTATACTTATTAAGAAAAGATAGAAAAGTAAATTGGAAAAGGTTTAGACTTGGGATTAGGAAGACTGGATTTGGATTCTACCTGTGATATTTGTATGATCTGGAGAAAAATCACTTCTCTGAACTTCAGTTTTCTCATCTGTAAAATAGAGAGAATGCCTGCAGTACCTGCTCCACAGGGTTCTTGTACAAGTCAAATGAGATAATGTATGTGAAGCGTTTTGCAAAACTTAAATGGTTTGACAAGCAATCAATTAACATTTATTATGCACCAACCATATGACAAACACTGGGTTAGGCAGTGGGGATACCCATGCAAAAAATGAAATAATCTTTGCCCTAGAAGAGCTTATATTTTATTGAGGGGGGACATTTGCATGTGTAAGTATATAAAATATACACAAAACACAAATGTGTACATAAAAATACAAATACATAAAAACAGAAAAGGAATCTTATAATACATTTTTTTGAGGTAAGGGTACTAACAAGTGGGGGAAGGGGACCAAAAAAAGCTGCTTATAGAAAGTGTTGCTTGAGAAGTTTTGAAGGAAACGGGGTCCCAAGAGGCCAAGGCGAGTTGGGAGTTCACTGAAGGCAAGGCATGAAGTCCGTGAAAAGGAAAGAGATGGAAAATGGAGCATTGGATAGACACAACAATGAGAATAGTTTAGTTGGACTGTAGACTGTGGGAAGGGAATAGTAATAAGTTTGGGAAGGTTTGGGGCCAAGTGGTGAAGATCTTTCAAAGATAAATAAAAGAGCTTATTGTGATCCTAGGAGCCTGGGGAAGCCAGTTGAGTTTATCAAGGAAGGGAAATGACATGGTCAGCCTTGAAGTTTAGGAAAAATCACATTTGAAGCTGTGTGGAGGATTAATTGGAGAGGGTAGAGATTTGAGTCAGGGAGACCAAAAATGAGACTACTTCAATATACAGGAGAGATAATCAGTGCCTGAACTCAGGCATTGACCGTGGTAGTAGAGAAAAAGAGGATAGAGTCAAGAGATTTTGTGGAGGCTGAAATGAAAAGATTTGGCAACTGACTGGCTATGTGGGGTGAGGGAGACTGAAAGATAGGGATGATTGTAAGATTGTGAACTTGGGTGGCTGAAAGAAGGGTAACACCCTCAACAGAAATAGGGAGGTGATTTTCAGAGGCAATGATTATATAGTTGTTATTATCACTAGGAATGATTTAAAACCAAAATTGTAGGGTAGAATTAAGTGCTACTTTTGTGTCTGGAAGAAGATACAGACTGTATTAGATTAAATTTTAATACACTTGAGCCTCCAGTGATGTTCTACTTTCATACTTTATTGTGTCAAGAAGGGGACTCAAGGTCTTTGAAGGCTGGGTGTGCAGGGCCCAAATATGGCAGGTTCTACCAGGCTAGAAAGATTTAAATATAGGCCCAGTGATGGACTGTGTGTTTCTGCTGATGGAGAATCATGGTTACTAACTCCTGGTGTCAGGACACACCCTGAGATCAGATTCTTGAAAAAACTCACTTCTGTTGTTGTTGTTCAGTGATTTTTTCAGTCGTGTCTGACTCTTTGAGACCCCATTTAGAGTTTTCTTGGCAAAGATATTGGAGGGGATTGCCATTTCCTTCCTCAGCTCATTTTACAGATGAGAAAACTGAGGCACACAGCCTAAGTGACTTGCCAGATTTAAACTCAGAAAGATGACTCCAGGTCCAGCACTCTATCCACTGTGGCCCAGCTATTGTTACTATTATTAGGGGTTAAAGTAGTTTATGTTAAGAAGATATGGTTTCCAAGAGAAGACATCAATAAAAGCCATTTAACAAATTTTTTTTAAAGGAAGATATGGTTTCTGTCAATTTCCAAGACAGTTTTGTGAGCCCGAAAAAGACACTTGGCCCCATTCCACTCCTACTCCTCAAATATATTTATTGAAGACCTCTTATATACAAGACTATCAGGGTGGGTCAGGGTAGGAATGGTAGTGATCAAGTATACAAATTAATCTAAAGTACTGCACCTGTCCTCATGGAACTTACATTATAGTTAGAGAATGAATGCAAAAAAAACCAAAATTGACAATACTCTTTCAGTAGTAATAGTACAAACAATGAGTCCTACTGGAAGGAGCTGAGAGGAGGAGGCTAGAAGAGGAGGAAAGAATTTGAAGAAGCTGAACTTGAGTCTGACCTTGAAATGTTGGTAGGATTGAGAGAAGTAGGGAAGGGTGGGTATCCCAGGGAGGGAGATGAACAGTTTCTCAGTTTGACTTCAATTGAATGTAATTCCCACAGAGGAATGAATAGTGGAAAGGCAGTTAGGGCTGTATTGTGAACTGACCTTGAATCTCAGGCTAATGAATTCAGATTTCATTCAATAGGCAATAAAGAGACATTGATGATTTATAAAATGGCCTATTAAAACCTCCTGATGAAAATAAAACCAAATGGAATTTTTCAAATCCTCTTGAAATTTATCTCTACATTTATATGTAAGATATAACAAGTGAATATATATGCAAAAACAGTTGGATGAAAGGAGACCTTAAAAATTCAAGATATTATTGCTGTGTGAACTGTAGAAGAGACATTTAACCTGTGTCCCCCAGGCAACTCTCCAAGAATATGAAGTACAGAGCAAGGTGCTGTTCTGCATTGATAGAGGAATTTCTTCTATGTCAACGAAATCATAGGTCTTGTTCCCTTCTCAACCCCATCCCCCCAAATTAGTTATCAATTTCAAGATAAAGATAGTTAAACAAATAACATATGTATGTTATGTGTGTATACACACACACATATACACATGTATATGGATATATAAAATTTGCACTGCATTGGGAGTCTGAAGACCTTGGATCAAATCATGACTGCCACTCATTACCTGTGTGACCTAGTGTCAACAAGCATTTGTCAATCAAGAAACATTTAAGCACTTAGTATGTGCCAAGAACTGTACTAAGCCGAGAGAACACTAAGTAAAAAAAACATGTTCTTGACATTTAGGAGTTTACAATCCAAGAATTATGTCAATAACAAGGTACATACAAGACTGAAGTAATCTGAGAAGGCAAAAGCTCTAGTAGCTTGAGGAGGAGCCAGGAAAGACCTCAACTGAAGGTAACCTTTGAGCTCAGCCTTAAAGGAAGTCAAGGTTTCTAAGCAGCAAAGGTGAAAAGAGAGGGCATTCCTGACATGGGGGACAGCCAGTACAAAAACACAGAGACTAGAGATGGTGTAACACTTAACCTCCCTGATTTCCTCATCTATAAAATGTGAGATTTAACAAGATGATTTCTAAGGTTCTTTCCAACTCTACAATTCTATAATTCTTGTTCTCTCATCACACTTAATTATGAAGTTAAAGCACTTTCTCCATAACAATGGAAAAAGGGAAATCATATGACCAGAGTTAACATTTAACATAATCTATTTTAATTTACAAAATTTGTTATCCCTATTTGTAGATCCTACTTGAATGATTTTTTAAAAAGCATATTATTTGAATATTTTAGGATCAATCCTATGTTTGGAATAGCAACCATTAAGATGTCCGTGAATTTTGCTTGCCTTCAGTGTATTTTTTTCCTAACATTAGTACAGGCACTGTAATGAAATGGATTTAAATCATAACCAGTCACTTCAACACTTGAAAGGAATTTTAAAGACACTAACTTCTTTCTTCTCATTTTCTTTCTGTAACACAAGTAAATACCAACCAGTTCTGGGATCTCATTGGATAGGAAGTTGCTTCCGACAATGTAGATGGTAAACTGGTTCATCCTACCTGACTCTTTTCCGTGTGCTCCCATAAGCTCCTTTTGCTCAATTGTTCCTGACCTTGAGAGGGTTAGGAGGTACTGGAGGAGCACTCTGGCTGTCCACCCTCCATCTCTCAGCCTCTTACCATTTGGTGATGACATTCACTCCAGTTTTTCCTTGGACTTCCTCTTATATATATATTGTAGCTTGCTCATACCCATCATGTGCTCCTCTATCATTCTTTGGGGTGACCTTCATTTTCAGGTTTCCAGAGATGACTGTATTCCATGTCATGGTCCAGAGAAACATCAGTGGGATATCAGTAATAAAAAGACAGGAATTTGACTCCAGGGGAAATGTGGGGTTTTCAAAAGACCTTTATTTGCCCACTCTCCCATGTATAACTCTGGGTCCAACTAATTGTCCAATAAGTACTGTCTAAATAAATATATACTGTTGAACAAAGTTCTACAGATTGTCCACTGAAATGTATATTATTACTGGACACTGGGTATTTTTCATCCACTCAGTCTTTCCTGCATGGATAGGGGGAGCTGGTTGGTGCAATGGATAGAGCACTGGGTGTGGAGTCAGGGACCTGAGTTCAAATCCAGCCTTCAGCACTTCCCAGCAAGTCTTTTAAGTGCTGTGTAACTGCCTGCTTCCTCAACTGTAAGATGTGAATAATCATAATGCTTACTTCCCAGGGTGGTTGTGAACATTAGATCTTTGTAAAGTGCTTAGCACAAGTCTTCATATCCAGTAGAGGCTTAATAAATGCTTGTTCTCTTTTCCCTCCCCCCACCCCCTCCCACCCCCAGTGGTCAGACCAAACTCCTTTGGGTGATTACATATCTCTTACAGGAGGCTCCAAAACGTTCTGGAGTTTGATGAATTCAGCACACTGCCCCCCACACAAACAGGAACATCTGGAGGACCTCTCCATCCACAGGGAACCTCCTCCAACTTGGACTCTGCCCTGGAGTTCCTTCAGCACAGGGGCAAACTCTTTTGGCAAGCCTACATTATCTCCTGCTTGTGTGCATCATCTGCTGTTTGTGATCACTTCTGGGTTTATGTCTTTGAAGGGATCTAAAAGGATTTTGCTGTTTGGATGGCAGACACCTTGTTGTAAAGTACTTTTTTCATCAACATAAATATGGTGGGATGTCTCTATATTATTCAGAAAATTGTGAAATTCTGAGGCTGCATATTGAGTGCCTTTCTTTGAATTATCACGCATCTATTTTATATATAAATATACTGGTATAAGTCAGCCAGTTAGGCTGTGAGCTCTTTGAGGGTAGAAACTGCTTCCCTTTTGTCTTTTTATACTGATAACTGGGTAATTAATCAGAATTTTAAGAGTACATATAATGTATCAGGTATTGTGCAAAGCAAAACATACACACACACACACACATATGCACACACCACACATTCCTGCCCTCGAGCTTACCTTCCAGTGGAGAAAAACAATTCATTAAAAACAGGTACCCAAAAGATGCTTTCCCTTAAAGGGGAAAGATCTAGTACCTGTGCAGGGGTGGGAGTTGTGGGAGAGAAGAGGTGGGTTGAATAGGGCTTTGAAAAAGCTTTCTTGCAGGAAGTGGCATTTAAATGGGGTCTTAAAGGATGCCAGGTATTCTAAGAGGCGAAGAGAGAATACTTGCTCCTTCCAGGCATAAGGGGAAACTTGTGCAAAGGCATGGAGATGGGAGATGGGACATGGACGGCGATGTGTGTGTGGATGTCTGTGCTGGAGCCAACTCCAACCTGTTCTCCAGAGCCAAATGTTAAATTTTCAGTGAGCATTTACACCTGGCAAGTTAGCAAACACTACAAATCAGAGTTTAATTTAGTGTTTTGTTAATTGATTAGTCTTAAAAAAAAGTTGTGGAGAAAGTGTTAATAATACAGATTAAATTTAAATGTGTGTCCTTCTTTCACCTGGAGTCAACTGTTAAAACATTTACCAGTGTACTCCTGTGCAGGAAGGACAGCACACAGGTCAGTATGGCTGGATAGAAGAATGCATGCATAGATGGGAGTATATGAAGACTTGGAAGGCAGGAAGGAGACTGGTTTTGAAAAGCTTTACATGCCAAACAAGGGAGACGACACTTATCATAGGGTATTGATGGAAATCAATGCAGGGGATGTACTGGAGTGCAAGATGCTTGAGAGACTCATCAGGATAGTGAAATTACCCAAGAAAGAGATAAGGACTTGAAGTGGGGTGGTTGTAATATGAGTGGAGAACAGGGGACCTATGGGAGAAATTTGAGGGTAGAAACAAGATTTAGCAATGGGTTGAATATGTTTGAGAGATCCCAGAGTTGGTGATGTTGAGATTTTGAGCTGTCTGAAAAGTGCTGTGGCCTGGGAAAGATGGGTTTTAGATGAAAAATTATGAATTGTTGTGGAAATGTTGTGTATTTGAGATACCTGTGGGAAATCCAATCCAAAATGTCCAATACGCGATTGGTGACTGGAAATGGAGTTAAGAGGGACTTCACCTGAAGACATCAATTTGATTCTATTGCTGAAATACCTCCCACCCATTCCCTTAACTCACACCGCTATAGTGATCATTCAGAACCTTATCACTTCTTGCCAGGATTTTGCAAATATCTTCTACATACTCTCCCTACCTCATCTTTCCCTCCTCCAACCCATCCCTAACACAGTTGCCAAACTAATGTCTCTATAGCTTGGATCTAAGCATGTTATTCCCCTGATCAATGAAGGATTCAAACTCCAGAATCAAACATTAATTCCTGTTTTCACTGTTCACAATCAGGCTCCCAACCTACCTTCCAGGCTTATTCATATTCATACATCACTCCTCATATCAACAATCTCTGGTGAAGCCAAACTGTTCCTCATCTGATATTCTCTATTGTCTAACATGATGTCTGATTCCTGGGGCTGCTAGTACCCACCTCCCTCAAAATTACTTTATACTCATTTTCCATATGTATACATGACCCCTCCAGAAGAATCTTAGCTCCTTTAGGACAAGGGACCATGTCATTTTTGTCTTCATATTTCCAGTGTCTAGCACAGGTCTGGGCAAACGGAAAACATGAAGTGAATTTTTCTAAGTCTAACTTTTTTTAAAGCTTCAGGTAAATCAGATTCTATTCTCCTTGTTCTAGGAAGTTGTATCCCAAGCTGTTAAGGAAAATCCTGTGTTCTAAAAAGGGTTTCTTTAATTGTATTTGATCAAAGTGTAGCAAGACTAAAATACAGTGTATGCACATTCAGATTTTTACCACTTTGCCTAAGTCTTTTATAGTTCCTGTTCATTTGGTTGATTAAGCCTAGAAGAGCTACTTTGGCACCTATATTTCAATCACAAAAGGGCTCCACTTCATCTCTCTGATGGAAATTACAGATAACATTTTAAAAGTTAGCCAATTCATAAACACTCCAGATTGCTTAAGCCTCCTAACGATAAGAATTTCTTTTCTTTGGCTGCAATCCTCTATCTGCCCAAGACCACAGTTAATAAGTGACAGAGAAAAGACTAAACTTCCTAACTCAGTGTTCAATCACACATACTTAATCATTTTATAAATTGGAACCTTGAGTTCATTTTCTTTCATTCAGGGATTGCATCCGTTTTACCATCTTTGGTAATAATGCATCTAGCAATTACGTTCTATTGATTGGTACAAAAGATTATTCAAACCATTTGTCTAAGCAGTATGCTCCTGAAGAGAGCTGTTGCTAAATACCAACCATATCTTCATTTAATTTATTTAAAGGAGTCACACACAACAAACATTTGCTCAAAAGCCCTTTAGGCCCAGTGAGTGCAAGAGCTGGACATAAGGTATATCTTAACAAAAGTCCACGGCCCTAACACAAATCTGAGCACACCAAGTTCCTTTAATACAGGTCAAAGCCTGTTACAATGAATTCCATTACAGTGAAAAATCTCCATACAGTCACAAATATTTCCAAACCTACTCAACAACCACTTTATTTTGAGGTGTATTATATACAACCAAGTGCATACAATGAAATAATGTGGTTATCCCCTTGAAATTTATTACGACTAAAAATTAGAAAATGAGATGTTGATAATCTCATAAACTATTTAATTTTGTATTGTTGACTGACATGTGTAGATAGTATATAGAATTCAGTTGGGGGGGAAAGGAGAAGAAAGAGGAATAGGAGGGAAGGTATGTTTTTCCATAGATAGAAGACAATACAGTGAACGGGGGATAAGTTCTACATAGGGAAAGCATTTAAACAATTTTAAAAGCATACTGTACAAGTATCACTATGCACTTTCCAACTTATTCCTTACACCTATTCCAAAGATTGCAAAGCATCAGCAGTAATGTTTCCTTTAACTTAAACAGCATAATACAAAGCATTTTATCATCTAATAATCAGACATTTAAATGAGGTTTTGTTTTCCTTTACAAATGCATCAAATACTGAGGGTATTTTTATTTTTAATGGGGGCAAACCAATCAAAAAGCACAGATTTTCATTTAACCAAACATGCATAAATTGCTTAATATAAAATGCATAAAGTGGGTAAATTACATATGTAAATACAAAGGGAATGGAGTTTTTTTACAGATGTGAAATGACTAATTTGTACACCAATTTAACAGTCAATTTAGTCACTAAGACACTGTAAACAGAAAATACTTATTTGAAGACAACAGTACTAAAGCAAGAAAAAATTTGCAATGGAATGGTTTGACTCAAAACAAAATTAAGGCACCTGCTTCAAATTTAGAGCAAAAATTTGCATTTTTATAGTAGTAGAATCTGTTAACGAAGGCATTTTTCTTCAAATGACAAACAGGGACTTGGTTATGCTAACTGAAGGGGCAAAAAATACAACTAATGAAGGAGATAGAATCCTATCTACCTTGGCCAAATGCCAGTACTAGCAGCTTTCCTGTTCTTTTAAAAAGACAGGAGTAGTTTACTTACCTCTGTTACACCTTCACTACCAGTGTCTTTGCTACTTTAACTGCCTCTGGTTAACAGCCTGGAAGTTAGTTAAGAGAATCCTGTCAATTATTCTTCTTCGTTACAGTCTTGTCCAGATGTCATCAGTGAGGGGTTAGGAAGCAGTAAAAGCCACTTCCCCATTTACCACATATGCCATTTTCATTAATACGCAAACCAAGCTTTGTTCACTGGTTCCCTATAACTACAATCAATGAGAGGAAGTCATTAGTGGCTGGGTTTTTTCCAAGTTTCTCAAGCTCAAAATTTAGCTCTTCCCATCCTCAATGTAACAGGAAAGGTTAAATGATAGCAACCAAATATCAAGTATCACACCCCTAACTTCAAGGTGAATTAAGATTAAGCCCAATGTATTTTGCAACAACATGTCAATACAACTTTACATATGTGCATCTTTACAGGGGAATTCTAATCTTAAGTCTAAAAAAAGTAGATTTAAAGTTGATCTTAATTTAGTTGGTGTGCCTTTTTTCTTTTTTGGTATTGAAAGTCCTATCAACATGCTATGAGATCTAAGGCACAGCTGGACTCAACAGCATGTCACAACCTGATAAATGAGTAGTGGAATTGTCATAATACCTGTTTTCCAAGTTATGCCATAGTGCACTGCTTAACTAGTATGGGCTAACTTGCGAATACTAACCTGTGGTGAATACCCTTAATATCTGACACGAACAATTCAAGTGACATTTACACAACACTTATAAGCCATCACTGACAGGTTCTACCACATTATCACCTCAAAGAAACTGCAGTAACCAAGGAGGTGACAGAATGTTTCATCAGGTTGTTTTTTATGGCCTCTTAGGTTTATTTAATCATGTGAAATCCAAGGTAGTGTAAAAGTAATAACCTCATTAAAATAAACGTTCTGGATCTAAGAATCTCCCTCTATAGTAATATTGTGAAAGCCTTTTCATTTTCAGGTGCCAATGGCTGGGAGTGGGGGAAGAAGGAAACTAGGCTAACTACATCTAGGTGTTCCATTTATAAGCACCATAATACAGCACTGCTAAATTTACCTAATGAATGTGCTTTCAATGAAAGACAGCAATAAAGTGCCTAGCTGCTATATAAAAATCAGCTTCCAAATTTTAAATTAAGACTAACTGCATTTATACATTAAAGGGCAAACAAAAATCAAAGATCTTTTGTCTATACAGATTTAGTCTACGTATCTATACTGCATACAGTTTTCAGAATCACATAGAAGGAGAATTTATACTTGACTGAATAAGTCGGGTCCACCATCGTAGATCAACAATCAAATTTTATTGCTTTATACATGTGGTGCTTCTCAAGGCACTGTGGTATGAACTAGAAAACTTGGAATGACTTGTGAAGGAACCTGGGAATGACACATGAAGGATGACATGAAGAGTCATTCTGAGGCAGGATGCTTTACTGAACTGTTTTTAAACCAGGGTATCAAACATCAGGAATGAGTTCAAGTTATAATTCACAGGAGAATGAAAACATCTTAAGGTCAGTCACTTCACATGCCCATCCTGATACTCTGAATAATCTGGAAAATTGCTGCAAGGAGAAGAGGCAAATATTAAAATAACGCTTGAAGACAATTCTTAAAAACTTGTGTTCATTTGAGGCGATCTACTTTCTCCCAAAGCACCGTTAAAACCTCAAGTTCCATTTCTCACAGAAGAATAAAAAGGAAATACAAATCACATACTCCTATTAGGTGAACGTTTTTTTAAAGTGAGATTTTCTTAGGTTCCTTAAACGCTAGGAAAGGCAGGCAGGGAGCAAAGAACGCCCAGGACCAGGGGGCGACACCCTGGCCAGGTCACTCGGCTTTCCTCGGGCTGGGGACGGGACGGACCCACAGCGGGTCTGGAATGGCTCAAAGCCCTTCCCAGGTCCAGATCCTCCACTTCCACCCAAAGTCACTTACAAACCACACGGGTGGTAGTCTGGCACCGCCAGCTTCGTCGCCGGCTGCTGCCCGGTGCCAAAGGAGGGCCAGGCCGGCGGGTACCTGCGCCGAGCCCCGGGGCCGCAGGGCAGCGGGGACGTATCGGGGGGGGGGGGGGGGGCGGTCAGAGGCAGGGCCCCCCAAAAGCCCCGACCCACCAGCGCCCGCGGAGGCTGCTCGGCTCCCATCACCACTGGCCATGGCGCCGGGGGCGGGGGGGCCTCCGAGCGCCTGGAGGTGACGGAAGGGGCGGACTCCGGGCCCCTCTCCGCCCCGGCCGCGGACACGAGTGGGCGACACTTACCCGAGCCACAAACCACAAAAATGAAGAGCGCCAACAACCAGGGCCCCACGGACGCCTTCTCCTCGGGGGCGTTCCTCTGCAAGGCGAGAAGGCGCGGCGTTAGTGGCGCCCCTGCCCGCCCCGCCCCCCGCCCGCCGCCCGCCGCCCCCCGCCCGGGCCGGCCGCCTCACCGACGTCTTGGCGACGTTGCCGCGCTGGGTGATGTTCTTGCTGTGCTTCTCGTTGGCCATACGGATCCGCTGCTTGGCGACCATCTTGGCTCGCTGCGCCCGGGGCCCGCCGGGGCCGCCTCCGCCGCCGCTACCGCCGCCGCTACCGCCGCGCTGGGCCGCGCTCACCGGACTGGGGGCCCCGGGCGCGAGCTCCGGCCGGCCGCTGGCGAGACTGTGCGCGTGCGCGCCGAGGGGGCGGGGGGCGCTCCGCTCCGGCTGTCACCGCGAGAGCCGCCGCGCCGGGGCACGGAGGGCAGGCCGCGCGCGCGCTGTCAGCGGGGCCGCGCCTGCAGGGAAGAGGGCGGCTCGTCCGGACCCGAAGCTGCCGAGGAGAAAGGGGAAGACCGCAGGCACTGGCCGAATTTGTAGAGGCGGCTCCGGGCTGCTCCGCGGCGTCCGGCTGCCAACGTCAGCACTGGGGAGGCCCCGCCTCGCGGAAGTGCGCAGGCGGCCGCCAAGCCCTCGGGGGCGGGGCCTCCCGCGCCCCTCCCCCGGCCTATCAGGGGCCGCCCCGCCCCCCGCCCGCCCCGCCGCGCCGGAAGAACCACGTCGTCGCCTCCGCGGCAGCGAGGACGTGTAGGTCCCTCAGGGGCCGGCCCCTGGCCCCGTGAACTCTGACCCGTCCCACCGGACGGACGGAGATCTCTTTCCGGGACAAGATGGCGCCCTCCACCCCGCTGCTGGCAGGTGGGTCCTGGGGGCCGCGGAGACTCGGGGGCCCGTGGGCCCGCGTTCGCCGCAGCAGCGGTCGAGGGCTTTTTGGGGCTGGGGTCGCCCGCCCGCGCGGTCGGCGCCGCCGGGGCTCGGGGGTCGTCCCCGCCACGTGTCGCGTGGCACTCGGAAGTGAGACCCGCGGAAGCTCCGAGAGGGCTGGAGCTGGGCGGAGGGAGGGTGGGGAGAGGAGGGGAGTGGGGCCGGGGCTCCGGGACCCTCCCCCCGCCCTCCCCGCCCCGCGGGGCTGGGCCAGCCGCAGGTACACGTAGCTGCTCTGAGGTCCTTGACCCCGGGTGACAGCCGGTGGCACGTGGAAAGGCCCCTCCCCCAGCTCACTGCCGCGTCTAATTAACTCTTTACGTGCGCGAGCGGGAGACACTATCCCTGAGGTGGGGGAGAGGGGGAGTCCCCGACGGAAGGGAAGACCCCGAAGACTAGACAGGACTGTGTAGAAAGTGGAATTTTAGCTGAGGCTTTGAGGAAGCAGAAGGTTCACGTCCCCTCCCCCCGCGGTGACTGGTCAGCTCTGTGGGCCCCGCGGTCAGTGGAGGAGGGAGGACGGCCGACGGCGGCACCCCCAAGCCCGGCCATAGGGACGATCATAGGGCAACCTTCCTGAGGGTGTCGGCCGGTCCGCGGTGGCCCAGTTTGGTGTCTGACCTGGGACCTCCGAGAGCCGGGGCAAGTGACTGGTCCAGGGCCACATGCCCAGGATGCGTCGGAGGTGCCGCGGGAGCCCAGGTCTGCCAGGCTGGGCCAGCTCTCCCTCCACCGCGCGTTCACCAGATGGGTGCTGAATTGAGCGTCCGGAAGACGTGGGTTTCTCGAGTCCTGCTTGAGACCCACTCTCCGTGTAAGCCTGGGTAGGGTAGTCACCTTTCTTAGTTTCCTCTCGTTTAGAAAAGAATGGAAATCTCTTTAGGGTCCAGTGAGATTACGTGTGTAAAGTGCTTCACCCACCTAGAAGGGCTAATGAATCGTCAGCCCTTGTTACAGTTAAATGCCTACTTTGGTTCTTCTGCGTGTTGTGATAGAAAAGACACAGCCTGGGTCCTGCGGTCGTTTACCCGGAGCATCACTGATTGAGTGCTGGACTTGGATTCCAGTCACTTCTAGTCATTACAAGAGTAAGAATAGCCAGGATCTCAAAGGTTTGTTGTGAGATCAAATGAAACAGTGTAAAGTGGTTTTCTGATTTCAAAGTGCAGTTGTTGTTAATCTAGAGTGATTAATTGACATCTACATTAGTTAATATTAATGGGGTTCAAAAAAGAAAAAGGGTGAAAGAACTGAACCTGTGGGAGTAGAGGCAGGGTTTATGGCCTAGAACAAGAACAGAGGGTCAAAAGCCCCAGGGCCCACGTTCTTTGCTTTCCACATTTTCTCAGAGTCACGCAGCTCTCAGATAGCTGAGATGGGCTGAGAACATGAAATCTTTGCCTTTCAATCTATTCCTTTTTTGCTTACACCATATTGACTCAAGATCATGAACTCTTTTTCTGTTGAGTATTTTGGGTGGCAGCAGAGTGTTCAAGATGTTGCCCTTTTTTAATTTCAAGTCCCAGGAGACTAGAACTTGGTCTGATTTCCCTTTGTTTTGCCCACAGTGCCTGGCATGGAAAAATAGGGATAGGAGATGAATCCGTGATTACATTACTTCCTCTGCCAGTGTAATTGAGCACTTTCACCACAGCATATGGTAGAGCGTTGTCTGGAGTATTGGCAGCAAACTCAAATAGATCAGATCCCTGTGACCACATGTTAACTTAGAAAACCACAGATTTACATTATGTTAAGCTGTATATTTATTTTGTTAAACATTTCCAAGTTAGATTTCTTCTGGTTGGGGGTGCCCACAGCTTTCCAGTTGGGCCCCTTTGATCTAGAGCACCGAGAGGCTGAGGAACTTGCCCAGGGTTCACACGGAATGGTACAATGGGGGACTTCAATTAGGGTCAGCCTGGCTTCAAAGCTAGCTCTCAAGATCTGCTCTGTCACTGCTTCTATGCCAGTTGCCCAGTAGGCAGTAGGTGTTTGTTTTTAAAAATGAATTCTTTATAAATGGTTTTTAAAAAATTGAGAGAGGCTCTGTCAGCTTTACTCTGGGGTGGGCACTCCTTGGCATAGGGATAGTGAGTAGTTAACTGAGCACCTGGAGAGGGGAGGCCTGCAGAAGGCAAAGAAATAAAATTTAGAAGGAAATAAGTGTAGGCCCTTGGAACAGGCTCAGGATAATTGATTTATGAAGAAGCAAAAGTCAGCAGACAACAGCCATCTGAAAGGGAGCATAGTTCCACCTTTTCTCCCTGACAGAGGTGTTCTCTGAATGATATAGAGGATTTGGAGTCATGTCACCTAATTTTGAATCCTGCTTCAAACACTTATCACTAGTGTGACCATAGGGAAGTCATAACCTCTCGGTGCCTCAGTTTCTCTTCTGTAAAATGACAGTAATATATGTTCAGAGGGTTGTTGTAAGGAACAAACAAAATAAAGTTTGTCACATGTTTTGCAAACCTTCAAGCAGCTATATAAATGTCAGCAATAAGAGAGATAAAAGATGAGAACATTTATGCAGTAACAGGTCTGTTAGGAAAAATACAAGAGATTGTGTGAAATGGTGTATGTGTGTGCAGAGTGCTATGGAAGCACTGGCTGGTGGGAAGGCTGAGGGACAGCTTCATGCACAAGACCTACTAAGACGGGCACTGGCCTGACAATTGGATGACCCCATTCTTGTTCCAGCTCTGCAGGTCACTTGCCTTACTCTCTTACTCTATAAAGGAGAGAATAAGATTTATTCCCAGTGAATGTTGTCTTCATCAGAGGGGAGCATATCCACATACATATCTACATATTTTCACTTTAGTTAGTTTCTCACCCAGAAATGATAGTTTTTTCCCTCTATACAAGTGAGATCACTGATCCATTCCCTATCTCAGTTCACATATGTGCACTTGATAAATGCTCAACAGAGCCAATGTGAGGTATTATCAAGAGGTAGGTGTTTACGTTTGACCTTTAAATTGAAAGATACTTGGCAAGATTTTGATAGATGGAGAAGGAAAGCAAGTAAAGAAGTAAAGAAAACAGCAAGAGCAGGAAAACCAAGGAATACGTCATCTAATTTAGCGGACTTGAAAGAATAGTGGACTATAAGGTTGAAGTATCCTGGAGCGGGAGGAAATGGAAGTTATTCTACAGTTGATGGGGAGCCAGTGGAGTTTTGGGGATAGGGTAATATACAGAACCATATTGTTGGGTTTGGCTTGGAATCAGAGACTGGGGGACTTATTAGGAGCTAGTTTCATTAGTTTAAGTTGATACGTAATGGGAACCTAAAGTAGGTTAGTAGGAACAAAAAGGCGACAGTGTTGTTGTGCAGGTTAGACTAGGTCAGTGGATGTAAGGATGGCAGTCTTATCAAGATGTACTATCATTCATATGTCTCATGTAATTGAGTGAGGTGCTTAATATCTGTTATTTGAGGGAACAAAGTTGACTTCCCAAAGTTTTTCCTTTCCAAGTCTTGGTAAGTTGTAGGCAAAAGGAAGCCATTAACATGAGAAGGAAGATCAGAGGTCATTTGGAGAGGAAAACAAACTTGGTTTTGAACATGTTAAGTTTTCAAACATTCAGGTGGACATGTCTAGAAGATCCCAATTAAAGTCTGAGAGCACAAAAAGGAGGAAGAGTGTAGAAAAAGAAACAGGCAGAGAACATAGACGCCTCTTTGAAGTTTGGTGGTCTCCTCTCCTGATTCTCGTCTTCCCTCTCAAGGCCATTGTTCATACAATTACCAGATTCATTTTTTTTATGTACTTATGGGTGCTTAAAGATCTTAAGTGGTTCTTTATTGTCCAGAGGATATGATAAAAACTCTTCTATCTGGCTCTAGTTTACCATTTCAGACTTGTATCTCATGATCTCCCTGTCTGTATTTTCTAATGCAGCCAGACTGCGCGCACTCCTTGTTCTTCCTTGAGCTCTCCTTCTTGCTTTTTCCACCTTAGAACACATGCCTGTTTCTTATCTACCTGTTGAAATCCTTTCTTTCTTCTAGATCTACCTCAGGTACCACTGTCTTTACCAAGCTTTCTCGAATCTGCCTCCTCAGATTTTCCTGGAGCACTTTTATCTGGATCTTTTCTTCTGTTATCACATTATTTTAGCACTGTTTCATGGATAGAAGAACTGAAGCATGGAATCTGATTTGCTTAAGAACTCGTAATGGGTAATTGGTATAGCTGGTAGTGGCACTCTAAAGAGTAATTTTCATAAATGCTACTAGAAACTCACTTGAGTTACAAGGACTAGAAAATCTGGTCTAGAATTCAGTTAGTGGCCAAAGTAAATCTGACCTTGAGATCCCAGCCAGAAAGGAAGTGGAAACTTATATATTGTCGCCAGCATTAAATATAGAACTTAAATATGGGGAAAACCTTGTTTTGTTTTAGCAACTTGTTTAAAAACAGCAGTTGCCTATTTTTAGAACAGGTTGAAATAATTTCCTACACAAAATACAGGTACTCCACAGCTGTGGCACGTAATGTAACAATTGTGTGAGAATTCTGAATTCTGCTTTATAAAATATAATCCATCTACGCTAATTGTTCATTTGCTGATACAATTAAAAATATTAAAAATACTTTGTGTATTCTAGAATCTTTCTCTTTACTCTGTAGGATGGCATAAGATGTACATGTTTATTCATTTTTGTCTAGGGGAAAATGCCTCAATCAAAAATCTTTGATGACATAGAGACTGAGTTAATTATGTGTAATAAGCATTATGCAAATGTGCTTCAGTCTCATCTAATCCAGCTGAGTCTATTAACAGCATAAACATGATATTTATCATTGCTATTAAAGTTGCTTTTGAAACAGATTTTTTTGTTTCTGTCATCATAAAATGAGGAATGTTCCATATTATAAACTGCACTTTATCATTCACCTTAACAAATGCTTATATGGCTTATATTGTATTGTGTGAAAATGATCAATATGTTTAGAAACTGATGATGATCACTCATAAGTTTTAGATAATCTTGAATAGAAATTTAGTCATCTAGAAATGACATTGTAGCACATTCTTGTAGTGAGCTTTTATTTATATAGGGTAGTACAGAACAAAATAATTATTTTTAACAGTGTAAATATGTAGGGGAAAACTGATGAATTACTTAATTCCAGGTTGTAGCTGTATGTTTCTGTTTCCAATGAAGTGTAACCTTTTAATGGACAATAATAAGCAGTTTATTAGCCTTTAAAATAACCTAGTGAGTTTCCTCATCTGTAAAATGAGGACATTTTACTAATGGTCTGTAAGGCCCTTCCACTTCTTTTTTCTGTGATGCTACTTTGGTTTCTTAGAGAAACCTTTCTTATCTTGAAAAGTAAAAAAAGTTTTGGCCTAATTAATACTAGGTTACAAATTATAGTTACCCACACAGCTACCTTTTCCTATAGTATTTTCTAGGTAAGACTGGACCTATAGAACCATAGGAAATTTAATTATGAACTTGCTGTTTCCAAAAACAAGAATTGTAGTTTTGATGAAAAAAAACATATTGGCCTGGGTTTTGATAGAAACAGTGCTGCGTCTCAGTGTTGAACAAGGACCATTGTAGGTTTAAAAGGTTTCTTTTGAGTTCAGACTTGTGGACCAAAAAGTAACTAATTTCCTTCACCAGAAAAAGGAAATGAAATCAGAGTCTGGGTGCTGCTTGAGCCTTTGAACTCCAGCACAGTAGAAAGGGAAATCCTCACCCAGGCTGTTTCTCTCTCCCATAGGTCAAGAGCTAGGATTTCTGGGCAGTCCCTGTCCCCACAATGGATGGTATGGGAGATCAGGAGCCAGAGTTGCTTTTCATTTGCTTTTTTACACTTTTATAGCCAATAATTTTGTCTGCCTTTCTCCATTTGCTTTCTGGGGCACAGCTACTTTTACTTGAGCTAGCAGCGTGCAGGCAACAACCTATAGAGCTTGGATGACCAAGTTGATTGTAGTCATGGGGGTCACAAGCATAGTAATAATACTCACATTTAAATAATACTTAAGTTTCATAAAGTGTATTTCTCCAAACTGAAAACGCCTCTTTGATAAGTAATGCAGCCGTATTTTGCAGATGAGGAAACCGAGACTCAGAAACAAATTATAGCTACCCACAGCTACTGAATGTCAGAGCCAGGAGTCAGAGCTCAGGGTCCTGATTTCTAGCATACTGTTATTTTTACTGTAACATTGTTTCTGAATAAAAAGTAAGTGAATCTGGCCATTATTATGGCCTACCTACACTGGATAAGCAGGTTTGTGTTATAGAATGTAACTTTATTGTGTTGTTAGGACATTGTTAGGATGTAAATCTTCTCTTATGTCCATACGACAGTCATGTTAAATTTCCTAAGGCCTGGATTGTGCAAAATCCTATAATCTGACTTGGTCACTACTCTGCTCTGACATGACCTCTTACTATCATTCTTTTTTTCTTTTCTTCTTAATTTATGGAATAAAACAAGCATTTCCATAACATAATACAATTTTTAAAAAAAAGGTGATTGTACATGAAACTGCAGATATACCATGTACAACTTGCTGTTCCTTTCCCATATACAACAGAATTATCATGTCAGTTTTTTTCTCCCCCCACCCCCCATGGCTACCATTAGATACAAATAGGTGTGTATAGATATAGATGTGTAAAATTATTCTATACATTTATTCATCACTTCTTTCTGTGGATGTAGACAGGAAATGGAGCACCTATTATAAATACTCTTCACCTTTCCAGTGTTGTTCTGCCCCCTGTGGTTCAGCCACCTTGCTGTCCATCACACGTGGCCCTCCATCTCCTATCTATATGCCTTTGTTTTGGCTGTTGCCCACCTCTTAGACCCGCATCTAGTCTGCTCTCCCCCTCACCTCCAACTGTAGAATTCTTGGTTTCCATTAGACCTTAGCTCAAGTGCTTCCTTCTATAGAAAACCTCTCCCAGTTCCCACAGTGCCTTCACCTCTAAGGTTACCTTGTATCTTCTTTATATGTACATGTATGTGTATAGAATTGTGTGTGTTGTATTTCCCATTATGATATAACAACAGTTTTCTGATCATATTGGAATAAGTTGATACGTGCTTTCCAAGGGTATTCATCATTGTCATTTGTTGAGAAGGGATTCCTCATAGATGATATCTCATTCTCTACCTGTACCTTTTTGCAGGTAAGATTGTGCTTAGGGTATCAACCCTAACTATCAACACAGGAAAAACCAATTGGATGAAGAATGTCTGTTGTCCTGACGAGGACATGCCATGGAATAGATAGCCTATAATGCTTTTCTACTAGCATATCTTGGACAGACACTACAGATGGGTAGTGAATTAGGCCCAGAACTGAATAAGAACTAGAAAGGCTGCTGGATTGCCTTTGGGAAATTGCCACCTTCATTTAATTACCCCAAGCTATTCCTGAAACCAAAGCCCATCTTTGGCTTTAATTCCTAGAAAAGGAATGTCTCTGAAGGATTGAAACAAAAAATCATTTATACAAAGGGTCACGGAGAAATGCATGGTGGATATAAACAAACTGTGTATCAGTGTTCCTGGCCAGGGGTCATAGGTAGAAAAGACAGCCAAAAGATAAATTGAATTGTGTGGCAGGAGGCATCATCAGTGAGTGAACAGTCCATTAGCTGCATCACTGCTACTGTGCTTCCAGAAAAAAAGTGAGAGGAAGCTCCCAGCATGTTGGATAGACACTGGTGGCGAATTTTGAGAGGATGTAGACAACGGCTGATTGTACTCAATGGGCAGGCATCTGTATTTTGCTGTCTGCATCTTTCGAGGAAGTAACCATGTTGATGACACCACAGATCTAGTTGAGTATATCCTTAGATAACTTGATTATCCCTAGTCTCACATGGAAGCATCACGGTTCATATTGCAGCAAGAGATTCATGTGATAAAAATCCATTTTGGTTGCATATTTGCCTATAAAGGGATGTAGATGATAGATTTAAACTGTGTTTTTTTTAAAAATGTCTTATTAAACTGTCAGGTCCCAGTTAACCCAATAAAATCGTCTCATTTATTCTACTTCAGACTATTCAAAGTTACAATTTTGTAACATGGCAATTGGTTCCAGCCCAATGGAAATATGTGATATGAATTTGAATAGTGAGAACACTTCATAAGGTTTGTTATTCACATTTATCAGAACTTAGTTGTATCACCATCACTTCCCATTAATATCCCCTTCCCCAAATCTAACCTTCTCTTCTAAAATTTTAAGTTATAGCCAACCAAAACCAATATACATATTGGCCACAACTATAATTATCCTATTCCTTACTTGTAGTTCATGTCCTCTAGCAGTCTTCACCACTGGTCCCCTTGAGGAGTGATCAAAGTTCTAAAGTCTTTCCATGTTTTCCTTTGCATTATTGCTTAGCATAAGATTCTCTTCATTTGTTTTGTTGGGGTTTTGGTACTACTGACATTTAGGACAGGGACTGTTCCATTTTTGCTTTTATATCCCTTTTGTTACTTTTGAAAGTCCCCTTTTAGTGTAGAGACTAGTAGAAAAATCTGCAGGCAATCTCTTTATACTTGAAAAGTAAAAAAATGTTTGTTTGATTTTGGGCCCTTAGCTGTAGTTACTGGACCACCTTCAGGGATTCAGGAGCTAGAACAGGGTTTCTTAACCCAGGATCCAGAATCTCTTTTAAAAATGTTAAAAAATTGATAACTCTCTATTTCAGTATATTTTCCTTTGTATTTCTCCATATGCATTTAAAAACTTTATCCTAAGAAGGGGTCCATTGGCTTCAACAGCTGTAAAATAACGTGAAAATAAAGTGGAAAAAGCGGTATGAAGTGTGTAGAGTTGTGTGAATACCAGATATCTTTGGTTATTTTCAACTTGATTTGTAGGAATATTAGAGTAATTAATATGATGTCACATTACATATATATAAACAGGTAAGTTACCTTCTAAGTCTTTAAGGACTTAAAGATAGATTTAGTCAAATGTTTTATTTCATCAATAATAGTTAATATTTATGTCACTTTAAAGTTTGTAAAGCCTTTTTAAACCTTAAAGTTCTATGTATCTTATTTAATTTGATCCTCACAATAACCCTGGGAGGTTAGAACCTTATTAGCACTCTTATACAGATGAGGAAACTGAGGCTGTGAAAGGTTGTGACATTGTTACATAATTGAAAGGGCAGCAGAGTTGAAGTGAGGGATTGTATTTTGAGTGCTGGTCCTGTTACAACCTTTTTGTCGTTTGGCTGAACTAAGTGAAGGCTAAGGTCCCTCCTTTAACTCAGTCCTATGAATTGTTAAAACATAATATAGTAATTATATTTTATTTTTCTTTCTAGTCCGAGGATCAGAGGGGCTCTACATGGTGAATGGGCCACCAAATTTTACAGAAAATACAGTGTTTCTGAGGTATGATTTATATTCTGAAAGTCAGTGTTAATTAGGGGGCAATATTTTGTGTATTATTTTCAATTTAAAAATTTTACATTTTAAATGTAAAATGAAGAAAATGGAGACACTTGTGGTGCAGTGAAAGCAGAGCTGGCCTTGAAATCAGGAGAGACCTGAATTTGAGTCCTGATTTTGACCCATAATAGGCTGTGTATCCCCAAGTAGGTCACATGACTTTTCAGGGCTCTTGGCAACTCTCTTAAAATGTAAATTGCAGAGAAAGCACCAGCCTGCATTAGTAGAGAGAATTTCTTCATCCAAGAATTACAGTGAACTTACAGGTCTAGTCACCATGTGAGAAAATAGAAATCCATATTTCTTTATAAAGTAGTTTTATGAAACCTATGCATGCCTGGTTTTCCTAGTCAATTCTAATGTGAAATAAATACATTTTATTATAGGGCTTTAAAAGTCGTGTTTAAAGCAGAAAGAACATCAAGGAAGGTATAGGCCCAGCTGCTTCTTGGAGCAGAAGTCTTAAGTCATTGAAAAGTCAGTCTTCTGTTCTCTCAAAGAGGAGAATCTTCAGACTGGAAAATAGAAAGCAAACATGGTTAAAAGGGGATTAGATTCCAAGGGAGATGAGGAAATAGAGAGTGCCTAGCCAATTTAATTGAAAGCGTGTCTCCAGGCCCAGATAAATGATATTCCAGAGCACTGAAAAAAATTTCTAAAATCATTTTTGAAAATCTTTGAGAAATCATGGAGCATGGAAGTGATGCCAGAGTGTTGTTTATATATAAATGTGTTGGGAGAAAAAAAGTTTGACTGGAAACCACAGATAATTAATTTGTCATCAATCCCAGGGGAAAAAAATTTAGAATGGCTTGTTAAAGGGAAAGCTCTTAAATGCCTAGAAAGGGAGCAGTAATCTCTAGGAGACAGAATCAAGCAAGAAGAAATCATACCAGATTAACCATCAGTTAGTGTGCCAGGGACTGGAAATACAAGTAGTGAAATAATCCCTTCATTCTTAATGGGAAAGACAACAGGTACATCTAGAGGTATGTGCAGAATAAATATAAAATATTAAAAAGGTGGCTTGGGAAGGGATCAGGAAATGCTTCATGTCAGATGGTACTTGAGCCATGTCAGGAAGGAAGAGAGGGATTTGTTGAGGCAGAAGAGAGGAAGGAGTATACTCCAGGCCTGGAAGATGGCCAGCAACACAGAGACCTGTCTAACTGGATTACAGAGGGCAGGAAGAGAAGTAATGGTCACTGAGCCTGGAAAGGTAGAGCGAGTAGGGAGCCCGCTGGAAGGTCTGCATTTAAGCAAAATTCCTTTGGTAGCTGAATGGAAGGTCAACTAGAGAGGCAGAGGAGACAAGAGTCTGTTGTAGTGATCCAAGTGAGAGCTGGTGAAGGTGGTGGCTATGAGTAGAGAGAAGGGATCAGATTTGAAAGATTTTGGGATGGTAGAAGTGGAAAGATTTGGCGACTGAATGGCTATGGGGGAGAGGGAATGTGAAAAGGTGAAGGTGACTCCAGAGTTGGAAACCTGGGGAAGGTCAGAAGAGGGGTGGACTTGGAGGAAAAATGGAACAGTTTTGGATGTTTCGAGTTTGAGATGTCCAGTAGGTCATTAGTGGTGTAATTAATTAGTGATGCAATGTTGAAATTCAGGAGAGAGCCTAAGACTAGAGAAATAGATCTCTGAATCATCTGCATAGAAAAGAGGGTCTCCATTTTCTCAGTAAGTAAAGAGGTATGTACGTTTGTGGGGAAGGAGAGTTATCAGTCAACCAACAAGCATTTATTAAATACTTATGATATTGCAGTGAAAAGGCACTCACATTCTAATGAAGGAGCTGCATGTTGAGAACTCTGTGCATATAGGATGGAGATAGAGCTTGAAAGTGGAAGTTTACATCTCAACGGGAAGGGGGAGGGGAGAAAAAGGGGAGTGGCCATGGTTCAGGATGTGGTTAGACCTAACTTGAAGAAAATTGCTTTTGTGTCTGAGAGCAAGATAGACTGGAGAAGAAAGAGACTGAGGCGGGCCAACCAATTACAAGGCTATTGCAATGCATGTGCGTTACACACACACACACACACACACACACACACACACACACACACACACACACACCTTCTCATTTCTCACAGATACAACTGTCCATATATGTGTGAGTGTATGCATATTAAAAATAGATATGTATGTACATATGCGTGTGTGTGTATATACATAGATACACACAGATAGTTGTGTATAAATGAGGTAGAAAATAGGGACTTTGGGAACAGTCATTCTAAGACAATGAACAGCACAACTAAGTCAATCCTCATTTTGAGTTCATGGAAGACAGATGAAGTCTCTAAATGTTACTATTTACATTTGTTTTTGGAAGTCACAAACGCCCGCCCAGATAAAAACACACACATGTCTGTTGCATATAGATTGTGATTTCTACATTGACTAAAGAGAGTCACATAATATGCCATGTGGAAAAAGTCAGGGGACTGGGTTTTTCTACTGACTGGTATACTAGCTGGGTGGCTTGAGGCAGTCTTTTAACCTTTCTAGTCCTCAGTTTCCTCATTTGTAAATTGTCCTATGCTTTTATAATTCTAGAATTGTGTTTAAAATGCAGGTCTTTTCATTTCTGCCTAAAACTCAATATTTTCCAAATGTTTAATAAATTGTGTGGGCATTTAATTAGCTATTGAATTAACTTTTGTAAGATCAGTTTATTATAAAGGATGAGTCCTTATTACCTTTAAATACTAACTTTGTATTGTTATTGTCTTCAGGGAATCAGGGAAAAACTGCAAAGTTTATGCCTTTAGCAAGGATGGAAGCCTGTTTGCTTGGTGTAACGGAGAAAAGTAAGTACACGTTGTAATTAACGTTTTTGCCTTTCTGTTTGTTGTGAATATGAGCTGTGATTTGTTTGCATAACGTGTATTTATTGAACATTGGTAAACTGTAAAGAAGTTGAAGCAGTCACCTTGGGAAAAAGAAGCCATCTTTCATAAAGCCTTTACAGTCACTGTATTTGTTTTTGTGCTTTTAAAAACTTAATAGTTCAGATCTTAACACTAAAAATTAATAGTGGAAGGAGGGCAGTTAATTTGATAAATTATTTGCCTGCAAAGAAATTGAGAAAAAAATTGTGTTAAGTTACTGCTTTGTATTTTTAAAAATGTACACATTGGAATTTAAAACATTTCCTTTTTCTTGTTTATATACCTCAATTTTGTGCCTAATGATTGAAATTAAATTATTTTGAAATATGTGATTATTTTTGCCAGTTATGTAATTTGTAATGGTATACTTTCTAAGTGTATTTGTAAGTGAGTCAGAGGGTAGTATTGAAGTCTTATTACATAAAATATGGTATTAGGAAACTAACACGGCAACAAAAATGTTTTTGTTAGAAAATCTCTACATCTAAATTCACTTTAATAATTATCCCTTTAAGAAAATCAGTCCTTCTCATTTTCTGCGTTATATTACCATGTTGCCTTCCACTTCCAGAACCAGGATAGATCTTTATTGCTTGTTTTTAACTTAGGTGTGAACACTTTACTGCCTCAGCCTTCACCGTATTGCCTTTTACAGATATGTCCCCACTTCTGTTAATTTATGTAGCATTTCACAGACAGACAGCAGCATTCTTCCCCTCTCCCAGATTACCCAGTCACAGCTGCTTCCTTGTCCTGTCTCTGCTTGCCTGATTAGTGCAGGTAGAAAGTCGTTATCCTAAAGGCAGAGAACATAGGGGCAGGCCAGAGTGTTGTGTGTGCACATTCTGAAGTTAGTGGAAGAGTTTGACCCATCGCATCTGATGGGTTGGTGTTTCTAGAGGTTAGAGAAGAGCATTGCATTAAGTGTCATCATTGTTGCCATCGTTATTACTACAACAATAATAATAATAGTAATAATAGCTAGTATTTCTATCAGGCCTGCACAATGTGTGATCCAAGGGCTGCTTGCAGCACACATGCCAAAGGACTTTGGGTGGCCTGCAGAAAAAGGTAGAGGAAAACATCCTCTAAGTTCTTGACGGTGTGCAGGCCGCCTGACTTATATAGCGCTAAATCACCGTATAAGGTTCACAAAGCACTTTATATGTATTACTTAGTTTGCTACCCATGGCCACCTTGTGAGCTATAGGTGCTATTATTATCCTCGTTTTATAGATGAGGACCCTGAGACAAAGGTAAAGCTATTTGCCCAGGCTCACACAACTAATATGTATCTGAGGCAGAATTCTAACTCAGATTTTCCTGATTCCAAGTGCAAGTTTCTATCCATTCGACTATCCAGCTACCTGGATGCCTCTTGCCCCTTGGTGTGCAATTAAAAGCAAAAACTATGAGGGTTGTGATGTTTTCTGTATATAGATGCAGAAATTCTGGTTAGGGAAATGGAAGTGGTGCTACTTTGGCCATGTGGAAACATGAATTTGTTCCAGGATATGGTTGCCATCTGTTCTGTTTGAGACGCTCTTTGTCCTGAGTTCTACGAGGAGTCTGAATCTCTTATCAGTGACTGATAATTTGATAATAGTAAAACAAAACACAATAACTCTAAAATCAATTTAACAGGTAAAAAAGATTCTGGCATAAAATTATAATTTGGGTATATTTTCTTTCATCCGTTCTGTTTTACTTAGTGCTTTTAGCCTTATTCCTTGTAATTCTGTAAGGGCTTGCCTTTCCCCTCTTTAGTGAGTCAGTCCTGCGGCCACACCATTAGGCAGGGCTCCTGTTAGCACTCAGCTGCCTCTTTCTAATCCTTGATGCTTTCTTTCTCCCTGTCCAACTCACGTTCACACTGGTGTGAGGTTGAGGATGTTCCTCCTGCACACATGTCTCTTGATCACGTTTCTGCTCAGCTCCCTTTAATGGCTTCCTTCTCCTTCATGTACTTTATGCTTCAGCCACAGTGATCTCTTAGTTCTCACCAGCAGGCAGTTTGTTCCCTGTGTTTTTGTCCCCATCTCCTGCCATTTAAAGTCCCACTCAGCTTCTCTCACCCTCTGATCTTTCCTGCTCTGATCCTCTGTCTTCTGTCAGTTCCCTCAGTCGCCTTTTGTATCTCCCCTGCCCTCCTTATGCTGAGAGAATTATTTTGCATTAGATTATAGGACCATTCATTTAGAGCTAGAAAGTACTTTAGATTCATCTTGTTCTCAGAAGGTTACACAAGTCATAAGGAGGTGAACTAGGTTTCAAACCCAGGAGAAATCAATCCATACATGATGCCCTGGGAACATTTGAAGAGGAAAAATAATACTTTGGGGGAACCACAGAAGGCTTCCAAGGGGAGTGATGTCTGCGCTAAATGCAGAATAGATAAGAATTCTAAATAGCCTAGACAAGGTGGGATTCCTTCCAGGTGCAGAGATGACTTAAAACCCAACAAGTAGGAGACAGGCAGAACGTGGAGTCAGGGAATGACTGGTGACCCATTCTGGTGGGAACATAAGAATGAATGAACAGAAGCAAAATGAAAAAAGACTAAGCATGTTGGTTAGGGCCAGATTTTAGAAGTCCTTGAATGTGAGCTAGTTTGGGGAGTTTATATTTTATCTTGAAGGAACAAAAGCATAACGAGGGTTCTTGAGCAGACAAGTGACATGGCCGAACCTCTGCCTTAAGGTGATGTTTGACGTTTGTGTGAAGATGAATAGAAGAAAGGAGAGACCGGGAGACCAATGATATACTGTTTCAGTAGGGTAGGTGGATAAAGCATGAACTAGAGTGATGGTCATTTGAATGAAAAGGACACTTAGAAGAGATACTGCGTGGCTACAGTCTGCTTAACTTACTAAATGATAGGCTGTACAGCCGGTGAGAGAGAGGAAAGTATTCAAGATGGCCAAGGAGCTGAGAATGTTATTGGTGACATGTTGAATTTGAGGTGCTGGAGGGACATCCTAGTAGTGATGTCCGGCAGGCTGTGATGAAGACCTGGATAACACTGTTGAAGAGTCATGTGCATAGAGCTGATCATTGAATGTGTAGGATCAGATGAGATCACCAAAAGAAGAATTGTGGAGAGAGAAGAGGGCTGAGGACAGACTTGGGGACAAGCACTCTTTGAGGTGGTGAGCAAGAAAGAAGGTGGAAAAAGAGAAACCCAGTAGGATGAGAGCTTGAAGGAGTGGCAGGGGAAGATTTCAGGTGAGGCCCCCTGAGAATGTTGGTAGGTTGTTGGTCTGCACTGATTGGTAGGAAAGATATTAGAAATGAGAGAGAGAGGTCCTTGGGAGCTTTAGCTGCTTAATAGAAGAATTGAGAGGTAAGAAGGTCATGGATTTAGGGCTGGAAAGAATATTAGAAGTTGTCTATCCAACTCATTTTACATATGAGGAAAATGAGGTCTAGAGAGATCAAAGAGACTTTCCCAAGGTCAGCCAAGTTAACATTAAGTGGCAGAGTCAGAGTTTACATCCAGGCCCTTCGACTTTAGAGGGGGCCTTAATCTTTAACTAGAATTAGGCAGCAGCATCTTGTGCAGTCATTGGGGGACTGAGATAAGAAAGGTTTGATACCACTTCTGGGCCAAATCGTGCTGCTTCTACCTCCGTAGTGTCCCTTGCAGAGATCCTGTCCTCATCACTGTAAAACAGCTACCTTTTTTCAGCCCTTGGCCACTTCCACCGGTACTGCTGAAATGACCTAATTAGATTCTTATCCCAACTCTCTCCCAACTGATCTATCTTCCCCACAACTGCCACAGTGATATTCCTCAAGTGCAGATCTGACCATGTCATTCCTCTGCTCAGTAAACAACAGTGGGTCCCTATTTCTCCATCTTCTCCACTATTACTTACCTTCCATCTTTTCCTCTCTCTGACTCTTTGCCTATGCCCATTTCTTCCCCACCCTGAAAAAAATCCTCACTTGGTCCATCCAACCCTGTTAATTATCCTCCTGTTTCTCTTCTGCTTTTCATGGCTAAATTCCTCGAAAAACCCATCTGGAAAAGGTGTTTCAACTTTTTCTCTGTCCGCTCTCTTCTTAACCCCATACAGTCTGGCTTCTAACTTATCATTCCATCGAAGCTGCTGTCTCCAAAGTTGTTGATCTTTGTTGCCAAGTCCAGTGACCTTTTCTCAGTCCTCATTCTCCACTTCTCTGCAGCCTTTGACACTGTTGGTCACCTTTTCTTTGGTATTCTCTTCTCTCTAGGTTTTCAGGACAACACTCTCTCCTGCTTCTGCTTCTATCTCTGTGACCCTTCTTTCTGACTCTCCTTTGCTGGATCCTCCTCCAGGTCACGCCCTCTAACTATAGACAGCCCTCAGGGGTCTGCCCTGGATCCCCTTCTCTTCACCCTCTATACTACTTCCTGTGGTGATCTCATCAGCTCCCATGGATTTAACTATCATTTCTGTGTTGATGATTCTTAAATTTACCTATCCTGTCCCAACATCTCTGCCGACGTCCAGTCTTGCATTTCCACTTGCCTTTCAGACATCTTGAACTGGATATTTTGTAGACATGTCAAATTTAAGAGACCCAGAACAGAACTTCTCATCCTTCCCCCTAATTCTGAGAGAAGGGCAACACCATTCTCCTGGGACCCCAGGCTCACAACCTAAAAGTTGTACTAGACTCCTCACTACCTCTCCCCGCACATATCCCACCAAGTCTCTTGGTGTTCTGACACTCCTCGGTGTTGTTCTTCTTTTCGTCCTTTGCTTAGGTTTCCACAGATCACCTCTGTTTCAGACTGGTCCTTTGTAGGTGCAAAACAAAAAGTTATATATGTATTCTTCCTAGCCAGGACATTTTTTGGATTGAAATTTTAAGTACACATTTTTAAGATTATAAATTGTTAACAGAATTATGAAAATTAGTTTTTGTTTTAATGAATCTTTTGTGCTTAACTGCTTGTGAAATATATTCCGTTTTTTATAATGTTGGCTATTTTGAAGTGGTATAATGACTCTTAAAATGATTTCTTTTGCTACCAGGGTAAATCTAGTGAATGTTGCTGACAATGAGTTGCTGCATTCCTTTGATCTTCCAAAAGCAGTTTGCCTTGAATTTTCACCAAAAAATAGTGTCCTAGCAATATGGCAGCCTTACGCAAGTGAGTATTTGGCCATTTGTAAAAAAAAAACAAACAAAAAAAACATTCTTGTAAGATCAGTTAAATAGTATTTTTAAAAACTTGAAGCTTCTATGCTATTGCACTATCTAAAACCCTAGAAAAATGAAGACTTTGTGTATTACAGTGGAATATGTGTCATGCCTCAGAGGAAATGCAGTAGCTCTAAAACCTGAACGCTCAGGCTAGGAAGAAGTGAGCCCTAGAGAGACTGAAGGGAGTGTTCAAGTCACATTTATCAGTGGTCTGTGATGCTAATGCACAATGTGAAAGTGCAATCATTTTGTTTTAGCTAAATAAAGGTACTGACAACAGAAATTTAGTGGAAAAATACTGTTCCTCTTAAACATAATATGGTGTGGGCCAGTTTTTATTACAGTAGTCTGTTCCTAGAATAAAGCTATCCTGAAGCAGGTACAGTTAGGAAATCAAATATATGGGGAAGAAGTTTTTTAAGGAAAACTTAAACATCATCCTTGATTGAGAAAGGCAGACTCTGTTCTCTGACCTCACAACCCATTTCTTTAATACTAGTATTCTCCCGGTGAAGTTCTATGGCTTTGAACCGTAGGGTGCATGTTGACATGTGTTGTTTTATATGATTCTCACTCCCTCCCTGGGAGAGAGGTGCTATATTATCTCCACTTTATAGTTGAGGAAATTCAAATGGAAGAGATTCAGTGACTTGCCCAGGGTCAGAAAGCTAGGAAGTATCTGAGACAGAATTTGAATTCAAGTCTTCTTGGCTCCCAAGTCCATTTGCTTTATCCATTGTGCCACATAGCTGCCCAGAGTACTACAATTCTCAGAGAATCAAAGATGTCTGAAGGTAATGGAGATACATGTCCTGGATGTAACAGTAAGCTGTTGTTTGTGATCAGTAAGATGTCATCAGGGAAATGTGGGACAGGAATTTGTATGCAGGATTTATGGGAAAACATAGATTAAATCATTGCACAGGATGAAAAGATGAGTGGAAGGGTTGTGATCTGTACTAGTTGGACCAGTGTAGTCACTGTTCCATCAAAGTTTTAAAAAGGTGAAAGATAAATTGTAAAGCAACTATGATCAAGGGAAGGCAAACTCATTTTTCCATGCTTATAAAATCAAGCTTTCACAATATAGAGATGAGTTAAATTTATTTAACCAGACATTTTTGTAATATCTCTATCAAAGTAAGAAAACTCAAGGCATTGACTCAAAAAATCTTTATCACACTCAAAGGGGGAGAATCTAATAGTAACTAGTTGTGGGCAGTTAAATCTAGAGTTAAATATGAGCTGTGAAATTAGAGGAAATTTAATTGCTCTAGATCAACCTTTTGAATTCACCTGAATAGTATTAGTCAAAGTAAATCTCTTAATAAGTTCATTTTGGGACTGAGGGAATGAGGTGAGGGAAGCACGTAACTCTCATAACTAGAGATAACTGTTTCGAAAATGTGTTTTTATTCCAGCTTCTAAAGATGGCACATCAGGAGTACCTAATCTACAACTTCATGATGTGAAAACTGGAAAATGTTTAAAGTCTTTCATCCAAAAGAAGATGCAGAACTGGTAAAAAAAAAAAAAAAGCCTTAATTATTTACAAAGGAATGTACATTTTTTTATATTCTTTCAAAATCATGTTGAAATTATGTTATCTTGTGATACTGACTTTCAAAATAATTCATATGTTGCCAAAAGGTAAATCTTTGGGAATTTGAGCTATGGGAATCTTCATTTAGTTTTTTGTAGCATACTTTCTGTTACAGTGATGGTAACATAATGTCCACCGGGAAGCCATCAGTAGTAACTGGTTTTTGTAATTATGTCTGTATTTTTTCATTTGATGAATATTAAAAGAAGCTATTTGAATTTTGCATTTTTTATAGTCTTATTGGTTTTGACTTAAATTATTTCTTTTAAATTTAGGTGTCCATCTTGGGCAGATGATGAAAGCATTTGTGCCAGGAATGTTAACAATGAAGTTCACTTCTTTGAAAACAACATCTTCAGTATGGAAAGATTAAATATTTAGCAATGCTTAATACACTAAAATTGCTTTCTGTTACTATATCCCTAAAGCTCTCCTTAACATAAATTTCACCGTGTTATTCTCTTTATATAAATTATTTTATTTATTAGAATTTTAAATTCAGCAGTTTGAAAGACCTTTTGAGAACTGCTGATGAAATGTAACGATAGAATTTGAGTCCTACTGAAACAAAATAGGGATTAGCAATTTATGGTACACACGTCAAAAATGACTGGCACATGTGTGATCTTGTCCATGCTTTCTTACTACTTGTAAACATCTCTGTCCCTACTTCCTTTGCTTCTGAATCAGTTTGGCATTTCATATGCAAATAAGGCTCTTAAATTAATGGCATAGCAGTAGCATTCTATGACCATCTTAAGGTAGGCAAGCATTCTCCAGCTTTCCCTTTCTGCCTGAGTATTGGTAAAATGCCTGTCTTTTCATTTCAGTTAAATTAATGATGGGCACTGGGCACTGTATTTCTGTTCCCTCTTAAACAGAGTGTTTGACCTTATATAATATAGTGGCCAGGCTGTTATTTGTGTCAGTTTGAAATTAAAGTCTGAAAAGTCTACAGCTCCGTACTTATGACATGTTCAGTTCTTGGTAAAGCATTAGTTTCAGAAGCCTGAAGTTGAGATATGTTATTTAAGCAGCATTAGCATTTGTAAGGCACTATTATTTTATTAGAAAGTGAGGGTCTGAAGAGTTCATTTTGTCTTTTGTTATTAACCTGATCTCATTTGTAATTTTTCAGGTACAATTGCAAACAAACTCCATTTACAAAAAATTAGTGATTTTGTGTTATCACCAGGACCCCAGCCATGCAAGGTGCCTGCTCTTTATATTAACAAACTTTCCAATGCCAACTGCTCTGTCTGCTGTAAGTTTTAGAGGCTAAGAAGTAATGGCTTGATCCTTTGTTGACTCAGGTGGCCGTTTATGTTCCCGGCAGCAAGGGCGCCCCCTCATTTGTGAGGCTGTACCAGTACCCCAGTTTTAGTGGGCCTCATGCTGCGTTGGCTAACAAAAGCTTCTTTAAGGCTGATAAGGTGACAATGCTGTGGAATAAAAAAGGTATATCAAAATGCTCCATCCCTTTGTATTTGTCAAGCAGTTTATTATCAACTTAACTAATTTGTCAGTTTCCTTTTGTTAATGACCTGTGCTTTCCTAATGCAAAATTAGATATGATCTCTGTTAACATTAGTTAGGGTTTTGCTAATTGCTCTGGATTGGTTTGCGTTTTTATAGTAATTTAAACTTCTTAATTTTATAGCCACTGCTGTGTTAGTAATTGCTAGTACAGATGTTGACAAGACAGGAGCTTCTTATTACGGAGAGCAAACCCTACACTACATTGCGACCAATGGAGAAAGTGCCGTGGTGCAATTACGTGAGTACTTCATCTGTGACCCTTTGGTAGAATGCCATCTCCTGGCATTCTAAACAGAAACGCTTCATCTTGTAATGGGAAATTAAATATTTTCAGTGTTTTAAGATGGACTCCAATGGTCTGCAGCTGCATATATTCATGTTGCCAAAGTAAAGCTTCTGTTTGATGAAGGCCAGCCTAGCTGAGCTTGGAATTGTTGCTCATCCCACATTGGCTACAGGGTGACTTACAGGTTTTCACTTCAGGTGGTCTCAGAGGCAGCTGATCAAGTTGTTTACAGGTGGTTGCTATCTGTTTCAGTGAGGGAGTACCCCCACTAATGAAATCATGGATCCTTAAAGTATTGAAGAAATAAACAGAACTCTTCTTTTAATTTTAACAATGTAAAATAAAAAAGACCCCAAGCATTGTTTATGTTGACATCAGAAATTTGGAACCAACCTATCCCAACTCTTTGCTAGGGGATCTGGAACTTGTGATTGTTATTTTTCTGCTAAATAAAAAAAATTATTTTGAAAAGGATTTGCTAATTGTAGTTTGTTATAAAGGCAGGTTAAACTAGTGAGACTGGAATAAAATGGAAAAGCACATTTTAAATATTCCAAGTGCTGTGCCAAATTCTGGGAATACAGATAGAAAACAGACACTCCCTGCTCTGAAGGAGCTCATCTTCTAATTGGAAGAGATAACATATGGGAGAGTTCAGCTGCAGGGCAGGTGGTGAGGTGCAGGGTCCTTCGTGGGCAGCATTGGGAAGGGGAGATCTAGGTAGGATTTGGGTCGGGGCAGTTGTGGCTTCCTTGTCTGTCAAGTGCTCTTTACGCATTAGAGCCTACTGGCAGTTTCTGCATGGGTAGGGGATTAGATAAGCAAAGGACTAAATTGACAACCAGCCTTTGAAATGCACTGCCATCATTCTTTAATAATATTAGTAACTATAATAGGGATTTAAGGTTTATAAAGTACTTTGCCTATATTTTCTCACTTGATCCTCAAAACATTATAGTGGGTAATTAGATTGTGTTACTTTGGTATACTTTTCCTTTTGTAGGCTGAAACAGAATCTGATGGTAAGTATTTTTAATTTAGCCACAAAGCATCTTTACCATTCTGCCACCTATTTCAAATTATTCATACAAATAGCAAGGTAACTTTGTATATCAACTGCTGTGGACCACATTACTAGAGCTCGAATCACATTCTGTTAGAATTTTTGGGTGTGTGTGGGTGAGTGGGTGGGTGTGTGGGTGGTCTGGGCCTGTGATTTCCTTGGTGCAGACCCATCCATGTCCACCAGTATGTGTCAGAGGTGGGACTGCTTAAATCTTCTGACTTTCTGCCTCCCTCCGTAGCCACTACACTCTATCACCTCTAGTACCCACTAGCAGTTCTAGAGTTGAAGTTTAACAGTTTTTTTTTCTGAAAATTATTCTTTTGCCATATTCACTTAAGTACCTTTATCAGCTGACATGTTCTTGGACTTGCTCTTTTGGGTTTTTTATCAATGTGTTTTCTTTTTATTAATAAGATGGGTTTTATATTCTTCTTCTAGCAAAAAATGGTCCCATATATGATGTAGTATGGAATTCCAGTTCCACTGAGTTTTGTGCTGTTTATGGTTTTATGCCAGCCAAAGCTACAATTTTCAATTTGAAATGTGATCCTGTGTTTGATTTTGGAACTGGTCCTCGGAATGCAGCCTACTACAGCCCTCACGGACATATATTAGTACTTGCTGGGTTTGGAAATCTCCGAGGACAGATGGAAGTGTGGGATGTTAAAAACTACAAACTTATTTCCAAACCAGTGGCTTCAGATTCAACATACTTTGCCTGGTGCCCAGATGGAGAGCATATTGTAACTGCTACATGTGCTCCACGGTTACGTGTTAGTAATGGATACAAGATTTGGCATTACACTGGCTCAATTCTACACAAGTACGATGTCCCATCAAATGCAGAAATATGGCAAGTGTCTTGGCAGCCATTTTTGGATGGAGTGTTTCCAGCAAAAGCAGTAACTTACCAAGCAGTACCCAGTGAAGTGCCAGAGGTGGAGTCTAAGGTTACAAAGGCTTACAGACCCCCAGCCTTAAGAAACAAACCCATAACTGGCTCCAAGCTGGTAAGTTGAGAGACTTATGTGCTTCATAAATGCTTTTTGACTTGACTTGACTTCACTCGATTGACCTCAAAAAAGAGGAAGTAGAAACAATGTGGGAAAATTGCAAAGAAATGATTTTAGGCTTACTAACAGTTGAGATGAGCTGCCTTAGAGGAGTGATGGGTTCTCTTGGAAGCAGTGTTTAGATGACCACTTGTCAGGTATGTCTGAATGGCGATTCCTTTCGTGTATGGTTTGGACTAGAGCCTTTCCAATTTTTAGGTTCTACAATTTATTTTGCTGTTCAGTTTTAAGTGTTTTTATTTCCATAAGCACCCAGCCTCAGTAACAGTGGCTAACTATTTAGGGATACTGTTTTTCCATTGCAGTAATAAACAGTTACATTCCTGATGAGTAAGATGCACAAATACCTTAACTAAGAAGACAGTAACTGAAGGTATCTTTGGAAAGAGCCTCCTTGTTCCTCTTATAGCATAACTAAGGTCTCTTCTTCCTGGGAAGGGTTTAATTTATGAGACTTCTTGTAAACAATAGTAAGACTTAAAACTTAAAAACACATTATTATTTCTGGGGTTTCTGTTAAGTCTAAGAAAAAGAAGATTCTATCTTAATAGTTGCTGTGTGCTTGCCCCATCTTGGTTGTGATCATTCCCTTACTTTCGGGGGAAAACCAGAAATGTTGCACAGCCCTACCTTCTGAATCTTGGAGAATCACATGAGGTCATGAAGGGTAGGAAGTCCTACAGGTGCCTGGATCTTTGTCATCTTGTACATAGAAGTATGTACATACGTATAGCAAATGGCATCAGCTTGAAGTCTCCTTTGGTGACCCTTCCAGAGTAAAGCTTGTAGAGCTCTCTCCCCAGTTAATTTCTCCTACTTTGCAGTGTGAGCTCTCCTATGCATCTTCCATTCTGAAGTGTACTTCATTTTTTGGTTAATGTGTCTTGTTTCTCCTACTAGTTTTCTGGAGATGAGGGACTGTCCTTTTTTGTTTTTTCAGCACCAAGCACCATCTTGTCCATAGAAGATGGTTGATGAATGGTGATTATGAATTGATGGAGTCAAATTGGTAGATTTTTCACCTGGGTCATATTTTGTAACCTGTAAATTTTAAGGAGGCTGAGAACTGTCCTTACCTTTTTAACAGTCCTGTCATCTTGGAAGGAGTCCTCATGAGAGGAGACCTTGCTTGATGTGTGGTGGTTGAGTCAGATCTCCCCAAGTTCAAAGGTGGACACTAATACCAAGTTAGATCACCTTGCAGTAACTGTATCAGGCCACCAGGCCATGGTATAGGGCTTTACATAATGGATGCATTCCTTTAAGATCACCTAAGCCAATTTTTTTCCCAAATTGAATAATTTTAAATAACTCAGAGCTCATTGTGAAAAGAAATTCCATAATCTTTTATAATGCAGAAAATTCTCAAATAGTCAAGTTACTTAGAATGTGATATGCATCAATGATCAATGTCCTTGTTAAATGATATGCAAAGGAAGTACAAGAAATAAGTACAAGTCTGTTCCTGCTTTATATTTGTGTAGATCTCAGCTGTAATTTAACTATCAAGTAAATCTTTTTCACATGCTTAAAGAGAGAGATAATCTCAATTTAGTACCAGATAACACTCTGGTGATCTGAAAGAGTTAATTATATCCTCCCAAGTTTTACCTTCTACAGAAAGCTTTTTAATAGCTCCTATTCCTCTGATGCCATTCTTGGGTTTTTCAGTACTCAGCATTTTCTTTATAAGTTTTATTTGGACCAGAAGTGACTTAGCATAAGCAGCAGAATAGAGTGGAAGGATGGACCCAGAGCCAGGATCTCCCCCTTGTACCATTGTTAGCTGAGGTCATGGGCAGAGCCACCGCTTCTTCATCTATGAAACCAGGATCAGAATGCTTACACTACGTGTCTTGTAAGATTATGATGAAGGAAGTTCTATGAAAACCCTCACAGCGCTCTCTAAATATTGGTAGTGATTGTGATTATTATTGCTGGGTGTGGTAGAAGTTATGAGAAGCTTAAATCATACTGTGTTAGCCCTCCTGCTATTAAGACATATCCTTAGGACAGGAATAAAAGGCAGTGTATTTGTCCCTGTAAGAGTGGGCAGAGAGGCATCTCTGTGGTGGGAAATCATGAGAAAGTGAGCCCTATTATGCAGTCACTTATGACTTAGATTGCTTCTCATTTTAGAGACCTCACAAGACTGTCCCTTGACTGGAATGTAGGTGTTAGTGAAGGAACATGGCGTGTGTGCTCGGTAGTGGAAATAGTCACTTATCCAAGTTTTGTATTGTTGCTGGTTCAGTCGTTTTTCAGTCTTGTCTGACTGAGGTTTTCTTGGCAAAGGTACTGGAGTGGTTTGCCATTTCCTCCAGCTCGTTTGACAGATGAGGAAACTGAGGCAAACTACTGCAGTATCTTTGTTACTTTATTCAGCCTTTTCAGTCATGTCTGACTCTTCATGATCCCATTTGGGATTTTCCTGGCAAAGGTACTGGAGTGGTTTGTCATTTCCTTTTCCAGCCCGTTTTGCTGATGAGGAACTGAGGCAAACAGGGGTAAGTGACTTGCCCAGGATCACACAACCAGTAAGAATCTGAGGTCAGATTTGAACTCATAAAGAGGAGTCTTTCCAACTCCAGGCCTGGTGCTCTATCTACTGTGCCACCTGGCTTCTCAGTTATCCTCAGTTAGAATACATGAATTGGTTTTTACCTTCATGAAGGAAAGGAAACATCTCTACGGTACAGACAACAACAGATAGATTTCGTTGAATTAAATCCAGATTAGCAAATGAATCTCAGCTTTAATCCTTCCCTCCCAGGATAGCCTTACAGCTTTTATTGGTAATCCTCTAACCTTAGATTTTAAAAAGAAAGATCTAGTAAATTAACTAACTTTTTACGCAAAGAAAATAAGTGTGCTTTGGATATTAAGTTTGTCACAGGCCTTGGCAGCCAGAAAAGGCATCCCCGGAAGTTATTCCTGGTATCTGGTTTCACAAGAATTAGAGGGTAGCAGAATTGTGAAGAAAAACTCCATTGTTTCACAGAAGGAAGTGAATTCTGTCAGCTCTCGTAAAGCTGAGAGATATCATGTGTTAGTTTGGATGAAATACCTAATTAAATCCATTCTGCCATTTAAAATATTTTAACTACTGATAAAAATTTTTAAATGTTTGTTATTACTTACTGTTTCTGAAGGACTTGTGATTTTGTCATTTTAAGTATACTTTGCATCCATGTAGGTAGATGACAACCTGAACATGCCTCATGCAATTTGAAAAGTTGCTCTAGCCAAGCAAACTATCCCTTCATGGCCAGCCCTTGATGGCACATGATCCACTGGAACCTTTGCTAGGCCCTTCCTCCTAGCTTCTCCGGAGGCCTGCCAGAGCTTTGCTAGCATTGTCTCGGAGAACCTAGCAAAGATGAGCTCTGTCACAGGGCCTTTGTAGTATAAAAGAAGTAAATGGGGTGAATTAAAATGTGTGGAAATATGTATACCTGGCTGTTCTTTAGGACTCACAATGTGGAATACACTTTTCAGAATGGCTGTTGTCTGTTTTCTGTAGCATGAGGATGAACCACCTCAGAATATGAAACCACCATCAGGAAGTGACAAGCCCTTATCTAAAACAGCTCTGAAGAATCAGAGAAAGCACGAGGCAAAGAAGGCTGCGAAACAGGTACTGTCATGGCTGCTCCAGTCACTCTGACTGTGTGCGCTTCTAACTGCTGTTTTTACCTGAGATGATAGACATTGAATTTGTCCTTTAATTGAGAAAAACATCAACAGTCCCAGTGATAGAATGTTCATAAAACGTAGGGGTTTTTGCTATGAAGATACAAGAAAGATTTTTCAAGTGAGATCATAGAATCAAAGACTATTTTAGAGAATATAACTGCGAAACAAGGCCCAGCATTCCCTGCCACGGGTGAAGAGACTGGTACCTTTGCAGCTGTGAAGGATTGGCTGATTTATCATAGCATCTTGTTGTTGCAAGGGTGTAAAGTATCCAGGCTAACCTACTTGTGTGCTCAAGAAGCCTCTTGGCAGTGGACCACTTGGAGCCAGTCACATTTCCTTCATCATACCTTTTGGCTCACATTTATGAGATGGATATCTGAAGTTAGTGCCATTTGTAGTCATGAAGTAGAGCAGGACTACCACTGGCCCAGGACCAAGCTTGGCTACATGGTCTTAGTCTCATTAGCTGACCAGATGAGTTTACCAGTCACAGACCATAAAACATAGCAAGTGACAGCTGCCAAGATAAAGGAGTCAGTTGTGTAATCATTGGCAGTTTTACCGACACGATCAGTTTGACCTAGAGGTTCAATCAAAAGGATTTCTTTTTGTTAGCATATATTTTCTCTGAGTAGTTGTCAGATAAGAAAGTATGGAATGTAGCAATGTTTACACATGAGCTAATTTACTTGTCTTGGTTACTTTAAGATTGAAAATCAATACATTTACTTAACTTTAATAATCACAGAGTATTTTTCTATTACTAATTTTTTTACACCTGTAGAAGCAAAATAGCTGCTAGGATCACCAATTAGTTGGAGGTTTAAATTAAAATCTCTTCATCTGTGTCAGGGGAAGTTAAGCTTCGTTTCAGTTTTTTTCTCTAAAACAGGCTTTGTGTCTTTCATTTTGTGAGTTCAGTTGAAAAATAGCAAACTACTACACATACTCTGCTTTAGAGTTTTGCACAAAAGGACATCAGCCAACCTTGTATCCTTTATCACTGGAGTGGCAGAAAGAGCAATATTTTTGGAATTGGTCACTAGAGCAAAGCAGCTATTTCCCAAGAACTTCATTATGAGGTTATTCTTATTTATGTGTATATGATCAGATATCTACCCTTGCTGATAATATACAGTCTTTGCTCATTCTTCCAATTCAGACCCCCTTAATTATAATCTCATAATGTAGAAAAGATAAAATCACATTTTGATTTTTGCATTTTATACTTCTGGGCTATAGTGGTTGAAAATTTTAGTGTTTCTGTTTTCTTGGAGAATTGTATTTAACAAATAAATTCCTACAGGAAGCAAGAAGTGAGAACAGTCAAGATTTGGCTCTTAACCCAACTCCACAGCAGAACACCCCACGAAATGTTGTCTCTCTGCCAACATCAGGAGACCCTGAGGTAGACAAAAAGATCAAGAACCTGAGAAAGGTAATAGGCTTCTTACTAAAAGGACAAGCAGAAACTGACTAGAAAGAGTAGCTGGGAGGATGATCTGAAGACATAGTTTTCCCACAAACAAAATGGCAGGGAAGTAGGTGAAGGAAACTTCCAGTTTTCAAGCTCTCCACTCCAATGTTGTGAAATTGGAAGAGCAGGAGGCCCTGGTTTTGGTCTCTTCCCTTGTGACTGACCAACATTCCATCTCAGGTCAAGTGTGTCTGCATAATGCTGCATGTCTGTGTGGTACCCATATCTGGAGCGGTATTACCTAGCCTGTCTTATCTGAGGCGTTGTAACTCTGTGAGATGGTGTAAGCATTACTGTTGCCATTTGGGGATGAAAAAATGGGAACCAGGAGTTCGGTGACTTGCCCAGAATCTCCCTGTAGGTTAGTGGTAGTTGATGCTATCCTGGAAGCAGGTTTGTTGTGTCTCCAGTACTCCACTGTCAGTCATTATTTGGGAAACTCATTTGGAACTCTGATGCCTGGTTTAGTTGAGAATTTGGTGATGTAGAGAAGCCTGGGGTGGGAAAATGTTTGTAGCCCTCAAGAGAGGGTTGTGAGGTTGCATTCTCAGTCACTGAGTCTGTGTGCTCTCTAGGTGCCAGCAGCTCATTACACACAGCAGTTTCTCTGTGGTGTATGTGGAGAACAGAAGAAGGGTTTAGCCGTAGTAACAGGGGGCACTTATTTTGCCTTCGGTTCCTAGTAGTACTTTTCTCAGCACACCAGGGACCTTTCACATTCTAAGGCTCTTAAGGTTTGGGAGACTATTTTTCAGATAGCTAAAGAAAAATATTTTCATGAAAATATTTCTAGTTAATATTTACTTAAATTCTTTTTCTAAAAGTGACAGGAAGTTGCTGCAAGTTTATTTATGAAGTTCTTTCCCCCTTTTGGTGCTAGCAATTTCTCATTGAGTTTTTATCCTTGCATGCATAATATTTCAAATGATTTTAAATTCATGAGCTCTAATTTTGTCTTTTAACATACATCAGTATCCGTTGTATTTGATGTTATTGTCATTGTTGATGCTACTATACTCACCCTATGGAATCGAACAACACCACTTGAGTGATATTTGATGAGTACCCAGGCTGGCTGCCTGTGTCCCTGGCTTCCTTCACTAGTGCACCATCATTCCTGGTCATTCTTTGCCTCGTAGGGTACCCAGGGACGCTATGATAGAGAGTGATATCTGGAGCCAAGGAAGAGACGTTGAATTTTAGGGGGCTTCGGTTTTTAAAAACTGTCTTTTCCCCCATTAAATTTGAATAGCATATTTTAAACCTTGTGAACAGTGTGCTACATTTTTAACATTACCAGTGATATCTAAAGTTTTTTAAAAGGTACTCCATCCTGATATTTCTGCAGTATTTTGATTTAAATAAAATAGTAAGATTGAATTGGCTTTATTCTAGTTTCATATCTTTCTAAGAAATCAGTTTGTTTGTAATGACTAAGTCTTCTAAAACTATTTTCTCTCCCCCATCTCATTATTTGAATTTAACAGAAACTGAAAGCAATTGAACAATTGAAAGAACAAGCAGCTAGCGGTAAACAGCTAGAGAAAAATCAGGTATTTCTGTCATCTTTTGGGGTCATAGTTCCTTTTTAGGTTACTTTTCTTGAATAATTTATCAGGTAAGACAGTATATAAATTTTGAAAACAAATTTTTTTCTTTAAAAAAATGTACCGCAATCAAATAATTTTACAGGTCAAGTTTCACTCTTTTCCACTGAAGTCTTAACATTGATGCCTTGCTATGATCTGGAGGTGACCCTGGATAAAACCATTAGTGAAATGTCTGGCCAGCTCTGCTGAACTGGAAAGATTTCCAGTTTGGGCTGAGTGACACCTTGTACGCGCTTCCCCCGAGAGTCAGCCTGGTGGCAGTCTGTTTATCCCTAGCCCCACAGAAGTATAGATACGTGGGTACCTATACATATATTAATTTATCTAACAAATGTGCATGTAACATATGGGAATATATACAGACCATCTGCTAAGGAAAGTGTAGGAAAATTACTAGAACCATCGATTCAGGGACTGTCCACACTGAAGCCAAAAAGTTATTGATATATTTATTGCTAATATTGTCCCTCTGAAACAGCAAAAAAAAATTACATAAATATCTGCTACCCTCTGGACTGTCACTGAAAAACATGGCAAGTTTCTATTAATTGCTTCCACCATTTCCACTGAACTTGAGCCTCATAAGCCCGCACCACTCGTCCCTCTCCAGTTTCTGTGTCTGAGTAGAGGCAGCCCTACTCTCACCTCACCTTGTGTAAAGGGCAGAAGAGGAGGCGAGATAGACAGACTGACTCTTTCTTGCTGGTGCATTAATAGAATGTGTATGCAGACAGCATGATTAAATTGGAATTTTAAAACTTAATCTTTAGAAATCCTTTTATTTAGAAAGTGTACTAAGGGAATATAACGTGTACCTTTTCTCTCATTTGTTAAATGGAAATGTGTTACTATTCCTTCAGCTCTCTAGAATTCTTGTTAACAGATTAAAAAGAATTAATGGCTTTCTCTTTTTGTGTTTTTTTCCCTTAAATAAGCTCAATGTAGTGTTTTGAAATTTTCTAGATGGAGAAGATCCAGAAAGAAAAAGCCCTCCTACAGGAGTTAGAAGATTTGGAATTGGGTGTTTGAAGTTTTATGGAAAATCAGTTACCTGAAATCAGTGCAAATACAGTTTCTGTATTAAACCTTCTAGAATAATTAATTTCTTTTGTTTCAAATGGCTGAGTCCACACACATGTACATGTTTACTGTTCATTTATATTTCTAACCTTTTATCTTAAAATCTGTGCATGTGGGAAATTATTTAATAATGTTTATTAAATTTGCTTTTCCTAATTTTCAGAAACAAGCATAAAAATGCTTATGATACAAATTAGTATTAATAATAATATTAAGTATCAAGATAAGCATGTGAGTTTGGGGGGGAAATATAAATCTGACAACTTGAGGTTCCCATGCAAAAATGCAACATAGCCCAACTATTCAATTATTTTCAGTTTTTACAGAACTATAGAACTTAATAAATAACATTTTAAATTTAAGAACTTTGGTTTTGTGTTAGATCAAAAATAAGAGTTCTTTTAATTATTTTACAAAGTATGTCATAAAATAAATTTTTATAAACACTCAGGATGATTCTTTATAACAAATTATTATAATATGAGAAATGTGGTGCCTCTCACCTGTAACCTTTGCTATTGGGGGAAGCCAAGGCTGGTGAATCACTTGCATCTGGGAGTTCAGAGCTGCAGCATATCAAGTGCCTGTATTAAATCTGACGTTATGATGGTAAGTCTGTTCTTGGGTGTGGAGGGTCCCCAGCCTGGAGAAGGAAGGACTGTACACCCAGGCCAGAACTCCCATGCTGTGGGTAACAGTAAGGCCAGAGCAGCAGCTGCCCTGCCAGCCTTGGGGAGAGAAATCTCCAAATGTATACTAAATTGTTTCACAGGGTTAATGTTTATATCTTATTCTTGAATTTTCTTTTTTTTTCCCCACTTAATAGTATTTTTCCCAATTACAGGTAAAGATAGTTTTCCACATTCATTTTTATAAGATTTTGAGTTCCAAATTTTTCTCCCCCCCCTCGCTTCTCAAGATGCCAAGCAATCTGATAAAGGTTACATACTTACAGTCAAGTTAAACTTATTTCCACTTTAGTCATGGTGTGAAAGAAGATTCAGAACAAAAAGGAAAAACCACAAAAATAAAAAACAAAAAAAAGTGAAAATAGTGTGCTTTAATCTGCATTCAGACTCCATAGTTCTTTCTCTGAATGCAGATAACATTTTCCTTCATGAGTCTTTTGGAATTTTCTTGGATCATTGTATTGCTGAGAAGAGCTTAGTCTGTCATAGTGATCACAGTGTTGCTGTTACTGTATATGGTGTTCTTCTGGTTCTGCTCACTTAACTTAGCATCAGTTCACATAAGTCTTTCCAGGTTTTTCTGAAATCCGCCTGCTCATCATTTCTTATGGCACAATAGTATTCCATTTACATTCATATTCCACAACTTGTTCAGCCATTTCCCAATTGATGGGATTCCCCTCAATTTCTAATTCTTTGCCACCACAAAAAGAGCTGCTATAAATATTTTTGTACATATGGGTCCTTTTCCCTTTTGAATAATTTCTTAGGTATACAGACCTAGGAGCATTATTGCTGGATCAAACGGTATGCATAGCTTTATAGCCCTTTGGTCACAATTTTAAATGACTCTCCAGAATGGTCAGATAAGTTCACAATTCTACCAACAATGCATTAGTGTCCTAATTTTCCCACATCCTTTCTAGCATTTATCATTTTCCTTTCCTGTCATATTAGCCAATCTGATAGATGTGAGGTATTTTAATTTGTATTTCTCTAATCAATGGTGATTTTGAGCATTTTTTCATATGACTATATATCTTTGAATTTTCAAAACAACATTTTATACAAAGAAACATACTGACTTCAGGCCATCAAAAATCTTTGGTTTCTTCTGTCACTGCTCCCTCCATCAATGCATATAGACACCCCTTCGTAGGGAGAGCCAGAGATTAGTGAGCAGCTAGCAAACAGAGCTGAAGTAAATAGACACTGTATGTTTACAAATAAAAAGAAGAGTCTCTTGATCCCCAACAAGTAGTAAATCTGATGGTTTAAGTTATGAATGATAGCCAGCTACTTTCAAAATACACAAGCAGTGCCTTGACTGAATTCTCAGTCTTCAAAGTGGTGTGGAGGTGACCCTGCACCCTTGGAGGCTGTGAAGCTGGTGGATGGCTCTTGAAGGTTCTACCAAGTTGGAAAGGTTTCTGATATGGATGGGTTCCTCTATCAACTGTGTCAGCTTTTCAAGGATATCCCAAGCCAAGTAGAGAGAGAATCATCATCAGAAAGCTTTTTTTTTTCCAGCACAGGGATTCATGAAACAGATTAAAGTGCAAAATGGCCTTCACCCTCCTAGACCCCCTCTTCCATATCCCATGTTGCTACTGGTGCACTGATAGAAAATGGAACAGAGCATGCTAAGTCTGACAGTTCTTAAATCATCAATAAGCTGATTTAGTTCAGACTCTTATCACGTCTCCCCAGGACTGTTGTAATAGCCTTTTAATTGGTCTCCATACCTTGACTCTGCCCACTCCATGAAGAAAAGTGATTTTCCTGAAGTGCAAGTCACCCGCTCACCCTAGTCCCTGCTACACCATAAACTAACAGCTCCCAACTGCTTCTCGAATCAGCTCTAAATTCCTTTGGCATTTAAAGCTCTTCCCAACCCAACCTCTCCTACCTCTTTAGTTGTGATGGAAATCATTCCCTTCTTCATGCTCTACGTGTCAGCCACACTGACCTGCCTGCTGTTGCTCCCACATAGCCCCTTATTTGGCATCTTGGTATTAGCTTCCCTCCATGCCTGAAATGCTCTCCTTTCTCACTTCCACCTCAGAATATTGGGCCTCCTTCAAAGTTCAGCTCAAAATCCATCTTCTGTGGGAGTCTTTTCCTCGTCCCCCAGGTGCTAGTACCTTCCCTTCTAAAAAGGCCTTCCATCTACTATGTATCTGTGTTGTTAATGTTGTCTTTTGCATTAGAATGTAAGTTCCTTGGGAACAGAAATTGTTTTTATATGGTTTTTGTATCTGCCATACTAAGCACAATATCTGGCATATAGGAGAGCTTAATAAATAAAGGTTGGTAGATCGGTACTCTACATGTGTAGTCTTTGGCTAAAGAACAAATGGATACAATACTGATATTCTAGCTCTAAATGAAACTAAAAAGTTTCATCTAAATGGAAGGGCAGTTGAAAGGTTCTCAGAGGCAAATAGAGGAAGTGGTGATGTCCTCATTTGTCCCAAAGAGAACATCCCCTGGGACGGTGGGATCCTTTTGCTTCAGAGTGTCTATGACATCACCATGAAGATAATTGCCACTTAATGTACTAATACATATTGCTAGGAGTGAAGACAAAAGTGTCAACAAAGTTCATCTATACCTTGGGAGGTTTTATTCTGAAAGTAAATACCAAATAAAATGGGTGTTTTCATAGACATCGAACCCACATGATAGATAGAATTACGGTTCTCTCATGTTCTCCTAAAAGATGCTCAGTAAGGCAGTGTGTGCAGGAGTGCAGTGAGGAAGGCCTCAAACGGTAACTTTGTGACCCTGCACAAGTCACTAAACTTCTGCCTGCATCAGTTTTCTCATTTGTGAAAAGGGTAACAATAGAACCCACCTCAGGGTTGTTGTGAAGATAAAATGAGGTACCTGAATCAAGTGCTTTGTGCTTAGGAATAACTTACTTATCTCCTAAAGTTCACAGTAAATTCAGCTTGCAGTTTTCCAAGCTGTTCTGCTTGTCTGTGCATCTTTCTGGCCTTTTATATGTATTGTTCATTTTTAAAAATGACTCAATCACCCTTGTTTCCTTTTTTCCCTTTCGGTAATTCTATCCCTAACCCACTTCTCCTTCCCGCACCCATTAGTTAGGGTGGGGGGAAGAAAAATGAAACCCTTTTAAGCAAAGATGCCTAATCTTAAAAAAATTCCACATTCTGTCAGTGTGTATTCTTTATTTTCAGTCCATCCATCACCCATCTGTCAAGCAAGTGGGATGGTGTGCTTCCTCATTGGCCTTCTGAAGTCATGACCTTGTATTGATCAGAGTAGTCAGATCTTTAAAAGTGGCTTTTCTTTACAATGTTGCTATTGTATAAATGGTCCTGATCTGCTTCTTTTATTTTATTAGTTCACACTGGTCTTCCCAGGTTGCTCTTAGAACATCCATTTTGTTATTCCCTGCAACACAATAAGAGTCCATTGTATTCACATACTATAAATTGTTTAACCATTCTTTAGTGTTTGAAGATCTCCTTCTTTTGAGTTCTTTGATACCACAAAAATCCACCACAAATATTCTTGTACATATGGGTTCTTTTTTTCTTTGATCTCCTTGAGGTGTAGACCTAATAGTGGCAACACAGGGTCAAAGGTTATCCAAAGGAATCTCAACAAGTCAGAGCTCCAACAAACAGTGCATTAATGTCCCCGTTCTCCAGTGACCCCCTCCCAGCGCTTGTCATTGTCCTTTCTTGAGACTTTTGCCAATCTGGTGAGTTGTTATTTAGAACCTCAGAGCTGCCTTCATATATATTTCCTTAATTACTGATGATCTGAAGCATTTTTTCATGATTTTGGTTGCTAACTTGTATTTCTTCTTTTGTAAAGTGGTATCCTTTTATCTATTGGGGATCAATATATACTTTGAACCTGGCAATTTCCATGGGAAAAAAAGGACAAAAATAAAGATTCTTAGGAAAGTAATATAATAGTTAACACAATGCTTATTATGTGTCAGGCACTGTGTTAAGTGCTATACAATTATTACTTCATTTGATCCTCACTACCCTAGGAGGTAGCTGCTGTTATCCCTATTTTACAGATGAGGAAACTGAAGCAAACAAGTTAAATGACTTACCAGAGTCATTTAGATAGTAACTCTGAGACCAAATTTGAACTCAGGTCTTCCTGACTCCAGGCCCTGTGCTCTACTCACAGCACCACCTAGCTGCCAAAATCAATAGGAAGAGTCCAGGAAACAATTTAGTCAACAAATATTTGATCTTGTCAAGAAGGGAGCTGTGCCAGCTAGGAAGTACACCAACTTGGGGTATAAGCTTAGTTGCCAAACACTAGAGGAGATGGATGATTTTGAAGAGCATTGTCTCACAAAGCAATGGAAGATAAACACTTTGTAAGAGAACTTGGCACAAGACTCAGATAAGACAGGTCATTCTCACAATCATTTGTAATAGCTGATGTAGTCTTTAAAGTCTGCATGAAGCTTCACGCAAATTTCATTTGCTGGTAGAAAAACAGACATGAAAAAGAATACATATGCTAGCCTTTTTGTGATCTATTTTTTTTAAAATCATTGATAGTGGGAACTCATCACATTTGGAATCTCAGCAAGTCAGGGATCAATAAATACATAGCAATTGTAATTAAGATGGAAGTTCGGGAAAGAATTTTTAAAATTTTTATTGTTATTTTATTTGTTTTCAGTGTTCTACAATCACTTCCATATAACTTTAGATTTTTCCCCCTCCTCCCCTTCCTCCCTGCGCCCTCCCCGAGTCAGCATACAATTTTATATAGGTTCTACACATACATTCCTATTGAATACATTTTCACCTTAGTCCTGTTGCACAGAAGAATTAAAATGAATGGGAGAAATCATAAAACAGACCAAAATGTAATATAAAAGAAAATGATCTACTATATTCTGTGATTGAATTCCATAGTTCTTTCTCTGGATGTGGAAGGCATTTTGCCTTAAAAGACCATTGGGAATTTTTTAAGTCCTTGCATTGCAATGAAGTTCTAAGTCTACCAGAAAAAGTCCTTGCACACTATGGTTATTGCTGTGTGTGAAGTTCTCCTGGTTCTGCTCCTTTCACTCAGCATCAGATCATATAAGTCTTTCCAGGCCTCTCTAAAGTCTTTCTGTTCATCATTTCTTACAGCACAATAGTATTCCATTATATTCATATGCCACAATTTATTCAACCATTCCCCAATTGATGGACATCCCCTTGATTTTCAGATTTTGGCCACCACAAAGAGAGCTGCTATAAATATTTTTGTACATGTGGGACCTTTTGCCCTGGGGATACAGTCCTAGAAGAAGTATTGCTGGGTCAAAGGGTGTGCACATTTTTGTAGCCATTTGGGCATAGTTCCAAATTGCTCTCCAGAATGGCTGGATCAGCTCACAGCTCCACCAACAATGAATTAGTGTTCCAACTCTCCCACATCTTCTCCAACGTTTATCATCATCCTGTTTTGTCATGTTAGCCAATCTAATAGGTGTGATGTGGTATCTCAGAATTGTTTTGAATTGCATCTCTCTAATCAATAGTGATTTAGAGCATTTTTTCATATCACTAGATAGCTTTGATTTCTTCTGAAAACTGCCTTTGACCATTTATCAATTGGGGAATGACTTGTATTCTTGTACATTTGACTCAGTTCTCTATATATTTTAGAGATGAAGCCTTTATCACAGACACTAGTTGCAAAAATTCTTTCCCAGTTTTCTCTTTCCCTCCTGTTCTTAGTTGCATTGAGTTTATTTGTGCAAAAACATTTCCATTTAATGTAATCAAAATTATCTATTATGCATTTCATAATGTTTTCTATCTCTTGTTTAGTCAAAAATTCTTCCCTTCTCCATAAATCTGATAAATACACTATTCCTTGCTTCACTAATTTGTTTATAGTATCAATCTTTATACCTAGATCATGTATCCATTTGGACTTTATTCTTGTGTACAGTGTCAGGCATTGGTCTATGCTTAGATTCCACCATACTGTTATCCAGTTTTCCCAGCAATTTTTGCCAAACAGTAAGTTCTTATCCCAGAAGCTGGGGTCCATGGGTTTATGAAAGAGTAGATTGCTACATTCATTGCCTACAGGGTCTTGGGTACCTAATCTATTCCACTGGTCCACCCTTCTGTTTCTTAGTCAGTACCAAGTGGTTTTAATAATTGTGACTTTATAATACAGTTTGAGATCTGGTAGAGCTAGGCCACCTAGCATTTCTTTTCATTAGTTCCCTTGATATTCTGGACCTTTTGTTCTTTCAGATGAATTTTGATATTATTTTTTCTAGCTCTATGAAATAATTCTCTAATAATTTGATTGGTATGGCACTGAATAAGTAAATTAATTTAGGTAAATGGATTTCCAGTTCCAAGAACCAAGATGGTGGAGTGATTGGTAACCGCTATCTCCCTCCCCCCCCCCTTTTTTTAATTTTAATTTTTTAAAATTTATTTTCAGTGTTCTACAATCACTACCATATAACTTAGATTTTTTCCCCTCCTTCCTCCCTACTTCCTCCCTCCTTCCCCAAGACAGCATACAATTTTATATAGATTCTATACATACATTCCTATTAAATACATTTTCACTATAGTCATGTTGTATAGAAGAATTAAAATGAATGGGAGAAATCATATAACAAACCAAAATGTAATACAAAAGAAAATGATCTGCTACATTCTGCGATTGAATTCCAAAATTCTTTCTCTGGATGTGGAAGGCATTTTGGCTTAAAAGACTATTGGGAATTTTTTAAGTCCTTGCATTGCAATGAAGTTCTAAGTCTGCCAGAAAAAATCCTCACACACTGTGGTTGTTGCTGTGTACAAAATTCTCCTGGTTCTGCTCCTTTTGCTCAGCATCAGATCATATAAGTCTTTCCAGGCCTCTCTGAAGTCTTCCTGGTCATCATTTCTTATAGCACAATAGTATTAGGAAAAGAATTTTGAACCAACCAAATGTATGTAGAGGAAATTCATCTTGAAAGTAACATATTTTGAAGGCATTTGGCAATCAGTTTTCAAATGGGAAGATTACCAAAGAATATAAGACAATGGATTGTAATATTATCAGAGAGACAACTTAAAAAAAAAAAATCAGCAACTACAGATCTCCATGTGTCCCTCAAGTCTCTGATTGTTATAGGAATGGTCTCCTGATAGGCATGAAGATTATCCTTGATGAAAGGGAATAGTCACATTTCCATAAGAAACTTTCTCCAGCAGACCACATGTTCACTGTAATGCAGTTGACTGATGTGTAGGGAATATAACAACCTGTTTCACTTGAAAAGCTGCAGTTAGCCATATAAAGACTTTCCTTAAACAGGGTTTTCCAGTCATGCTAAGATTATACAAGATTCTATGACATGCATCCATGGTGGTCATTTTCTACAATGATACACTGACTATTGGCTTGAAATGGGAAAATGGTGTATTTCTTGCACAAAGCCAAGAGAAAAATTTCTAGTGATAGAAAGGTTTTTCAGATGCTCCTATTTGCAGATAACATTGTGCTTGACTGTGTTTCACCCTACAGAGAATTTTCAATGCTTGTTCAAAGGGGATTGACTTAGTTATTTACCTTGAAGAAACAGTGATGGAAAGAAGTACATTGCTTAAATTATGTTTAACTGGACAAGAAGTCAATTTAATTAACCCATCCTCATGTATACTTTGGACAGATGCTATAACTAGGCAATGAACAGATCACTACACTCTATGGGGTTTACATTCTCTTGAGGGAAATGGCATGTACATAGATACATATACTCTTATGTACAATACATACATGCATGTATAAATATATATATGTGCATGTTATATACAGAATAAATAGAAGAGAGAGCAGTATAAGTTAGCATCAGGAAAGACTTCATGTAAAAAGTGGTACTTGAGCTAAGTTTTGAAAGAAGGGAGGGACTGATTATTTGAAGCCAAGATGAATGCATTCCAGGCATGGGAGACTGGCAATGGAAAGGCATGGATATGGGAGATCAGGTTTTGAGGGTGAGGAACAGAGATAAAGACCAGTTTAGCTGGACTGTACAGTACAGGAATGTATAATGTGGCTTGGAAGGTACACTGAAGACAGGTTTTAAGGTCTTTAAAAACCAAACAAGTTAATACTTTATCTAGAAGCAATAGAAGTCACTGTAGCAGAGGAGAGACATAGTCAAACCTGTGCTTAAAGAAAATTAGTTTGACAACTATGTTCAGGATGGATTAGAAAGAGGAGAGACAAGGCAGGTAGACTAAGAAATCATTATGTTGGCCCAGGTGAGAGGTGATGAAGATATGAAGCGATGTAGCTGTGTAAGCAGAGAGAAGGAAACAGATGCAAGAGATGTAGTTGATGAGCTGTCATTTATCACATGACTACTATGTGCATGCCTACATGCATCACATGACAGTTATCACATTCCTACTATGTACAAGCACTAAGTTAAGTGCTGGAGAAAACAAAGAAAAGCAAAAACAACAAAAGCCTAGTCCCTGCTCTCGAGGAACTCAAAGTCCAATGAGGGAGAGACTACATGCAAACAACCATGTACAAATAAGATATGTACAGGATAAATTGGGAGTAGTCAGAGTGAAGGCACTAAGATGAAGGAGAACTGGTGAAAGCTCTTGCAGAAGGTGAGATGTTACATAAGACTTGAAGAAGATAATCTAGAATGTGGAGATGACAAAGAGAGTTCCAGATATGGGGACAGGCAGTGGAACCGTTCAGAGTCAGGCAATGGAGCACAGCATTTGAGGAACAGCAGAGTTCAATGTCCCTGGATCACAAAGCATGTGGGATTCAGTCTGGTATGAGACAATAAATAAATGCAGAAAATAAAGTAAATGCAGAAAGGGGCCAGGTTATGAAGCACTTTAAAATCCAAACAGATTTTATATTTGATTCTGGAGGTGATAGGGAGCCACTGGTGTTTACTGAGTGGGGGTGGGATGGCATATGATCAGACTTGTATTTTAGGAAGATCAGTTTGGCAGCTAAGTGGAAGATGGTTTGGAATGAGGAGGGAGATATTTGAAGCAGGGAAACCAACCAGCAAACTATTGCCAGGGTCTAGGAATGAGGTGATGAGGGGCTTGTACCAGAGTAATTGCAGTTTCAGAGAGAAGGGGTAGATATGAAAGGGATTAAGAGGGTAGAAATGACAAGGCTTAACAACTGATTGAATAGGGTAAGGGGGTGGGGCAGGTGGGAAGGAAGAATCAATGGTAATCTTGGACGACTGGGATGATAGTGGTACCCTTAAAAAGAAAAAAAGAAGTTAGGAAGAGGGGACAATTTTGGGGGAAAGATAAATGATTTTGGTTTTGAATATATTGAGTTTATTATGTCTACGGGACATCCAGTTCAAGATGTCTAGGCAGTTATAGATTCAATATTGGAGGTCAAAGAGAATTTAGATCTAGACAAGTGGATGTAGAGATAGAAATAGCAACATTTGAATTCTGACTGGATATGGGGTGAGGGAGAGTAACACAGTTGATTATAACACTGAGCTTTATGAACCTAGGAGACTATAAGAATGGTAGTAATTTAAATTTAATTTTAAATTAATTAATCAATTAAATTTAAATTAATTATAAATTTTGGAAAAGGGGTGGATTGGTGAGGAAAGATCATTCTATTTTGTACATGTTGAGTTTGAGAAGTGCACGGTACTTCCATCTTGAAATGTCCACTAGGCAGTTCAGGAAAGGAGTTCAGGAAAACAACTAGGATCAATTGTGTAACTGAGTCATCTAGATAAAGTTGACAAAATGTTTGGGAGCTTATGATGTCATCAAGTGAGCACAGAGAAATAGAGTGTGTTTGGTCTATTTGGTTCAATTCGGCAAACATTTATAAAAGAAACAGATTCAGAAACATGAAGTTTCTCACAGTCACATAAATAATAATATTAGAGGCAAGACCCCAAACCAAGGTCTTCCTGATCCTTTATGCCAAGCTGCCTCTCATTCTCAATACATGACTAAACTCTTTGTATTTGTTTCCTTATCAGTAAAATCGTTTCACTCTGTACCTCACAGAGTTGTGAGGAGAGCACTTTGTAAACTTTGAATTGACATATATAAGTTGAATTATGTGTAGGTAGGTCGCATATTGTTGGGTCATGGGTTTAGTGTATTAATAAAGTGCCTATGATGTTTAAGGCAATAGGGATGAAAAAATATTTTCTCTGTTTTAGGGAAATTTATAGTCTTCTATGACCCTTTTTATTTTACAGGATAATTCAATTTATTTTTACATTGCTAGAATCGGTGATATTTAACTTATTATTTGCCATTTTTATTTAAATACTTTTTTCCAGAAAAGGATTTTAAAATATAATATTCTTTAGTGTTTTGTGATAGGTTAGTAGGGTTTGCACTGTAAGCACATGAAGTAGACAGGTATATGAATCACAAATAAAAGCAAAAAATAATTTGCGCCATGATAAGGACAACTTCGGACAAAATGATAATTTAATAGAACGATAAAAATAAGTCAAATAGGAACAACTGTAATAATCAGAATTAATAATTTTAACAGGTTTAACAACAGAAACAAAATTTCTACATTTTATACTATTAATTCTAAATTTTAGAGGAGAGTTCCTTAATGTTCTTTTCTGTGTCCTCTTTACTTCTATATTCTTTCCCATGGCTTTAATGATCATTCCTATGCACTTAGCACAGTATGTAACACGAAGCAGTTGATTAATAAATGCTTATGACTTAACATCTATGTGCATGATGCCTACATCTGTCATTTCAACCCTAACCTTACCCAAAGTCCTATGTTTCCAACTTTCTACTATAGATCTCCACCTCAGTGTCCTACCAGCACAAATTCAATATGCCCCAAATCAACCTTAATGGCTCCTAAAACCTGTGCCACTGGCAAATGTACCTATTTCTGTTAGTGGTACTACAATTGTCTTAGTCACCTGGATTTAAAATCTCAGAGTCAGCTATAACCATTTCTTCTCCCTTATCCCCTACATCTAACCAGCAGCTAAGGACAATAGATTTTACAACCTCTAAACCTCTTGCATTCACTTCCTTCCACTCACACTGAAATTACCCTAATCCAGACCTTCATTGTCTCACAGCCATGCTATTGTAATGGCTTCAAAAACTGGTCTGCTTCTCTTCAGAGACTTCTCATTTGATGCTTTAGATGTACGATACTATCCTGTAAGCATAAGCAAAGTGGAATTTTGTTGTCGTTTTTCTGGAGTTCAATTTCCTAGACTCAGGCTAAATTTTAAACATCCGAAGGATAATCTCAGTAATTCGCAGCTGTGCTGAGTCATGTGAGTTGTGATGCCTTCTGGTTCTGAGCCTATTAGTTGAAAACTATTCATACAGGGAGGCTGATATTTTGCTTTGGGGGCTCACTCATGAGAAGGACCTTTTGATTCCCTGGACTGGACTCTGGGTAGCTGTTTGTTAAGAGCTCCTGACTACTCAGATGTTGATGCTCTCTCAGTCTGGTGGTGTATGTAGGTGGTTGTATTGCTTTGTTCAGATAGTTGGGTCCTGTCTGTTGAATCTCTGTGCTAATTTCTTTGCTTGTATTTTCTATACTCACTTTTTTCTACTTATCTGTAATTAAAGTAAGATTGTTGACCCCTTTAAAGCTATCTTTCCTTTAGAAAATCAGATCAAAGAACCTGTGCTAGCAGCCCATCCTGTGTGGTAGTGTGGTTGCTAATACATATCCTCAGCTCAAACCTCAGTTTCTCTATATCTTCTTATCTTATGCACATTGGCAAAGGAAGTCAAAACAATGCCATGTGAGATTTGGTTGAAAAATAGAAGAAAATGTAAAATAGCTGCTATCAGAAAAAAAAAATAATCTGGAAAGGAGATCAAGGAAAGAAGATTTAAGAATCACCAGCCTCCCTGGAAAATTATAATTTAAAAAATCAAGTTAATGAGCATTGAATAAGCACTTACCACGTAGCAGGTACTACGCTAAGTGGAAAGAAAGCCATCCCTGCTCTCAAGCAACTCAGGGTCTAATTAGGGAAACAATATGCAAACAGCCATGTACAAAGAAGATGTATGCAGGATAAGTCAGAAGTAATCTCAGAGGGAGCATTAAGGGGAATCTTAAGGCTTAAGAAAAGTTTCTTGTAGAAGATAGGTTTTTAGCCAAGAGCCAAAGGAAGCCAAAGAAAGCAAGTAGGCAGACAGGAGAAAAAACATTCAAGCATGGGAGATAGCTAGTAAAAATGCAGAGTTGAGAGATAGAAAAAAATATTTTTATATATATTATTTATTTATTTTTCAGTTCTTAACATTCACTTCCACAAGAATTTGAATTCAAAATTTTCTCCCCAATTCTCCCCACCCTAGAACAGCATGCACCCCATCTACCCCTTCCTCCAGTCTGTCCTCCCTTCTATTACCCACCCTTCTTCCATCCCCCTTCCCCTCTACTTGCCTGTAGGGCAAAATAGATTTCTATACTCCATTTCCTGTATAGCTTAATTTCCAGTTGCATGCTAAAACAATTTTTAATATTCACTCTTAAAGCCTTGAGTTCCATATTCACTCCTTCCCTCCCCCCTCCCCCTCATTGAGAAAACAAGCAATTCAATATAGGTCATATATGTGTAACAATGCAAAGCACTTCCATAATATTTATATTGTAAAAGACTAACCACATTTCCCTCTGATCTATCCTGTCCTTCATTTATTCCATTCTCTCCCTTCACCTGTCCTCCCACAATAATGTTTGCTTCTGATTATTCCTTTCCCAATTTGCTGTCCCTTCTATTATCTTCCCTCTCCTATCCCCTCCTCCCTTGCCTTCCTGCAGGGTAAAATAGATTTCCTTATCTACTTGAATGTTGAATGTATGTTATTCCCTCCTTAAGCCAAATCCCATGAGAATAAGGCTTAATTATTTCCTTTCATCTCCCTCCCTTTTCCCCTCCATTGTAAAAGCTCTTTCTTCCCTCTTTTATGTGAGATGATTTGCTACATTCTACCCCTCCCTTTCTCTTACTCCTAGGATTCCATTCAACCGTAAATTTTTTTAGATATTCTCCCTTTATATTCAACTCACCCTGTGTCCTCTGTATATGTATATCTATCTATCTATCTATCTATCTATCTATCTATCTATCTATCTATAGATAGATATAGATAGATATAGATACATACATACACACATATATACACACACACACATATATATACATACACACTTATGTACATCTACATGCCTACATATATATAATATACACATACATACATACATACCCATACACACCTACATATGTGTATATATATATATATATATATATATATATATATATATATATATATATTCCCTCTAACTACTCTAATGCTGAAAAAGGTCTCATGAGTTACAAATAACATCTTTCCATGTAGGAATGTAAACATATCAACTTTAATGAGTTCCTTAAGGCTTCTCTTTCCTGTTTACCTTTTCATGTTTCTCTTGATTCTTGTAGTTGAAAGTCAAATTTTCTATTCAGCTCTGGTCTTTTCAACAAGAATGCTTGGAAGGCCTCTATTTCATTGACATTCCATTTTTTCCCCTGAAGTATGACACTCAGTTTTGCTGGGTAGGTGATTCTTAGTTTTAATCCTATCTCCTTTGACCTCTGGAATATCCTATTCCAAGCCCTTCAATCCCCTAGTGTAGAAACTGCTGAATCCTGTGTTATCTTGATTATATTTCCACAATACTTGAATTGTTTCTTTCTGGCTTCTTGCAATATTTTCTCCTTGACCTGAGAACTCTGGAATTTGGCTACCACATTCCTAGGAGTTTTCCTTTTGGGATCTCTTTCAGGAGGTGATCAGTGAATTCTTTCCATTTCTATTTTACCCTCTGGTTCTAGAATATCAGAGCAGTTTCCTTGATAATTTCTTGGAAGATGATGTCTAGGCTCTTTTTTGTTCATGGTTTTCAGGTAGACCAATAATTTTTAAATTACCTCTCCCAGATCTGTTTTTCAGGTCAGTAGTTTTTCCCATGACATATTTCACATTGTCTTCTATTTTTTTATTCTTTTGATTTTGTTTTATAATTTCTTGGTTTCTCATAAAGTCATTAGCATCTATCTGCTCTAATCTAATTTTTAAAGAACTGTTTTCTTCAGTGAGCTTTTGAACCTCCTTTCCCTTCTGGCTAATTCTGTTTTGTAAAGCATTCTTTTCCTCATTGGCTTTTTGGACCTCTTTTGGCATTTGGGTTACTCTGTTTCTAAAGGTGTTATTTTCTTTTTTAAAAAAATTATTTTATTTGTTTTCAGTGTTCTATAACCACTTCCATATATCTTAGATTTTTCACCCTTTTTTCTCCCTCCTTCCCCTCTCCCTCCCCCAAACAGCATTTGGTTCTACACATACATGCCTATTAAATACATTTTCACCTTAGTCATGTTGAATAGAAGAATTAAAATGAATGGGAGAAACCATAAGACGAAACAAAACATAATACAAAAGAAAATGGTCTGCTTCATTCTGTGATCCAATTCCATAGTTCTTTCTCTGGATGTGGAAAGCATTTTTCCTCAAAAGTCCATTGTGAATTTTTTAGGTCCTTGCATTGCTAATGAAGGACTAAATCTACTAGAAAAATTTCTCCTACACTGTGGTCATTGCTGTGTACAAAGTTCTCCTGGTTCTGCTCCTTTCACTCAGCATCAGTTCATATAAGTTTTTTCAGGCCTCTCTGAAGTCTTCCTGTTCATCATTTCTTATAGCACACTAGTATTTGCCAAGCCTAGAGGCCTGTATTGGGCTACCCGAGTCTTTCTTACCTGTCCCAGGTCTTCGGTTGGCCAAACCGGATAAACGTATGAGAGAAAGGACGTTCCAGAGTCAAACAGGGGTTGAGCTTTATTTCAGGGTCCGGGTTACAAATGCAGGGGAGTCTTCCTTAGGAGGAAGAGGGGGAGATTTCCTAAGGAGGCTAAGCTTAAGGGATTGGAAGTAGAAGTACAAGCGGGGAGAGAGGGGGAGGGGAGAGAGGAAAGAAAAGAAGCGGAGCCCTACTTTCCTCTTTGGCTCCACACGTGCTAAGAGAGAGCTTTCTGGCTTCCTCAATCCTACTCAATCTTCAGCCACACAGTTTGCATCTCAATACCGTGCTGTTAGGTAACTAGGTGTGCTCCAATCCGGGACGACCTCGAGGGCAGGGAGACTCCACCCATCAGGTATCTCCGGGGGAGAGGCGGAAATACCCGAGCTAGCCGAGCTAGCTCAGTCTGACCTTCTCGAACCCCCGCTGTTCATGGAGGGCCTCGTAAGACTCTAAGATTTAGAAGTCCCACTTTTACCCGCCCGAGACCATCCACACGGAATTGAGCTTCCAGTCCCAACAAGTATTCCATTACATTCATATACCACAACTTGTTCAGTCATTCCCTAATTGATGGGCATCCCCTTGATTTCCAGTTTTTAGCCACCACAAAGAAAGCTGCTATAAATATTTTTGTACATGTGGGACCCTTTCCCATTTTAATGATCTCTTTGGGATATAGTCCTAGAAATGATATTGCTGGATCAAAGGGTATGCACATTTTTGTAGCCGTTTGAGCATAGTTCCAAATTGCTCTCCAGAATGGTTGGATCAGCTCACAGCTCCACCAATAATGGATTAGTGTTCCAACTCTCCCACATCTTCTCCAACATTTATCATCTTCTTATTTTGTCATGTTAGCCAATCTGATTGGTGTGATGTGGTACCTCAGAGTTGTTTTGATTTGCATCTCTCTAATCAATAGTGATTTAGAGCACTTTTTCATACGGCTATAGATAGCTTTAATTTCTTCCTCTGAAAACTGCCTTTTCCTATCCTTTGAACATTTATCAATTGGGGAATGACATGTACTCTTGTGAATTTGACTCAGTTCTCTATATATTTTAGAAATGAGGCCTTTATCATAGACACTAGTTGCAAAAATTCTAAAGGTGTTATTTTCTTCACCATTTTTGGGGGGGGGGGTCTCCTTTAGCAAGCTGTTGACTCGTTTTTCACGATTTTCTTGCATTCCTCTCATTTCTCTTCCCAATTTCTCCTCCACCTCTCTTACTTGATTTTCAAAATCTCTTTTGTGCTCTTCCATGGCCTGAGACCATTGCATATTTGTTTGGAGATTTTGGATGTAGAAGCCTTGACTTTGATGTCTTCCACTGATGGTATGCTTTATTCTTCCTCATCCAAAAGGATGAAAGAAAATACCTTTTCACCAAGAAAGTAACTTTTTACAGTCTTATTTTTTTCCCCTTTTTTGGGGCATTTTCTCAGCCAGTTAATTTGACTTTTGAGTTCTTTGTCAAGGGGAGGGTATACTCTAGGGATCTGTAAGTTCTCAGTTCCTCCAAGGTAGCACAATCAAAGGAGAGGAGTTTACTCCTCTCTTGGCCTGCGCTTTGGTCTGGGAGCAACAAACACTCTTTTCTGCGCAGGATGTGTGAGTAGGGTTCCCTCTTCAGAGCCTCCACCAGCTCCACCAGTCAGTGCTCCTCCTCACCCCAGGACCACCACACAGAACTGAGACCGAGATGGGCTGCTCAATTCCCCCAGGATTTTTAGGCTGAAGATTCCAAAAGTGGATGTTGCTGCGGCAGTGGCTAGGGCCAGACAGTGTTCCCTTCTCACCGAAGTGAAAGAGCTTTTACGCTGAGCTTTGAAGTTGTCTTTGGCGGTTGTGGGTTGAGAAATCTGGGAGACACAGCTGCTACCCATGATTCTGCACCCTCAAACCTGCTCTAATCCTGTCCCTGCCATACCCTGAGGCCAAGGTTGGGCTGAGGTCTGCTCTGAGCCCAGTGTCATAGACCTTTCCTGTCAGCTTTCCAGCCTATCTTGGGCTGGAAATCTTTTTTACTCTGTCATTTTGTGGCTTCTGCTGCCCTAGAATTTATTTAGAGTCATTTTTTAAAAGGTATGAGGAGAGAGCTACTGCAGGCCTGTCTTTCTACTCTACCATCTTGGCCAGAAAAAAATATTTTTAAAGCCTTAACACTATAGTTCAAAAAATCATCAATAAAAATTGTTCAGACCTATTAGAATTAAAAGTCAAAGTGAAAATAGAATCCATCTATAAGCTTTTGAAAGAAATCTATAAAGGAAAAACTCCAGGAATTTACAAAACCCAGGCATTCCACATCAAATTATATATAATATATATGCATATAGATATGTGTGTATATTTATGTATATGCATATATGAAATACATACATATGTACATACATACTGCAAACAGCCAGAGAGAAAGAGTTCAAGTACCAAGAAATCAGCATCATAATTGCATAAGACTTAACTATAAATGCAATGAGATCTTGAACCAGAACATTTGAATGGGCAAAAAATACAGGGTTTCAAACAAGAATAACTTACCCTAAAAAGCTGAGTATAATCCTATAGAGGGAAAAAATGTATCTTCAATGGAATAGAGTATTTTCAAGCATTCCTGAAGAAAAGACCAGAGCTGAGTTGGAATTTTTAAATTCAAATGAAAGAGTCAAGAGAAACCTAGAAAGAAACAAGAAAAGAGATGATGTAGGAAAATCCTTGGAAAAAATGAACTGATGTGGAGTGAAGCAAGTAGTAACAGGAAAACAAATTATACAATAATAACATATTGTTAAAAAACAAAAAGAAAAACAAACCAACTTTGAAATACTTAAGAACTTTAATCAAATCATTGATCAGTCATGTCTCCAGAGGACCTTCAAGTTCCAAATCAGATGATTTCACTTGCCCCTCATCTGGAAGTAATTACTCTTCTTGAATATCCTTTATCCCAAAGGTACCTTGCTTATCCTATGGGAATATACTTATCAAATTGTCTTCTGTTGCTATTTTATCTCCTTTATTAGATTGTGTACTTTCTGAGGGCAAGAACTTTATTTTATTCATCTTTGTGCTTTTAACATAGAAGGTTCTTAATAAATGTTTGGTAAACTAAATAAGCATAAATAGAAGGTATATCTAAATGCTTGATTTAAAAAATCAATTAAAAAAAGAGAAAATTTTTGTGGGCTAAATGAAATTAACCAGGAAGACAGACTCAGAAAGCTCCTCACCTTTGTCATAGATGAAAGAAATTTTTCCTAACTTAATGTTATAAACAAATGCTATCAGCTCAAATTCTTTGTAACTTGAAACAAATGAAAAAAAGAAACTATTTAAATAATGACATCTCTCTGGAAACACAGCAAATCTTAACAACCCCCTGTTTTCTCTGAATATTTTGCTAATGATGTAGAGAGTAACTATTGCTTCCATAAAGAGAAAATATTGGGTTCTTTAGTTAAAAGGACATTATATTTCTGAATTGTTTTAATTTTCAGTCAGGATTGCAATAATACATATTACACATTTTTTTTCCTGAAAGGAAATTGCTTCTTAGCCATGTGAAATAGGAAGAAATAACTATCCTTTTGTGAAAAGAACATTTCACATGAACTAAGAAGAATACATTTTAAACTCTCTATTTCATTCACATATTTTAGATATTTTTAATGACTAAGGATATAGTAGAAAGAGCACAGTCTGTGGAATCTTGTGATTTAAGTTCAAAGCCTATCTCTCATACTTCTTACCATGTGACTTTGGGCAGGACATCTAAGCCTTCTATTCCTAGCTTCCTCTTTGCAAAGTGGGGTGGTGGGGGTAGATTGATTGATCTCTGGAGTCTTTTCCAAATCTAGATCTATGACACCATGAAAGACAGACATTTTAAAAGTTCCAGCTTTATGTCAGACATCAGTTCATCAAATGTCTGCTAAAGTTCCACACTCATGCTTTATTGTGCTGGGGAGAGTCACAAAGGGTAGTTGAATCCTACCTGCCAAGCCAGGGAGGCATCAAGGATGGCCTGCTTGTCTGTCAAAGGAGGCTGAAACTAATTGGGCCTAAGGAATGTGATCATTAGAAGGTGCATTTCCAGTTCATGAATTTCTCTAGCCTCAGAAACTCTAAATTCTCTAATGCTAAATTACTACTAAATATCTTCCACTAAATTATACTAAAGTGTAGAGGGATTATCATTTGTGTCCATAATGGTAGTACCCACATAGATGGGATGTTAGTCTTGTTGTTGTTCAGTTGTGTCTGACTCTTCGTGACCCCACTTGGGGTTTTCTTGGCAGAAAAACTGGAGTGATTTTCCATTTCCTTCTCCAGCTCATTTTACAGATAAGGATAGCAAGGCAAACAAGTTCAAGTGACTCGGACAGGGTCACCCAGTTGGTAAGTCTGAGGTCCAATTTGAACTTAGGAAGATGGGTCTTCCTGATTCCAGGCCTGGCACTCTATCCACTGTACCACCTAGCTGCCTTCATCTTCACAAGTTCAAATCTGGCCTCAGATATTTGTTGGCTGTATGACCCTGGGCAAGTCACCTAAACTTGTCTGTCTCAGTTTACTATCTGTAAAATGAGCTGGACAAGGAAATGGCAAACCACTCCAGCATCTTTGTCAAAAACAAAAACAAATTCCCAAAGGAAGTCACAGAGAGTCAAACATGACTGAAACAATTGAACAACGTCAGAGGTAAACTTTACCAAAAGCACAGTTCCTGACATGACCAGGAGAGGGCAACAAAGATTGTAGTACAAAGATATTAAGGAGGGAACTGGAAATTCCTGGGACTTGTCAAGTGCCCAGTGGGCTAGATAAAATATTGCCCTTTCTCTGTTTCCTTACAAAGATAAGTTGCCTTTCTTTGCCACTTATAGTATTTAACCTCTTATAAGCTGGCTTCTACCTCTCAACCGTGCTCTAACATATACTTTGACATGACTTGCAGTTGACTTTGATTTGAGCAAAGGAGGGCTATGCAAGGTCACCAACCTCACTTTCTTCTCCTGAGCCATATTGAATCCATAGGATCTGATGAGATCACCAAGCAAAATCATATGGAAAGAGAAGAGAAAAGGACCTAGGATAGAAAAGTTAGTAGATGTCATGTTTAACAGGAAAGACCTGAATGAAGATCCAGCAAGAGAAACTGAATAAAGGCAGTCAAGTAGAAGGAGAAATCAATCTTAATTCACTTTTAGGAACAGTAATGTCATGAAAACCAAAAGGAAGGGAATCTCAAAGGGGTGATCAATTGTGCCAGGAGGCAAAGAAGTCAAAAAGGAGAAAGACTGAGAAAAGGCCATTACATTGGGTTATTAAGGGGTCACTAGTAACTTTGAAGGGAACAGTTTCAGTTGAATGATGAGACTGAAAGCCAGGCTGTAGAGATCTAATCAAAGAGAGAGAGAGGAAAGGAAATTGGGGCATAATTACAGAGACTTTCTCAAGGAGTTCAGCACAACAGAAAGAAGAGATTTAGGCAAGGGTGTGCTAAGAAGCTTCAACCCACTCAAGAGCAAATTTTAAAATTTGCAATTTGAGTGTTTACACCTTGGAAATTTATATGTGGTACAAATCAAGGCTTGATTTATTGCTTTCTTGGTTGATTGTCAGAACTTAGTTAACAAAGGGATGGAGAAAATGTTAATAATGCAAATTAAACTTAAAATTGGGTTGTGGGTACATTTTCCACTTTCAGAGACCTGGTTGTTAAACATTTACCAGCATACCCCTGAATATAGAACATACAAGTCCAGTGAGGGTTATTTGAGGATTGGGAAGATTTGGTGTGTTTATAGTAGGGAAGCAGTCACTACTAGAGAGAAGGAAAGAGAGAAGAAGGAGAGGGTGTGGGAAAGGGAGAAGGAGAGACAAAGGGGAGAGAGAGAGAGAGAGAGAGAGAGAGAGAGAGAGAGAGAGAGAGAGAGAGAGAGAGAGACTCCTTAAAGACTGTGAAGACTGAATTTTCCCCTTGATAACACCAGGTGCTCTCTCTGAGACATTATCTTCCTTCTATCAGAAGAGCTATGTGATTGTTTATTTTTCTGGCACATTCTAACATAAAGCTGCCCAAAAGAGGAAGGAACTGCCTGGAGAGATTTGTGAGTTCTCTTGCTTTGTTGTTGAGTCCTGTCTCACTCTTCATAACTCCATTTGGGGTTTTCTTGGCAAAGACACTGGAGTGCTTTGCCATTTCCTTCTCCAGCTCATTTTATAGATGAGGAACCTGAGGCAAACAGGGTTAAGTGACTTGCCCCCAGTCACATAGCTTAGTAAGTGTCTGAGGTCAGAGGAATTCAGGAAGAGGAGTCTCCCTGACTGCAGGCCCAGGACTTTTTATCTTACAATGATTCTTCAATAAGAAGCATTATCTCACGGAAATGAATGTTGAAAACTAAAAATAAATTATCCACTGCACCACCTAACTGCCCCATACAACATAGTCTTGTGGAATAGAAAATAAACCGGTGTAACTAGATAGAAGAGAATAAAACATAAGAAAACAGGAAAGAGAGGAAGGATTAGGTTACAAACACCTTTGAATACCACACAGAGGGCTTTACATTGTGGTCTTTCCTGGCAAATTTTGATAATTTAATTGGGATGACATTGAATAAATAGATTAGATAGAACTATAATTATTATATTGGCTCGGTGCACCTATAAACTATTAATATTTCTCCAAGTGTTTAAATCTCCAATTTCTTTTATTGTTTATTGGTACAAATGAACTCCACTGAATGAGGGTGATATGGTCAGACTTATTCTTTAGAAAAATCTCATTGACAAGTACATGATGAACTGGAGTGGGGAGAGATGAAATAGGTAGAGAAGTTAGAAGGCTTTGTATAATTCAGGTAAGAGGTGATGAGGGCCTGAACTATGGTGATTGTATGAGTAGAAAAAGTGTTAGAGACAATGAATTGATAATTTATTTGTGAAGTTGTGACATGAGGGCAGGCACACCCAGTTTTTTGAGTACTTGCTAGGAAAGACCACAATGGTATCAGGAAATGGGTTGACAATCACAATTTAATAAGGCAAACAACACAAAAAACATAGAGACAAGTGTCAAAAAGTGTGCAAAGGCAGTCAGCATGGGGAAAGAGGATGGGTTGATGAAGGAACGCAGGCAGCCATGGGAAAGAACGAGGAGAGGCACAGAGAATCACTTATGCAACCATGTATTAGAGTTGAGAGCACTCAGTAGCATGGACCCACTGGAGGTGGCAGAGTGCTCAGGAAGCAGGAGTCTCATTTTTTATAGAGTTTTTGGGAACACACTAACTCTAATCTGTGCCACCTTGCAGTTAGTTCATTAACATATCAAAATTATTTCAAAGTTGTCAGTAAGACTTTAATGCGAACGTGTTCACATTATCTCAAAATTATCAGCAGCATTTGGTGATTTGCTGATCCTTAACACAGAAGTCTAGAATTTGTCTGGGAGTTACATATCATAGGACTACAAGGTTCTAACGGCAAAGTCAGATGGCTTCCCCTGATTCAGCACATACTACCAGGATGTGATTTTTCATTATTATGCCTCTTTGGCCTTTGAGATGGTTTGTATATGACTTCTACTTTCTCCTTTGCAATTTTACTTCTTGCTACTGCTATTTTATACTAGCTACTTCTAAACTTATTTATTGTACTGACTAGAAGGGGACAGGGGAGACAGGAGGGCCAGTAGGTGCAGTTTTAAAACATCTTGTAAAGTTAGAAATGACAAGGTTTGATAACAGATTAGATATGTGAAGAATTGAGGATGACAAAAAAGTTGTGTGCCTAGGTGACTGGGTGCATGGTGGTACCTTTGACCATAACAGGGAAATAAGGAAGAGGCAGGCAATTGGAGGGAAAGAAAATTAGTTCAGTTTTTGACATGTTAATCATGAGATACCCTGAAGACAATTAGGGATGTATAACTTTAGTTCAGGAAAGACTAGGGCTGGATATATAGATCTGGGAACCATCTTCTTAGAGATGATAATTGAATCCATGGGAGCATTACTTCCCATGAGATCAAATTGAGATAGTGCAGAGGGAGAAGAGAATAAAGCCCAGGACAGACCCTTGGGAGATACCAATGGTTAGGGACTAGCTAGAGAAATTGAGAAGTCATGATCAGATAGATAAAACTATCAGGAAAGGGAGAGAAAGAATTGCGAAAACCATCTTACTTGTAAGAGATATATAAGGAAGGATTTTTACAATGGAGGGGCAGGGGAGTGGGTAGCACCTGAACCTTACTCTCATCTGAACTAGTTGCATTATTTTATCCAACAGGGAATTAGAAGGGGATGAGGCTAAGAGAAATGGAGGAGGGGACAACAGGGAGGGTAAATTAAGGGAGGCAGTAGTCAGAAGCAAAATAGACTTTTAAGGAGGGGATAGGGTTAAGAAGAGAAGGATAAATAAAAGAAAATAGGATGGAGGAAAATGTATGTGAATATGAATGTAAATAGAATGAATTCACCCATAAAATGGAAATAGATAGCAGAATAGATTAGAATGGAGTCCAATAATAGGTTGTTCACAAGAGGCATACTTGAAAAAGAAGGACACACACACAAAAGTTAAAGGGCTGGAACAGAATGTTATGCTTCAGTTGAAGTAAAAAATGCAAAGGTAAAAAAAAATGATTCTAGACAAAGCAAAAACAAAAATACATCCAAGTAAAAGATAAAATCAGGGAAACTACATATTGCTAAAAGGTACCACAAACAATGACTCCATACTGAACATATTATGCACCAAATGGCATAGCATCCAAATTCTTAAAGGGAAAGCTAAATGAATTTCAGGAGAGAATAGACAGTAAAACTATAATAGTGGGGGAATTCAATTTACCCCCTCTTGGACCTAGACAAATCTAACCATAAAGTAAACAAGAAAGAAGTTAAGATCATGAATAGAATTTTAGAAAAATTAGACATGATAGACCTCTGGAGAATACTAAATGGGAATAGAAAAGAATAGACCATTTTCTTAGCTGTACATGACACCCTCGCAAAAATGGACCATGTATAAGGGCATAAAATCCTTAAAAACAAATCCAGAAAAGCAGAAATATTAAATGCACTCTTTTCAGAATATAGCACAATAAAAATTATATTCAATAAAGCATAGATAAGAATTTATTGGAAATGAAATAATTGAAACCTAAAGAAAAAAGTGAATAAAAAAACCCAAATCATAGAAGCAATGTTTTCATTAAAGATAATGACAATGAGAGACAACTTACTAAAATTTTGGGCTTATAACCAAAAGTAGTATTTGGGGGAAATTTTACATCTTTAAACATTGACATCGATGAAAGAAAGAACAGATCAATAAAGTGCGTATGCAAGTAAAAGAACTAAAAAAACTACAAATTAAAAATCCCCAATTAAACACCAAAATAAACATTCTGAAAATCAAAGGAGAGATTAATAAAGGTGAAAGTTAAAAACAAAAAAATAAAACACCAAACAAATAAAACCGGGAGCTGGTTTTTATGCAAAAATAAACAATAAAATAGACAAACCATTGAATAATTTGATTTTTTTAAAATAAGGAAACTAAATTACTAGTACAACCAATGAAAATGAAATCAAAACAATTAAAAGGAGGTATCTTATCCAACTATATTCCAACAAAACTGATTATCTAAATGAAATGGATAAACATTTACAAAAACACAAATTGCCCAGATTAACAGAAAAGAAAATAGAATACTTAAATAACTTTATGTTAGAAAAAGAAATTGAGCTAAGTCTTAAATTAGACTCTTAAGAAAAAGATCCTGGGACTATATGGATTCACAACTGAATTTTACCAAACATTTAAAGAACAATTAATTTCAATAATTCCAATACTATATAAAGTATTTGAAAAAAAATAGGTAAAGGAGCTCTACCAAATTCCTTCTATGACACAAATATGCTTTTGATACCTAAACTAGAGAGACTAAAAACAGAAAAAGAAAACCATAGACTAATCTCTCTAATAAACATTGATGCAAAGATTTTAAATAAAATAGTGTCAAGGAGATTATAATAATATATCACAAAGATAATACGATATGATCAGGAATGCAGGGCTGGTTTAATATGAGGGAAACCATAAGCGTAATAGACCATATCAATAACAAAAACAACAAAAATCATATAATTATATTAATAGATGCAGAAAAAACTTTTGACAAAACATCTTCTCCTATTAAAAACACTGTAAGACATAATAAGTGGAGTTTTTCTCAAAAATGATAAGCAGTATTTCTCTAAAACCAAGAGCAAGTGTTATCTGTAGTGGGGATACACTAGAAACTTTTAAAAATAAGATCAGCGGTGAAGCAAGGATGTCCACTATCACCATTATTATTCAGTATTGTACTATAAATGCTAGCTATTGCAATTATTCAAGAAAAAGAAATTGAAGGAATAAGTATAGGCAATGAGAGGGGGAAAGTGTTACTTACTATATGATGGTTCACTTAGGTAAACCTTTAGCATTCCTTGCAACCATCCAACTTCTCCTGGAGCATCTCTGAGGTCAGCCTGACATCTACAGTAAACTTTTGGGTTAGATAATTTCTAGCCACATAAAACTCAGTTCAAATAATATTAATAAATAAATTACAAAGTATTCTTTCCAAAACTACAGAGAGAGAATTGATTAACTCAGATTACAGATTGAAGCATATTTTTTCTTTATTTTTCATGTTCCCCGCCCCACAAATAACATGCAGAAATGTTTCATATGACTTTATATGTTTAATAGCTATCATATTTCTTGCCTTCTCAATTCAATGGATGGGAGAGAGAGTGAAGGGAGGGAGAGAATTTGGAACTAGAAATAATTTTTTAAAAGTGTACCAGGAGAGAACAGTGTCATACAAACCTTGAGAAGAAAGAATGTCAAGAAGTTAATTGATGGTGTGAAATGCTTCATAGAAGTCAAGAAGGTTAAGGACTGAGAAAAGGCCATTAGGTTTGGAATTGAGATAATTGGTATTTTAGTTTCTGTTGACTGATGATGTCAGAATCTAGATTTGTAAAGGGTTGATGAGAAAGTGGGAAGAGAGGAAGTAGAGGCACTGATTGTGGATACTGTTCTCAAGGAATTTAGCCACTAACGAGAGGAGAGATAAAAGATGAGAGTTAGTAGAGTAGGGAGGGTAGAATAAACTATGACTGGGGGTTTTTTTTGGTGGGAAGGTCACACGGACATGTTTGTAGAAAGCAGGAAAGCAATTACTAGTTAGGGAGACTGAAGATACAAGAGTGGGGAATCTTCAGTTCGGGCAATCTGCTACGTTTATGCCTCAGAAGCCAAATGTAGTAGTAGAATGCCTCAGAAGCCAAATGACATTTATCATAATGATGTCAGTATATTCTGCTGAGAAAAATATGGTGGCTAGTTTTGAGGCACATCCTACTTTAAAGTCAGATACTAATTCAGAATTACCTTCTGTTTGGTTAGTTTCAACAAGAAACATTATTGCCAGAAGTTAGGGGATGATTAATCCTACATATTCTTGTGCGATAATCAGGCTTATTAGATTAAGAAAGCCATAGGTGAGCATTTTTGGATAAAAGGATGATTACCAAGTTGACTTCATATTAAATTGTTTGGTCAGTTACCCAGAGGGTCCCCAATAGTGCCTATCCAGAGTGTAGAGGTTTACCCTGCTTGTAGAATTCTACAGATGAATAGTCTTGATATGCCATGAAATCTTACCAATTAAACATTGGCTTTTTAAAGTTAGTTTTTTGTATAGGGAAGCAGTTTGGAATCTTTCAAAAGAGCAGTTTCCCAAAAGTCATCCAACATTTATAAAAAGTTGGCAACATTTTGATTTATGTTTCTGAAACAAAGTATTTTGAGATGGAAACACTTAAGTTTGAAACAAAGGCAAATTTAAGTATCTCCCTTAAAATACTGTTTCCGGGAACATGAATCAAAATGTTGCCAACTTCATATCACAGGAAATAAGAGTACTACAGATCCAGACAGTGAAAGGAGGGTCTTTGCAGGAATGAATCTATTTTAAGTAAACAATGCCTTTGGAAAATGAAAATTCATCTTAGTTCTTGACTCCTCTAATTATTTATATATATATATCCTAGCTCTTTCCGCTCACACAAATACAAGACTCTAAGTTTCCTAAGGATAAGGACTACATCTTAATTAGCTTTATATTCCTCTTGGACATCCCCTCCCTCCTAGCACAATGAATTGCAGAGTCAGCTTTTCTCTGTTTGTTGAATTGATTAACAAGTTAGTGAATCTTCCGACATATCTGAAGTGTAATAAAACTGATTTATTTTCCTGTAGTGGCTAAACGTTGGATATCAGTCTTGCATATAATAGATTATGTTATTTATTTTTATTTTATTTTATTTACTTTGCATTTTGGGGGATAAGAATCAGGTAGTCATAATTTATGAGATCCTATTACCTGAGATTAGTATCTTGTGCATTTAGAATCAGAGGACAAGGGTTTGAGTCAGGAAATCTTATGTTTGAATCTTTCCTCAGACAGCTGATGGCTTTGTGACCCTGGGCAAGTCACTTAACCTTCAGTTTCTTCATTGGTAAAATCAAATCAAGTGAGATAATAAATGTAAAATGCTTGGCACACGTTAAGATGCCATATAAATGTTAGCTATCATCTGTGTCACCTTAGGCAGGTCTAAACTCTCTGTGTTTCATTTGGCTAATTTTTTAAAATGACAATTGAGTGTTGGACTTGGAACTCAGAATACCTGGGTTCAGATTCTACCTTTGGCATGTACTGTAAACTGTGTGACCCTGGGCAAGTCACTTCATTTCTCTGGTGTTCAATTTTCTCATCTATAAAATGAGGCCATTGGACTGATCAGAAAGCATAATTAAATGCTTACTATGTGTCAAGCACCGTGCTAAATGCTAGAGATACAAAGAAAGGTAAAAACAGGGTCCCTTAAAGGGCTCCTATTCTAATGGGGGAGAAGACATGCAAACAACTATGTACAAATGGGATATATGCAGGGTGATGGGAGGTAATCACACCAAACACCTAATCTCCTGTAACTCTCCTTCTTCCTTATCTCTGTCTTCCCGCTTCCTTCAAGTCTCGTTTAAGATTTTACCTTTCTACCAGAAACCTTTCCTGCCCTAATCGTAGGACTCCCAGCCCTCTGAGATTATCTCCAACTTCTCTTGTCTGTATTTTATCTCTCCCTTTAGAGTGTGACTTTTTTTGAGGCCAGGGACTAGCTTTTTGCCTCTTTAACTATTCCCAGAGCTGAGCGTACTGCCTGGCACGTAGTAGGCTCTTAATAGATGTTTATTGATTCTTGGATTATGTGCACGTCGTCTTCCCCATTCGATCACGACGGGAGGGTAGGCAGAGCTTTAATTCCGCCTTCCTTTTGTATCTCCAGGGTTTAACACTGCCTGATACAAAGTAGCCACTTACTAGAGGCGTGCTGACTCAGTCCGAGAAGGCGCTAGTACTAAGCGGGACTAGGAAGGCTTCTGGACGGACTAAGCGGGACTAGGAAGGCTTCTGGACGGACTAAGCCGGACTAGGAAGGCTTCTGGACGGACTAAGCCGGACTAGGAAGGCTTCTGGACGGACTAAGCGGGACTAGGAAGGCTTCTGGACGGACTAAGCGGGACTAGGAAGGCTTCTGGACGGACTAAGCCGGACTAGGAAGGCTTCTGGACGGACTAAGCGGGACTAGGAAGGCTTCTGGACGGGATGGTCTTTCTAACGGGATGATTTTAACCACATGATCATCAACAGTAACAACAGCCAGCATTTCCTTGGGGTGAATCGCTTGACACACGTTAGCTTAGTTCTCACAACACCCCCAGAAATAGGGGGCTATTATTATTTTACAGATAAGGACACTGAGGCTGAGGAAGCGAAAGCGCTTTGTCCAGGGTCACACGATAGAGGCTGAAGCCAGATTTGAGCTCAGCTTTCTGCCCCCACGTCCACAGCGCTACCGGGAGGCCTCTAAAGTTTCCTTCCAGCCCCAAGCAGGTCAGGCGCAAGGAGGGCTTCTGCTCGCCTTCAGCCGCGCGCCTGCGCGCAGCGCTCCTTCCGCCCGATCTAGGGTGAGCAGAGCTTGCGCGTGGGACAGAGGTGGGAGGAGGGAAGGCGCTCTTCGCTGCGCCTGCGCCGGCTCGGGCTCACCTAGCGCTCGCGCTCCCGTTCGGCTCGGCTCGGCTCGGCTCGCGCTCCCGTTCGGCCCGCGCTCCCGTTCGGCTCGGCTCGCTCGCGCTCGGCTCGGCTCGGCTCGCGCTGCTGCTCGCGGCCCGTCTTGGCCCTACCCTGCCCAGCTCAGTGTCGGGCTGAGCGGCGGCCGCTGCGGCACCAGGACGATGAGGTTCTTGCTGCTCCTGCTCATGGCGGCGGCGGCGCTGCGGGGCGAGGCTTCGGCCGACACGGGCGGCGTGCCGGGCAAGCGGCTCAAGATGCAGTACGCCACGGGGCCGCTGCTCAAGTTCCAGATCTGGTGAGCGCGGCGAGGGCTGGGGAGGACGCGGCCGCCGAGTCAGGCGAGGCCGGGGCTGTGCGGCCTAGTGCGGGCGGGCGGCGGCGGCGGAGGACGCGGGTGGGGGAGGGGACCCGGCTGCCGGTGACACCCACGTGCGGCGGAGGGGAGCGGGGGGAGGGGCGGAGGGAAGGGGGCGGCCCCTCCAAACTTTGACAGTTGGCTCCCCGAGCTGGCGGCGCCTCTCCGACCCGCCGCAGCCCTGCAGCCGGAGGCCCCTGGTTCGAATCCCGCCTCCTCCCCTCCGCCGCCGCGGCCTCCGGCCTCCGCTTCGCCGATGCAAGGGCCAGGTCTGAGTGGGTGACCCCCGGGGTCCTGGCTGGGTGATCCCAAGCCGGGATCCTGCCCAAGTCCGTCCTCCCCACGCGAGGCTTCCGACCTGGGCCTTGAGAAAAAGCGCGCCTAGCCCCCCGTGACTGCTCTGTGGCCCTCGGTGCATCATTCAGTGCCTTCTTCCAGAGGGACCCCCAAGGGGCCCGGGATCCCCCACGGACCGAGAAGCCCGGGAATGAAGGGCGCGGGATGAGGGACGATGCCCGGGCACCTGAATGACTGCCTTAGCCAAGGTCACCCAGGGAAACCAAACCTGGCATCTGAACCTTGTTCGGTGTTTAACCCCAGATCCAGGGCTCATTGCACCGGGCACGGAAGACAAAACCAACCTTGTACGTTTTGTTAAAACCTCAGACCCCAGTAGGCTTAGATTTTTTTTTTTTTGGCTTTTCTCATGGATGACTTAGAAAATTATAATAGTTAGCATACTACCAAAGATTCCGTTAGAAAAGCAATGAGCTTGACGCTAGAGGAAAGCAGAACGCAACTTGGAAACTGCAGTCTCATCCATTCACGTTATCCATCAAGTTTCTATCCTTTCAGCCTTCACCCCAGGAGAATACTATCTAATAAAAATGTGAACTAAAAGAAATGCTCATTTTACTCTTTCTGAATACAACTTATATGCAAGTCCCCACCCCCCTCCTCTTAGAAATGTTCAAATGACATAGATCCTTAGAGATACCTCTTTCTGCTCTTCAGAAACTTCAGAGACAGCCCACGAAAACAAGGTTCCACGAAAGGCAAAATCGTGTTCCAACAGAAGTTTGTGTGCTTGAGCTTCAATGCCCAAATTTGCCAGATTGGTGGAGTGGAAAAAGCACTGAATCTGAAGTCCCAGTACTACCTTGCTATGCCTTACCTTTGTGACCTTGGCCAAGTCATCCCACTTCTCTGGGTCTCAGTTTCCTGAATTCCAAGTTAGGAGAGGTTGATTAAAGGATCTCTAAAGTCCTTTTTAGCTCTAAATTCTTGTCTGTTTTTTTAAGTTCATTCTTTTCTTGGCTTCTCCAGCTTTTATTTCTCAGTAGAAAGAGAAAAACACAAACTTAAGCCTCTTCACAAATTTGTGGTAGAAACTAAGCTTTTGAAATATTAGGGCTTTAAAATTTCATTTTAATAATACTGTAACATCTGCTTTAGGAAATGGAGGTTTTTTTGTCTTCTTGATCTGATTCCTCTTTTGTTATCTTACAGTTTCAGTTTAACTTTTTAGTCATATTTATAGACACCATCCCCCATAAAATGTGGCAGAAATTGTAATGCAAATGATTGTAAATGAATGTGCACCTGCTAGGGAACACTATATACTAGGTTGGCTTTTCACTTATGATTTAAAATGTTGCACTGTGTCCCATTTGAGTGTTTTTGAAGCCATGTATGGCATTGGTGAAGGCTTTCCTGCTTTTAAAATTTGACCCAAGAAGTCATTTTCAGCTTTGTCCTTGTTGTGCAATCTAGAGTAATGTCTATTTTAGTATTACCCCCATTTTGTAATTTGTAAAACAGGGATATTTTTGTTGAACTCTGATCTCATTAATGCCCTTCGTTGTGTTTGGAGAGTTTCTTGTTTGGTTTTGGTTTTTTTGTGTTTTGGTTTCATAAACAGGTAACCAGTCTAGGACATTTTCATTCTTTGCAATTCTTGCCTATATGTCCCCTCATTAAGGCATAAAATACATTCATGTACTTTACAGAATAATAACAGACAATGAAATTAGCAAAAAAAAAAAATCATGGTGGCTTCTGCCTTCTCTCATGGTGACTAAAGGTTGTCTTGGTTCATGTTTTGGTCTCAATTGTCCATAGAATGGGAGGTTGAGTCTTGGGTTACAGTTTAGACTTAACTCTTGCACTGATTGTTTATCCCAAAGAAAAGAAAAAGAAGAGGAGTTGGAAGGGGATGATGACTCCCCCTTGGCTTAGGCTTGGGGAAGCCTCATGGGCAAGAGCTGCTCACCCACAGGCTGTCCCCTGTGGACACCCCCAGACTCCCAAGGACTCCCTTAGAAGTCTCTTGACCCATACTTACACCAGCATGGTAGACAGGTCTTTCCTTGGCTTGCCCACCTCTGACCCTGGGGCAGGTTGATGGTACAATGGATAGAGCCCCAGGCCTGGAGTGAGAAAGACTCATCTTCTTGAGTTCAAATCTGGCCTCAGATGCTTACTGAGCTGTGTGACTATGGGCAAGTCATTTAATGATACCTCAGTTTCCTCATCTGTAAATTGAGCTGGAGATGGAAATGTCAAAGTACTTCAGTATCTTTACCAAGAAAATCTCAAATGGGGTCACAGAGAGTCAGATAATTCTGAAAAGGCTGAACAACAAGCAGATTTGTACAGTATGTTCTAGTGGATAGATAGCCATGCCATGGAGGGAGGAATACTTGAGTTCAAGGTTTGCATTCTGGCTCTGGTTTCCCTTCAACTCCATGCCTTTACATGCTCTGCATTGGTGGAAGGGTTTCCCTTATTGGGAGCTCCCTATTCCAAGGAAATGGCAGTGTTCAGTCCCTTCAATACCTATGATATGGGGGTGGTGTTGTTGGGAACAGGTAGAATGGAAGGGAAAGGTGGGGGTGCTTAAAGAAGAGCAACAATCATAGCTCCCTTTTTTTTAGTGCTTTATATGTAATAAAGTCTTTGCCATACATTCTCATTTAAACTTCACAACAACTCTGTGAGGTAAGTCTTACAATTATTTTTATACCCATTTTACAGATCAAGAAAATGATAACTCAAAACATTTTAGTGACTTACCCAAGATGGCCACTAGTGACAGATTTGGAACTTAAACCTGGGTCTTCTGATTCTTTATCAAGTGTACTCTTTCTGCTACCCTACTGCTACATCAGTTTCATCTGAAGTATTCAAAAAGAGTCATATAAACTTAAATGTTCATTAATTACAATTACAAATAAATTCTGTAAACAGCATAGAAATATTTTCACAGTGCTTTAAAATTATTTTTAGGGAGCTTTTGTTTTTTGAGCAATTTACATTTAGTATAAATAATTTTTCGGTAAATTTGTTTTGAACTTGACATTATTGTTTTTCAACTCTTAGTAATACTACTGTGGTGTACTGCTGTTACATCAGCATAGCAACACAACACACAAATGGGACCAGAGGGAGACGTACAGTGTTGTTGTTTTTTTAAAACAAGACAAAACTCTTCTGTCATGACCATTACTAAATGCCACGAGATTGCTATAGTATTTTTGAGTATTTGGTTTTTAATTGTAAATTGATGTAAGGATGAAGTTAGGTTGTAATTTTGATGGTGACATTGATTTTATGTATGGAAAATAAAGTTGTAGTTACTCGAACTTTTAATTTGTTGATCTAAAATAAATTTTCTTAACTGGGGCATAGCCAGTGTTCCTTTTAGTTTTTTACATTTGTGTATGGAGTGAATTTCATGATGTATAGATTTATTTCACACACTAGTAAAGGTGGTGCAGAGAAAGAAAAAAACAGAGTTGACATTATTAGGGGCTCTTCCCTTCCTTGCCTTGACCCCTACCATTTATTTATTTGATACTTATGAAGCTTTCATTGTCAGGGTGAGATAGTATGTAACTTAAATGTTGGAACCTCCCTTCTGGTTCCTCCTACAAATGTAAGGCTTTATGTAATTAAGTTTATAACATTTAATTGACTCACAGCTTAAAGAGATACTGTTGGTCATAACATTTTTGTTCTGCCTTTCAGGGGATGATTATTTAGTTACTTAGAGTTTTGAGAAGTTCACTTGCTCTCAGAGTGTTAAAACTTTTTTAGTTACCAAGGGATCAAAATATAAACATTATGTATAATTTTAACCTTTTTAAAAACACATTGTAAATGAGCTTAAGAATCTAAATCCTCTTATTTGTGCTACCCTATGACTTCAGGAAAGACTCCTTCCAAATGGAATTGGTGAATGAAACAATCCCTTGAGATAGTTTTCTTTAAATTTCTGTGTTATTTGGAGTCAGGCAAACAACAACAAAAATAGAAGGGCTATGGGATCAATGTGTGGTGCAGCAGAAAGAGTGCTTGATGTGGAGTCTGGGACCCAGGCTCAGATGCCAGCTTGACCAGTTTTGTTATCTGTATTATCTTGGCAGAATCACTGGGCTTATTTGAGTTGGACTGGATGGCTCAAGGGTTTCCATCTTGATTGACATCTTTGAACCTATCAGTGCAGGTGCACTGCAAATGCTCATTGCCGACAAATGCTGGGGGTTAGGTTAGTTGCTCCAGATATTTTTATTTTCTAGAGTCAAGAAACTCTTAATCTGTCAGTAGCTTGCTGTTGAATCTGGTTCTCAAATAAGGAGAATGGTAAGAAATAATTCAGTAACACAACCCCACATAAAGTGACAGCTGTCACACTATTCAAATTAAGGTTTTAAAATTTTTTAGTATTACCAGAGTATGCAACAATTTTTCTAAAAGCAAAATCTGTAGCATTGAATTAAACATTGTATCCATAGTAGGTACTGTTTGCTTGTTTTACCATTACAAAGTGTTATAGGATACATGTTAAAAAAGTTTTGACTGGTTTTAAATATTATTATCATCTTTAAAAGTTTGTTTTAGGAAAATTCCCAATGGATTCTTGAGGCAAAGTGCCTTCTACATCCGGAGAAAGAACTCTGGAATCAGATCACAGAATGAAGCAGACCATTTTCTCTTGTGTTATGTTTTGTTTTGTTTTATGGTTTCTCCCATTCATTTTAATTCCTCCGTGCAAAATGACTAAGGTGAAAATATATTTAATAAGAATGTATGTGTAGAACCTATATACGATTGCATGTCATCTCAAGGACGGAGAGGGATGGGGGGAAAGCTAAGATATATGGAAGTGACTGTAGAAAACTGAAAACAAATAAAATTATTTTTTAAAAAGTTTATTTTAGGGCAGCTGGGTGGCAGTTACATGCCATGTTATTTTTTTACATATCTTTCCATAAAGGATTCACCTAATATGGATGTTTCAGGGATGCTAGTGTAGTGATTTGGCTTTCTATGTGTCAGTCCTCAGGCAACTAGGTGGTGCAGATGATAGAGCACTGGTTCTGGAGTCAAGAACATTTATCTTCCTGTGGACAAATCTGAACTTGGTTACTTACTAGCTATGTGACCCTGGGCAAGTCACTTACCCCTGTTTGCTTCATTTTATTCATCTGTAAAATGAACTGGGGAAGGAAATGGCCAATCACTTCAGTAACTTTGCCAAGAAAACCCCAAATGGGGTCACAGAGAGTCAGACACAACTGAAAAAAATTATTTAACAGCAACAAACATTAGTTTGCTAACTAGCAGAAAATTTGTTACTATTTCACTTGAAAATATTTACTAATGTAAATCTCTACCTTTTTACTTTTTGATGTCTAAGATCCCTTTCAGCTTTAACAGAAGTGTGAGAGTACTCCCAAGTCTGACTTCACTTATGGAGACTAAACCCAGGAAGCTTGGTTCTTCTCAGATGGCAAAGTCTGATATTGATTGGCATGCATTGCTTCCCCTTTAATTTTGGGGGTCTGTAAGTTGCAAGAAAGGAAACCCCCTCATATTCCTTGCCTTAATGCCAGCAGTAAATTTCCCAGCTCTGTGCTAGGGAGAAAGAAACTTTGTAACTAGGTTTTAACATGAACTGATAATAAGCCTTGATGGAAGGGTTCCAGAACTTTGGATAGCTTTTCTGTGGAGGATTTGTGGGAAAACTAGATGCATAATCTGCATCAGTGGGAAGAGTTTCTGCAAAGTACTTTATAAAGTCTAGATGTCAATGATATTACATTGCCCTAGCAACATTTCTGAAACTGTTCTATGGAAACCTGATACTCTGAAGTTTGACTAGACATTCTGTGAGAAAATCTTGATGCTAGTGAAATCTCCCTCTAAAAATATTAATTATGAAATTATTTTGATCACTCAAGTATTATGGATCATGATTTTTCAAAACAATAGATTTAATTTCCTCTTATATTACAAAATTTGCTCAGTACTTTTTTTTTGAGGGAATATTCTAGATAAGCAGGACCAACATTTATCAGTTCCTTTAATCCTAACATGATGAATGCCAAATGAGTTTGGGAAATTCTTGTTTGCCGCAGTCTTTGCAACTATTCACCTGCCTTTCTTCATTCCTTCTTCTCTTTCCAGGACAAGTAAGAAAATATAAATTTACTTTTAACACATGCCCTACTATCACTGATTGTTGCATACTACTAAAACTCTGTAAAAGACAGAGGTATAAATGTCTTATCTTCCAAAAATTAAATCTCACAACATTCCTTTGTAACTAAAGCACAGAAAAACTGTGAAATATATTAATTGAATGAGTTTTTTTAAAAAGATTCTTATACCTTGGGATCTAGAACTAGAAGGCACTAGAGATTCATCTAGCTCAGCCTCTGCATTTTGCAGATAAAGAAACTGAGGCCCAGAGAGGTTATGACTCTTCCAAAGTCATATAGTCAGTAAACAAAACAATTGAAACTGTAACCTTGCCACTAGATTCCACATCCTCTCTTCTTCATTAAACTCTGCTATCATTCTAGCTGAAGAAATAAGAAGGCTAACAGAACAAATCCTTTTTCAGGACCTTAGCTCATTGTTCCGTTAGAGAACTTAGGGTTTACCCAAATGACAGCTTAATCGTCTGACGTGGTTTGGTATTTGTAAGCAAGTTCACATGAATCACCTATCTTTTCTGTTTTACTGGGAAAGAGGTTGTGTCACTGATCTACAGCTGTATATTGCAGTTGACTTGAATTTATTGTTATGGAACTTTCAAGGACAGGTAAATCTCCCTCTCTTTGGTTGTCAACACACCTTTCATTTTGTACTCCGTTGAGCAGATCCAACTCCACAGCATTCATAGCTCAAGTAGGGCTTAGGAATAATCTAAAGAGGGCAAGAGTTTCTGGATAACATACTGAAGTTCACACGGGACAGAAACAGAGAGCAGTGTTTGAAATGAGCTCCTTTACCTCCAGGTTACATGCTGTTCCCACTATATGTTGTACAGTGCACTGTTGGATCCACATATTACATGTGTTTCATTTCAGTTTTATAGTAGAAAGAGCAAAGAAGATTCACAGGATTTTAGGTAAAACATAGCTAATGAATTTGAGATGGAAAAAGAAGATATTGTTAAATGACAGAAACACCAATACATTTTCACCCAGTGTTCTTTTCTTTAAACTGGTCTCCCTCTCATGTCTGAGCTACCCTACCCTTCATGGGCTACTTCTCTCCTTAAGTCTGTATGTACAACTGAGATAGTGCAGTGTAATGGAAAGGACAATGTGCTGGATACTATAAAAGTCGGCCAGGTTCTCCCCCTTTATCCTTTACTAGTTTGTGATGTTGAGCAAGTCACTAGTATCTTTGAACCTCAGTTTTTTCATCTCAGGATGAAGACGTTTGTCTGCTTACCTCATGGGATGTTGTGATCATAGTAATGTATGTGAAAGTTCTTTGTAATTGTAAAGCATGCTATGTATATGAATAATTTTATGCTGCCTTTTATTTGTGGTTGGCTGATTTTCTGTGGACTTGTTTTGCCTGTTCTAGACTGAGTTCCTAGGAGAAAGGGACTGTGAAAAAGACAAACTCATTGGTTTGGATTTCTCTAAGATTCCTTCCAGCTTAAAATTCTATGGTCGTAAGAGGTTGGGTTTTTTGGTTTATTTGTTTTTGTTTTGAGCTACTAGGAATTTTCTCTTTACTTATTCTCGATTATAATTCACTTTGTATTGTACCAGCACAGTATACAGGCTTTCTCTAGTCTTTCACATCTTGTTGGAAAAGACCAAATCAGACTATATTTATAGTTTCATATGACATTACTGTATCCATCCTTATCATTTTTAATGCCTCCTCCCAGTTAGTGTGATAATAGTGGTAAAATGCTAGATAGGACTTGGGAGAGATTTGGTTTTGTATTCCATTCTTGACACTAGCTATGTGACTTTAAACAAGTGAAAACCTCTAAGCATCACTTTTCCCATCTTTAAAATGGGGATAATGATACTTATATTATGTAAATAACTTTGAAAACCTTAAATTGCCATATAAATGCCTTTTTCTTTTATTTGTGTGCATTTCCTTATAAAATCTGAGCTTTTCAGATCTTCCTTTGTCATCTACAATGAATTCTTTAGATCAGAGGTTCTTAACTTTTGTGTGTCATGGAACCCTTTGGCAGTTTGATGGAGACTATGGATCCATTCTCAGAATAATGTTTTTAAAATCACTTCCTAGCTGTGTGACCCTGGGGAAGTCACTTAACCCTAATTGCCTTGACAAAAAAAATTGTTTTTTAAAAAATGCATAAGGTTATGAATGAAGTCCATTATTGTGAACTATAGTTATCAAAATATTTTTAAAAATAATAACCTAGGACCCAGATAAAGAATTATGTACTTCGCCTTCCCTCTGATCATGATTGAATAGTCAGTCTCCTAAAAATAATCTATTTCCCATGATCCGTGTACACTCAACACTGTAATCAGAGGATCCTACATATCTTTTCTTTGGATTTTCTGAAATCAGTTTTTCTACAGTCTAGTTAGGCACCTGCCAGAGTATGCTAGGTGTTTTTATTCCTTTCTATTATTACAACTTAGATAAAGTCCCTTTCTCTTAAGTTTCCTGCCATTCCTACACCCACAGCACCTTTTGAGTGAGAGCAGCACTTTCCCTCTGTCTTCTTTGAGATGAAACTGTCAGCAAGGCAGTGCAGGAATTAATCCTATTTCTGCTTTTAACAGACTTTGACTTGCAGCAGCTGTCAGGGTGGTTGAACTCTCCCTTCACTATGGTAGATTGCTTCTGTGTGGTTTTATAATCTGTATTAGGAAACCATTCATTCACTTGTTGCCCAGTAAATCCATTTCACCTGCTTTAGAAAATGACATTTGGTAAGCCATCCAGTTTCATACTGTTATTTTTGTATATATTTTTCCACAAGGAATTGACTCAATATGGAGGAGACAGAGGAAGGCCTGTGGTTCTTTTAATGCTTCAGGGATATTAGCATAGCGGTTAGGCTTTTTCCATATGTCATTCCTCATTCTGTATATGCTTCATATGCTCCATGACTTTTTCCAATGATATATAGCCTTCATGAAATTCTTTTACACCATTTCTTGCAACAAGTCAGTAATGACAATTTATAGTGTACTCATTCTACTTTATTAGTTGCCTTTTAGCTCACTGGCAGTTTTGAAATGCCAGTTATGCCTTGCCAAGCCCAAATCCGGGTTTTCCCACTGTGATACTCTTTTCCCACTTCTGCTCATGTGCTACCAGGCACTGGACAAAGTCACATAATTATGCCAACTCTGGTGAATACAAATTTGTTATCTAATCTCAATTGGGCTCTTGCTTTTGCATGACAGTTATTTTGTTCTTTCTTGATTCTTCTATGACATTCTCAAGAGCAATTATTCCAAATCTTTTCCTCTCTCTTCATACCTATATCACTTCCCTTCTTCAGCAAAGGATCTCACCTCTTATTTTCCTGAGGAAAATCTAGTGTAGCAATCTCTTTTTGGTCCTCTCTTCCACATTTTAGGACCCCTCTTCATTATATCCAATTCTCTCATATTTGAAAACATCAAGAATTTTTTCCTCTTGTCCAGCAGCAAATCCAGAGGTTTTCCTATATCACCTTCTGTTCTGAATTATCTGTAATATCACCATTGAAGTAATTTCAACCTATTTCCTCTTAATTCTGCTTAAGAGAACATAAGAGTTACCAAAATTTTTGTGTTGTATTATTGGTCCCAGAGTTATGTATGCTATAATCTAAACAAGATTTTCTGTAATCCAGTAGTACAAAGAAAAACATTAAACTATTCAATCTAGAGGCTGCTGATTTAATAAAGGAATCGAAGGAAAAATTGCTGGAAAGAAAAAGATTTTTCTTTTTCTGTGAACTGTGAGAGTATCTACCCATGGTGGGGGGGTATGGTTGAATTGTTTTGTGTTTTAGATATGGGAAAATTTTAATGATATTTTGATAATTCTTTATATCCCCTTTTGGCAAGCAATAAGATAGGGATCCTCCTTCAACTCCCCTCTCTCTACCAAAAGTCCATCGTATAATACTAGATGGTTGAAAGTGAACCTGGACTTGTAGACTAGAAGAATGAGCACCCTAGTGATTACATCCTAAATCGGTGTTTTGATGTGAAAGATCCTATTCTCAGGATAGAGCAGGACCAGAGCAACCGGCAATATTGTGAGCTCCTAGGGGACAGTGAGGGCCAATGTCAGTCATTGAAATGTCAATTAAAGAATAATTAGCATAGTCTGGATAGTTCCCTTTATGTGCACTTTTGATATATTATCAATGAATTTTTATATACTATTTTCCCTTGTGAGTAAACATCAGAAAAGAAACTCGAGTGGTCTAGTGCATGGTATGGCAAGGATAAGAAGGGAAGGAAGAAGTGCTTTAGGTTCCCAAACGACAGTAGCAGCAATGAAAGAAAGAGAAAGAATGATTATCGACTTATCAGGGCTGGAGGAAACAAAGCAGTCTAAGAGCCAAGAAGGTTAGGGGTGAGGAGGAGTCTGCTTCAGATTGGGGTGTATCGAGGAGGGAAGTTTAGAAATAAGTAGAGAGAAAGACTTGGGGTTAAGAGCAAGGCCCTCTGGATAGGTTCTGAAAGGAGCTGCTGTCCCTGGGAAGCTGACTTTGCTCAGCAAGCGTTAGTTAAGTTCCAGATCCTTTCTAGGCACACAAAATATCACAGATGATGATCCAAAATATGGAAGTAGACTTGTCTCAGTATTAAAGGAGAAAAAGTGGTTGTAAAAACAATGAAAGAAGTGTCAGCCTGTTGTAAGACAGTTTATTAAATAATAGTCATGTTGTTGCCTCCATTTTCAGTTATCAGTCTTGAACCACTGAGAACCAAGTTCAGACTCTGCTTCTATACACAGCTAATTCTTATATCCCCTAACATCGGCCAAGAGCAACGAACAGTTAAATACAGAATAAACAAATAAGACAGCTTCCCTCCTTCCCCCCCCCCCCCAAAAAAAAAACCAGCCCAAGTCAACTAAGAATAATTCCCAGGCTTGCTGCTTCATCATTTGCAGAACAATGTTGAACCTGTCTGTATCTCATTTGACTGATGATATTTCTGTCTCCTCCCAAGAATGTTGTGACAGATTATCAAAGGACTAGAACTAGTGCAAGTGTGAAGTGATGTTTGAGGGTGATAAAAGGACAGAGTGAGATGTTCAGGAATTCCAGAACTTAAAGGAGGTTTCTCAGGGATAAAAACACCATTAGCACATGATTTTGGAGCATCTGGTCCTAAGTTTAGGACAGTGCGCCACATCAGTTGGTATCTAGAACATCTGTGAAAGAGAATGGTAATGTTTCAAGGAACAAATGATAAAAATATGGAAGGTTCAAGGAGAATGTACCTGTTGGACACCTATCTGGATGTATATGGGCATCTCAGACTCAAAATGCCCAAGACAACACTAATTATGTTTCTCTTTAAACCCAACCATGCTTCTTCCTAACTTGATTATTTTTATTGAGGGCACCTCCAGGCTTCTGGGTTTCTAAGCATAGAATTATCCTAAACTCTTCCCTTTCCCTCTTCTTCTATTTCCAATCAGTTACCAAATCTTAAAAAATTCAAACTCTTTAATACATGTCATTTGCATCCCTTTGTCTCCACTCATACAGCCATCTCCCTCATTAGTTCCCTTCTCACATCTTGCCTGAGCTATTGGAATAACTTCCTAGTTGGCCTCCTTGCTTTCAGTCTTTCCCCTTTCTAATCCATCCTCCATACAGCTGTCAAATTGACATTCCAAAAAGGCACCTCTCACTCAAATGTTCAAGGAGTTTCACTTGTTTCTCCTTGCCTCTAGGGTAAAAGACAGACTCCTCTGATGGGCATTTAAAGCACTTCATAGTCTGATTTAACCCATCTTGACACACTCATTTCATACTATTCCTTCTTACCCTGCATCCTAATTGACCTGTTTGTTCTTTCTCATATAGGACATTCGATTTCCCACCTCTTTCCCTTATATAGGTCATCCTCTGTGTCTGAAATCTACCCTGCCTTCACCTGCTTCTTGGAATCCCTGATTCCTATCAAGGTGGAACAAGGTCCACCTTTTCTTCCTTCTGTTTGCCTTCCATGAAAGGAAAACTTCTCATTTCCTCAGATGTTCATGTTTCTCTCCCCTCCTAGTGTATCTCTTTAGGAAACTGCAGGGTTCTGGAAGGCAAAGATTGTTCAGTTTTTGTCTCTATAACCCCAGATTCTTAATGAATTTAATTGTTCTAGGATTTAGATCCTTCCTTTACAAAGTCCTTCTCAAATGCCTTATTGCAGTATCAGTTAAACCTACTTTGAACACCTACTATATGCCAGGCACTGTGCTGGGAGTCCTGGGAGACAAAGAAAGTTAAAAGACAGTTCCTATTCTCAAGGAACTCAGTCTAATGGGGTAGAAAACTTGCAAATAACAATATACAAACAAGATAAATACTGGAAAATTGGGGATAATCGACAGAGGAAAGACACTAGAGAGGCTTCTTGTAGAAGGTGAACTTTTAGCTGGGACCTGAAGGAAGCCAGGGAATTGAGAAGAATGCTTAGAATATGAGAAGTTAGTGGAGATTTCAAGAGACTGTTTGTATGTGCTTGTGTGTAAGAGGGGACAAAAGTAATGAAGTCTGTAGAATGATTCAGTTCAATTAAATTCAGTTCACATTTGAAAAGCACTTAGTTTGGGGGAGGCCTAGGGATACTTGTGATACCTATGATGATATAAGAAAGATGTCAATGCAAACTTATTTAAAAAAAAAAAAAGAAACGAAGTGATAGCATGGAAGTAACAGTGTGTAATACTGTGACCAATTTTATGACCCCAGTCAATGAAAAACCTGACTTTATTGTGCTGTGTTAATACAAGTTAAATATTAAAAAGCATACCTTTAGAAGCCAAAGCCCAAAGTCCTTGTTCTCAAGGAGCTTATATTCTACCTCAGATAACAATCAGTTCTGATCAGTTGTAGGATGGCACTGTCACCTGGTAAACGCCCCATTTCCATGGCTTTCAGTCAGTTGATACCACCCCAACTTTTATACTACTTCCTACACTGGACTTGTTCAGATTTTTCCCTGAATAACTTTCAAAATAGAATAAATCCACATTTTTTGAAAATTCATCAAAAGCTTCCTTAAAAATAATTGAACCCCATGCCTTCTTTATATTTTAAAATGATAAAATCAAGAATTTTGATGATATATGATGCATGAATGTCTATAGTATATATAAATTGTTTCATATAGAGATTGCTACAAAAAAATTTGTGTGTATATATGTAAATGCCATTTTTTTGGATATTATATTACTTATGCAGGGAAAAACTTTCTAACAGAGCTATCCCCAAGTGGAATACATTGCCTCTGAAAGTCATAAGTTAACCCTCGTTGGAGTCTTCTCTAACAGTGGTGGGATGACTCCTAGTTAGGGATGTCCTAGAAGGAATTATCAGTGAGATCTGAGTAGGGTTTGGTGGACTCTGAGATCCTTGACTGCTCTTGGGTTCTTTGTTACCCAGATTTTAAGAAAAAAGTCACACACAGGCCGGAGAGCGGCACCCCCCCCACCCTCACCCCACCCCTGTTCCCTTCAAACTATTTTCTCCCTTTAAAACTGTAGTTGCTGCTGCAAAGGATTCTCAAAGTGGAACTTGCTTTTCCTTGTATCAAGGCAAACAACTCAATAAAAGGAGAAATTCAACTGAGTGTGTGTATGAGATACTGTACAAAGTCATTTGTGTTGCCTTCACAGCTAGTTGGCACTCAGTCTGTGTTTGCCCTCGCAGTTGTCTTCTTTATATTCTCCCTTTTAACTGCTGTAAGTTTTCAGTGCAGGGCTAGCAGAGGGTTGACACGATCCTGATACAACTTAGGAAAAGTACTAGAAGTGAACTCTAGCTACAGCATCTTCTATGTCATTCACCTGAGCCAAAAATGTTTTGACCCCAAACTTGGTAGGAAAAGAAAATGTAACCATGAGCTGACTTCCAAGCCTTTTCTCCATGTTGCTACTCTTTATTTTTTAAAACATTGCTGAAGAATATTTTAATAGATTTTAATTAACTTCGTTTCTTGTATAAGAATGCATGAGTCATTGCTCTTTACTAAACAGGAATTAAAAAGGCAGATTGGCTGGAGTTGCCATGGGTGTTAGGAGACCAGGACGCAAAAATGCATGTTCTAGAGTAATAATGTAATGAAATTAGAAGTATCTGTGCTACATAATAAAAAAATTTCAGTGGTTTAACTTAGGAGATAATACATATTAAGAAATAATGTGGTTTAGGGCTACAGGGATCCCAAAATATCGAGTTCAGGGCAGAGTTGTCTAGAAAGAATTCTAGCACTGAATTCACCTTCCAGTCAAATGGTTTATTGTAATGCTAGTATGGCAGGCAGGACTCCTTTAGGGAACGTGCAGCCTAACAGAAGTGATGCTAAAACTTATATAGATTTTTCTATAAGTGGTGTGCCAAGTATGCTAATTAGGTGGTGAATAGTGAGTAAACTTATCAACTGTTTTTTCTCCTTGCTTTATTTCAAGAAACTTTTAGTGCCTTTCCACATGTTCCGTGTGCTCATCTTCCTCCCAAAATGTGTCAGAATAAAAAAGGTTAGCAAATAAAATCTGATTGAAGAAGAGTCCACTAGTGTTTCCTGAAGTGTAATAGAAATAATTAACTTAAAGGAATGTCACCGAGATTCTTCTAGAAAACTCTCATATAATACATTAACTTCCTTTTTTAAAAACTTCAGACCATGGTATGCTTTTTAATATTTAACTTGTATTAACACAGCACAATAAAGTCAGGTTTTTCATTGACTGGGGTCATAAAATTATCGCAGGATTACACAACGTTACTTCCATGCTATCACTTCGTTTCTTTTTTTTTTTTAAAAATAAGTTTGCATTGACGTCTTTCTTATATCATCATAGGTATCACAAGTATCCCTTCCCAGAGAGCCATCCAATATAACAAATAGTATTTTTTCTGGAGAGGAAAAAAAAAATCAACACAACTGGTTAGTTACGTTGAAAAAGTCTAAAAATATGTGCAATGTGTAACATGTGCTGACCTCCCATGTCCACAAAGGGGTAGGTGAAGCTACCCTCTCATATCTCTTCATTGGAATCCTCCTTGATCTTTAGAATTTTGTTACATTCGCTTTCAACGCTTTGATATGTTCTTTCCCATTTACATTGTGGTAGTTGCTGTATGTGTTGTTTCCTTGGCTCTGCTTACTTCACTCTGTATTCATCATACACACCCTTTCTTTTCAATGCAATAATATTCCATTATATTCCCATACCATAGTTTGTTTAGCCATTCCTGTTAATGGGCATCTACTTTGTTTTCAATTTTTAGTTATCACAAAAACTGCTGCTAGAAATATTTTGGAGTTATAGGGACTTTCTTCTATCAGAGGCTTCATTTCAGTAATGGAGACTGATTCAAAAGGTAAGAATATTTTGGTAACTATTTGCATAGTTCCACATTTCTTTCCAAAATGGTTGTTCCATTTCACAGTCCCACCAACAAGACATTAGGTGGTGCCTATCATTCTACTACCCCTCCAACATTAACTTCTCATTTTTTTGTCATTTTTGCCAGGGTTGAGGTAAATAGTCTTGCTTTATTCAGATTTTCTTTCTTTTGTATTTATTTGAAGGCCTTTCTCCTGATCACTTGCAGAACTTGTTTCTATACTGAATCCTTGAATATAACTGCTGTGTGTCTTGGAATTTGTGGTCTTGGTTTTTTGGGTTTTTTTCTGGAGATTATCTGTGATTCCTTTCTATTGGTATTTCATTTTCACTTCAGAAGTTGTGGGCAGTTCTTTTCTATTAATGTATTCATTATAATGTTAAGGTGGGTTTTTTCCTTTTTTTTTTTTTTTTTGTCCTCTGGGACACCTATGATCCTTTAGGTGGACTATATACATCCTGCCTGTGAGATCAGCATGTTTCCATTGCAAAGTGAGATATTTTTTAAATGTCATTGGTTTTTGCTTCTCTTATTCTGATAGCTTTGTGTTTGCTCTTCCAGTCTATTTTTTATTTGTTTTTTGATGAAGTTTGCCGTTGAAGATTTCAGTCTTTATATTGATCATTATTTTCTGTCATAAATTCTGCTCTCCTAATTATCATTTCTCTTTTCAAAACACTGAGGTTTTGGTTATGGTTCCATGTTATGGTTCCAAGCTCTCCTCACATTCCACAGGGTATTCTATTTCATCAGGTATTGGATCATTTTTCTTCGTTTTGCAGTATTCATAAATTCCTGAACTCATTTACTATATCTGGAAGCCATATTTCTATCTTTTGTTAATGTTTTCTCAGTTGATTTATCTGCTTATGTTCAACATCTTTGAGTTTTCTTATTTCTCAGATCTTTGGTAAATTTGGTAATTTTTTTCCTTTCTGATTTTATCCTTTCACTTTCTGACTCTATCTCCTCTGATCCCATCCTTTGGGGCTGGATTTCAGAGTATCTCAGCTTCCTCTCATCTTGGGTAATTCACGGTTCATCAGCCTAGGTTTCCACCCTTTTGGGTGGTCAGAACTGACTCCAGATCTCCATCCCCTCTCCTCTTTCCTGTCCTCAGTTCTCTGGCCCATCAGGGGCAGTTTAGAGAGTTGCCATTCAGTGCTGTGGGCTTGTTTGCCCCAGTACAAGTGGGATTGTCTCTGATGCTGCATGCCTTGGTGTTTAAGCTCCTGAAGGACTTACCTTGCTACTCTGTCATTGTGTGAGGAAATTCTGCTGCCTGAATTTGGGGTCTTCACAACACTGGAAAGGTGGAGGTGGGTCTTCAATGTGGGGCTGAGTTTTGTTGCAATTCCATGTTCTAGATCCTTGGGTCTGCTAGTGCAAGAGAAGTGCTGAGTAAGCTCACAATCAGTGAGCATCAGTTTTTAGGTTTGGGTTTCTTTGGGTTTTTTAGTCTTTTTGATTCTAAGTGTTCTAGACCATAGAGACAACTGAAGTTGCATTACCTTGGATGCATACTTTCTGTTTTAGAGAGGTTGGAGAAGTCGTGGGGATCACTGGAAAGGTCTTAAGCCTCCATCTTTTTGCTCATGTAACTAGAAGTTGTCACTTCATTTCAGTGTAAACCACAGAGTCCTAACTGCTCTCTGAAGAATATCCATTTGGTTTATAGCTGGAGGCACAATAGGTTAAATAAAAAACTTAAAACTTCCTTTAGGGAAGACTTTCTACATAAAACTATAGATATAGTAGGGAACTGGGAGGGGCTAAAAAGAGATAGCAGTCTGTGGTTAGCTGACTCATTCAGCCTTGACCTTTCCACAAACCACCTTTATTTTTCTTCCTTCCTTTTGTCTTGATTACTGCTTCCAGGGACAAGGTGATGGGCATTTCTTCATTTTTTTTTTTTTGAAGTTCTAATCTACAAATTTATAGGAATGAACTAGAGCAGTGAATTTCAGTTGTAAACCCCTGCTTCATCCTTCTGCACCAAAGGTGTTTAAAACCCCAAATCTTAAACATAGCAAGAAAGAAAGCCCTAACTATAAACAGACACCAAGTCTCATCATATTTTATCTCCCCAGTAGAATTTAATCTCCTTGGTGGTGGGGATTATTTCCTTATTTTGTCTTTGTATTCCAGTGCCCACCATAACAACTTTGTTCTTAATAAATTTTTTAATTGAATCACTTGAGTTTGAGCTAGATTATGTTATGTAAATATAAAACATTTAGAGACTAATTTCTGAAGGCATTTATTGACCTTTAAGAATATATACCTTTCTCATACTTACGATATGTGTTTTAAAGTGGATAAAATAAGATTGTAAAATTCACTCAGTTTTAAAATGTAAATATACATATAAGTGCTCTATCTAGAATGTCTCTCATTGATCCAGGCATACCAGTATTAGGATATTTGTCTAGATCTAAATTGTTTTAACCGCCAAGCCATATACTGTGCACTGGCTCCTAAATTGTCTGTGATCTGTTGGTTTGCTCTAGGATTCCCAGATTCAATATGTACCTAAAGCTAGACTAGATTATTATAGAATTTTAATTGGTGGTGATAGTCCTAAATTATATCTGCATCCTCTGAAAGTATATTTCCCGAACAGTTGGACATTCTGCTGAATAATCTTATTTTCCAAGTGTATCTGCCCCATTTCTCTGTTTTCCCCATCTCTTTGTATTTCCAGGTGCCTGCCACAAGGTTGGTACTCAATAAAAACTTATAGAATTGAATTGACTACACTGTTCTCCACTCTATTTCCATTCTCTTGACATCACATAATAACTATCAGATAAGTCAGTTGATAACTTATTACAAAGCTAGAGGGTGTTAATTGCTGCTGATTTCCTTTACATACTTGTATTTTCTAGATTATCTTTTTGTAGATTAATCAGAATCTTAGAGGTGGAATTACCTAATGTAATAGCTAGATATCCCTTAGTGAAGGTCATGTAGCTGAGTGAAAGAGCTTGGTACTTGTGACTTCCAGTCTGGTATTCCTTGCACTGTAAAATTGGAAGACAAACATTTTTCCCCTGTTTATTATATTGCTCTCCGCCCCTTTTATTCTTGCTTAGTTATTTGCAAAACTATGTACTTTTAATCTCATCACTTTCAAGCTCAAATTTCAGAAGAATGAAATGAACTAGTACAGCATTTGTCTTATGAAAATAACTGATGCCCCAAAGGGCTGTAATTTGTGTGAAGGCTTTATTTCCTGAGACACTTTTAAAAAACTAAAATTATCCTTTTTAGGGAGAAAGGATGGATGAGTAGGAATTTGCTGCCTAGGCATTGTTGGCTTCAGTCCATTGTTTAATGTGTTTTAACTAGAAACATTGGATATTGACAGAGGTAGTAATTACTGGGCTTTTTACAACTGTGCCAAGATAAATCTTGGTAAATAGTTCTAAATCATTTAACAGAAATACCATATTTTTTTCTCTTTGTAGTGTTTCCTGAGGGTACAGGCGGGTGTTTGAGGAGTACATGCGGGTTATTAGCCAGCGGTACCCAGACATCCGCATAGAAGGAGAGAATTACCTCCCTCAACCAATATATAGGTGAGTACATTACAGGGAAACTGAGAAGAAATAAAGAAATTGACTTCTTAGCTTAACAGATTGGTCCAATTAAATTGAAGTCAGTTGATACCCAATATTTTGATCATATTTAAGCCAGTTTGCTTTGTATTTTCTTTACTTTTCCCCTCGTTATGGTATTTCTTTACAAGTAAGTTAAGCATGTTCATATAAGTAGAAGATTTTTAATGTTTAAAAATTAAGGTAATCATCTTCAAAATGAGATTTTACTTAAATATTTTACTCATACATTTTAAAAAATTATTTTTCATTTTTTCATTTTACAAGCTTTTATTTTCCCTCCACCTACTTCCTCCCCTGCTTCAGCAGTTGAACAGAACAAAAACTCCTAACAAATATGCACAGGCGAGCAAAACGCATTCCCATATTGGCCTTATCCATGTCTTGTTCTGCATTTGTTGCTTCTCTGTCAGTCAGCTGTTAGCATCTGAAAGTGTACTGATCCAAGTTTTTAAGTTTTTCAAAGTTGTTTTTCCTAATAATGTTGTTACTGTATAAGCTGGTTCTCCACAGCATACATAGTTTTATGTCCTCTACATTTTTCATGAGCTGCCTGAAATCTTTTGGTAGGCCGCAAGTGGCCCGAAGGCTGAATGTGCTGCAGGCCTGGTATAAACTATTCACCTGGTTCTGTCCACTTCCCATATGTTGTGCGTGCAGGTCTCCCTAGGCTTCTCCAAAACTATCACTTTTATAATTCTTCTAGAACAATTGTATTTCATTACATTCACATACCATAATTTGTGCAGCCAGTCCCCCAATTAATCATCACTCCCTTAGTTTCTAGTTCTTTATTACCACAAAAAGAGTTGCTGTAAATATTTTTTTCATTTGGATCCTTTTCCTGTTTTTTGATGTCTTGAGGATAAATGCCTAGTAATGGTAGGTCAAAGAGCAGGCGCAGTTCAGGAACCCTTCACATATAGTTCCAAACTGCTCTGTATTGTTAATATATTTTTGCTTAATGAGAAGATTTTTCCCATTCATTAATAGGCCCATGTGACCTGCTTGAATCACATGGAAGCCTCAGTCATATGAGTCTGTGGTAGGAGGAGCTTTCCAAATGGGTGGTTCAGGAAGGGGTGGAAGAGAGAAGGAAGTTGGTCAGAGCAGTTGGAGCTGAGGGAGAGAGAGGAAGCAGGCAGCAAGCTGTGAGTATTCATTTGTGGGAAGGCCCTAGCAAGGGTCAGGCTTGGGAAAGGTGGTGCCCCCCTGCATTGTTATGGTGTATAGATTTCTTTGTTGCTGTGATGGATTTGACTTTCTGGTGTTGGGATTTGGCTTTCTGATGTTTAAATAAATGTTTTGGTTCTGTCTTCCATGTGGAACATCTGTTATGTTTTGTGATTCAGAATTACACTGGCATATTCATAGCCACCATAGGCATTGTGAATATCCTATTTGTACTATGTTTGGCAGCAAAGATGGGATTACAAAATATCAGGCCTCTGTTTGGAGACAGAAGGGCTTTAAAGAGAGAAATGAATATCCAGAATGGGTGGATTTACCTTATTCCTCCCTAACAGGAGAATGAGCTAAAAGCACAGGCTCTGTGAACACTGGGAATCGAGGCTATGGAAGGGAGAGCCTAGAGATTTGGAAAGATGCTTACAAGGAGTACCAATAGAACCAGGGGAAAAAATTGGCAGGAGTGTATAGGAGAAACTGGGCCTTGCTAACAAATTATTGTCATGTGTAAAAGCAGAGACAAGCTGCTGGAAGAGAAAGGTAAGATGGAAAGAGAGTTGACTGGTTTGCATGGGAATCTTTTCTATGCCACAGCATTCAGGCTCTCTTTTAGAAGAGCAAGAAGGGGGAAAAGGGGAGAGTCTCAGGTGGTAGAAGAAGAAGATACTGTTCATTTAGCTAAGAGGAAGTGAAAAACTAAAAGGAATGTGCATGCGGCCCTTGCATAGGCTGGACCTAGTGCCCTGATGACTGCCAGGGAATGCACGGGAGGAAAGTGAAACAAAGTTAGATGAGAAGGCTTTTATAAGTGCAGACGTTTGCTGAATACTAAGATAAAAGCAGAAGAACCAAGGGGGTCACACAGCGTTTAGGGAGGTAAATGAGAATTTTACACAGCAAGAGGTCACAGATATTTTGAATTGGTTCAACCACAGGATAGGAGAATCAGTGATGAAGGGGACAGAGGAGTATGGATAGATTGTTTGAAATTTATAGGTATTATCATATGCAAGGAGGTAACAATGCAATTAATCTATTAGATTTAGTTTTGGATGGATGCAACAGGCAGTATCCTATTGTCTCTATGTGGCCTAATGGAGATTAGGTATTTGCTTAAGGACTGTATGAGAAAGTTAAAGAAAGAGGTAATGAAAACAGCTATAAGGATGGGAGACACCAAGGCTTATCATGGTATCCCCTCACCAGTTTCCCATAGAAATATCTTAGTGAAGAGGGCTCCTCCTGCTTATAAGCACCTAATTCTGACTCTACTAATTGGGGAAATAAGGTACCCTATTTTGAAGGTGCTGGATAAGATTTCATAGTTAAGTGACTTAGGGGAGTAGGGGAAAGATAAATTTCCTTGAGACAAAAGAGTAAAGAGCCAGAGGATTCAAAGTCATACTAGATTGACAAGAAAAGAATTGTTTACTACTCTATTGAGAGCAGGGGTAGATTTTGGAAGAATAAATGGTATTCTAGCTAATGAACTACGTAAAAGATACCGAGAAAAGAGACTTAATATTAGACTAAATAGGGAAGTAAAAACTACTCCTACAGATCCTCCTGAATCCTTGTGTCCAAATTTGTCACATCTTCAGAGAGAATAGGAAATTGGCCAAGCCCTAGTTCATATTAAAGAAAGTACACCTCTAGCCAGAATGATGACCCCAAATCTATAAAATAGAAAACAGCAATCAACAATGAATAAGGCTATGATAATGGGTTCATGGATTCCAGAAACTTGGCCAACACTATATCTACCCAGCTTCTGGTTATTGTCTCCTTGTTTCTTTTTGATTTTTTATCTGTTCACCTTGTTTGCTAGATTTGTTTCCTGCAGGCTTAATACCCTCCACCTGTAGAGGCCTGATTGCTTAGCTGGATGTCACCACTTGTCCACGATTGTGATGTGTCACCCCTGGACCTGGCGTTGACCTAGCTACAGATGCCAGCTAAAGAACTGACCCCTCGAATGGGACCTCTTGGGGCAGAGACAGCTCTACGTCCAATCTCAGCAGGAAGTAGCTATGGAAGAAGAGACCTTCGCCCCTTAACCCAAGATTGGGGCCCCATTTGTTTGAGAGGGGAATGAGGGAGTGCTTGTGCTCAAGTCCCACCCTAAGATATTGTTTTATGTGCTTATTTTATGTTATCCCTGTTATATTGTTGTAAAGTTCTGCTGATATCACTTACCCCTAAACCCCCATTAACCTATGTAATGGATATGAAGGATCTTGGGGCTGAATGTATTGTTAATGTATTTTTGCTTAATGGGAAGATTTTTTCCCATCCATTAATAGGCCCATGTGACCTGCTTGAGTCACACAGAAGCCTGAATCTCATAAGTCTGTGGTGGGAGGAGCTTGCCAAACGGGTGGAGCAGGAAGGATCAAGCAGAGCTAGAAAGCTGGTTAGAGCTGAGGGAGAGAGAGGAAACAGGCAGCAAGCTGTGAGTATTCATTTGTGAGAAGGCCCTAGCAGGGAAAAGGTTTGGGGATGGTGTTGACCTTTGCCTGCCCCACTGTACTGGGGCTCAGGATCTCCCTCTGGTTTGCTGAGGTGGTTCTTGCTGGGATACTTCCCATCTTGGACTCTGCTCCCTTTTTACCTGAGTGAGACAGAGCTTTCCTGCTGATCTTTCAAGTTTCTTAGGCTAAAAGGTTCTTTCACCCCATCTTTTTGCTGGTTCTGCTATTTCAGGATTTGTTTGGTAGCAATATTTTATGGTTGTTTAAAGGTGAATATGGGAAAATTATAGCTTTTTACTGCTTTACTCCATCATCTTGGCTCCTAGAAGTTGAAAACTCATAAATGTATTTTTTAGGGAAAAAAAAAATCACTGATCTCTTTAGAGCATATACGTAGCTGGAGAATCTCTATGTCAAAGAATATGGACATGTTAGTTGCTATTTACATAATTCCAAATTATTGTCCAGAATCCTTTCACTTACATTTATCACAAATGGTCTGTGTAGGTTATTATCATAAAAATTTTATAGAGATGAAAAAGTAGGCACATCTCTTAGTGATTAGATCCTCTCAGTCATCCATGTTCATTTCTGAACGAAGTATGGTCAAAGGACTGCAGGGTATGCACCTTTTTGAGTTGGTTCCCACTCCTACCTCAGCTACTGACAAGTAGTATGGACTCTGGATTCTGGCCCTGGCTCTTCTGACATTTTGGGGCACATGAGATCATAATATCTCCAGCACCCCAAGAACAGGAGAGGCGTTAGAAGCCATGTTGGCCTGGCCACCTCTTTCCTTAGTGTTGTTTTCATTTACATTTTTCTAGTAATTATTTGGAGCAATTTTTTCACATGGGTTGTGGATGATATAGATTTCTTCCTTTGAAAATTGCCTATTTCATATCCTTTTATCACTTATTAATTGGGAAATGGCTCTTATTCTTATAATTTTGAATCAGTACCTTACAGATCTTGGAAATTAGACTTTTATCAGAGAAACTTGAAAGATATTTTTTCCTCAGTTAACTGTTTTTCTTCTAATCTTAGCTGTAGTTTTTTTGTGCAAAACCTTTTTAAAAAATTTTTTGTAATCTCAATACATTATTTATGGAGGAAAAATATCACGAACTCAAAAATCGTTATAAGATGATTTAGTTTTAAGTGCTATACTTTTATAATCAGCATATATAATCATTTAAATTAAACATTTATTAAGCACCCTTTTTTGTGGAAGTTATTGGGGAAACAGCAATTTTAAAATAGCACCTGTACTTGATGAGCTTTTTTTCTTATGATAAAATATTCTCAGTATGCTTCCATGGTATTGTTCAAAAGTGTTGGAGGTTTTTTTTTTTTTTACTGAAAAATAAACTTTAGTAGCTGCTTCAATTTATTATTCAGTTTTATATATGCCTTTTAGAAATATTTTTATATTTTTGAACTAACATAACAAAATGAGAAAGGACCAATGTCATACGATTTGTTTCACCGTATTCTAATAACAGCTGTAAATAGGAACAATAACAGCCACAAAATCTGGAATAATACATAGGAGGAAAGAACAGCTCTGGACAGGACGTGGAAACAGGTCAATTTTGTAACTGTTTTGTTAAAGTTTTTATGTACACATGCATATATTTATGCACATTTAGTAAAATCTAGAAATTTAAAAAATTTATAGTTTCATGTTTAACCTTATTTGTGTATTTGAAAGTTTGTTGATGGTTATTATAATAAAATGAATTTTTCTCTTCTTTTAATAGACACATAGCATCTTTCCTGTCAGTCTTCAAACTAGTATTAATAGGCTTAATAATTGTTGGCAAGGACCCTTTTGCTTTCTTTGGCATGCCGGCTCCAAGCATCTGGCAGTGGGGCCAAGAAAATAAGGTGTGTAACTGAATCTTTATTTCAAGTTGACAGTTAAAGTGTGGAATTATATTGTTGTTGGAAGAGCTTGGAACTTAACCGTGGGCTGGTGGTGATGATGGTTTTTGTTTCAGTTTGGGGAATCTAATGCTTTCTCTTCTTGCATTAGGGATAACAGTCAACCTTGAGGGTCTTCTTGACTTGGAGGCAGGAAACCTGGGTTTGAATCCTAGACCTAGGACTGTGTAACACAGATCATATAAGATAACTGAACCTCAGTTTCCTCATGTTGAAAATGGAAATATTAATACTTGTACTGCCTACCATGTGGGACTTTTGTGAGGAAAGTGCTTTGTGAATATTGAAGTACTATAGAAATACTCATTGTTATTTGTTTTTTTCTCTTAATCTGTCCCATCGAGTATCTTTCCTTCTCAAAGACTTAGTTTCCTGCTCTCTATGCCTTTAGAAACCCATCTTGTACTTTCTCTTAACTTTTTACTGGGACAGAATTGCCCAAACTCCCTTCTGGACAGCAGAGAAGTAGCTTCTTTCCTGTAGATTTCCTTGGCTCTGCCTGACTTTTAGAACCTGAGAGTTAAAGCTGTTTTGGTAAGAACTGAGGAGAGGCTCTTGCAAAGAGAGAGTCGGTTAGCATTCATGATTGCAGAGTGCAGTTGTCAGTGACTGTTGTGCTAAGTGACTTTTCTCATATGAGCTTATGATAATTTGCTAGGAATGTGAACCTGGTTATGTCTTATAATAACAGTTTGAAAATCCCTTAACAGGTCTCTACACGAAGTTGCTGAGTATTGCATCACTATTGCTTTGTGAACACTTTTAAAAGATGTTCTGTGAACTATATACAGTTGTTCTTTTATTAGAATTACTTGGACTGTTGGGGTCTTCCTTTCAGATCTATTTTCTCCAAATCACAAATATGACTTCTTAGAATCTTTGAACTGAATTTTTAAAAAAATTATTTCCTTACTATAATTAGATGGTAGCAATAGAAGTAATAGTTTGTGTATAAGCTGTAGAAATGTGTGAAGAACAGAATTTATCAGATAAAAAATTGTTTCAGAGAGAAAATGTTGTTTGTCACATTATGTGTTAAGTATTTTCTTCTTAAAAATTACATTCTCAAAATACAATGGCACCTCTGAATTTTTTTTTACCTTTTAGGTCTATGCGTGTATGATGGTTTTCTTCCTAAGTAACATGATTGAGAACCAGTGTATGTCAACAGGTGCATTTGAGATAACGCTAAATGGTGGGTTCTAAATATTTTTCATATTGTAATAAACTGTATTAGTTTAATTTTCAGTCAGCATCAAAGCATAACAAAAATGTTTTTCCTGTCATAAATTGTGATATTAAAAAATTGTTCACTAACATACCTATGAGAAAATAAATACCTATTAATACTGTTGAGGGCACCCCTATCCTGGTTTAGAGGACATTGTTGAGTTCTTTGTAGATTTTATCACTCTCTTCATCCCCTATGTCAAAAGTTGGTGTATAATAGTAGCTAGCATTTCTATAAAACACTTTATAATCATTATCTCATTTAATACTCATGGCAACCTTGGGAGGTAGGGGCTGTTTTTATCCCCTTTTTATAGGTGGGGAAATTGAGGCAAATAGAGGCCAACTGACTTGCCCAGGGTCACATAGCTAGTAAGTTTTTGGATTTGAACTCAGATTCAGTCTTTCTGATTATAGGTTCAGCTCTTTATCTACTTTGGCACCAAGTGGCCTTGAATAATACTTTAGAAAGTATTTTGATTCTTTAGAATAGAAGAAATTTTATGAATTGTAGTTGACCACAGAATTATCTTTAATTATTTGGATTGTGTTCTTTTTGTAGATGTACCAGTATGGTCAAAGCTGGAATCTGGTCACCTTCCATCCATGCAGCAGCTTGTTCAAATTCTTGACAACGAAATGAAACTCAACGTGCATATGGATTCAATCCCACATCATTGATCATAGCCCCATCTTTCAGCTCTGAAAACTCTTTTGTAAGTAGTTAAAATGTACGCACCTCAGCTAACTAGCAACACATAGCAAAGACGGGATATATGTGTATTTCCATTTTAAGTCAACTTTTAATGGTCTGTTTCTTTAATGTCTTTATAGGAAATATTAACACATAAAAAGATCATTTTTTGAGTGTGCCAGCATGACAGGATGTGCTTGTATTTGCTCTTTTCCCTTGTGACTCAGGCTTTTACCATTGCATGATCACCTAAAACTAGGTTGAGAAAGGCCTATGAACACAGTGACTAAGTGCTTCTTGTCCAGTTGATAGAGGCAGATAAGGCCTATCTGCTAATTGATAAAAAGTTACTTTGTAATAAGATAATTATGGAGTGATATAGACAGATCATTGTATTGAACTGCATGTGTAATAACTGCTTAATTAGACAGATTAGCACACAGCGCTAGCTGAAGCAATAGATTGAGTGCCAGGCCTAGAGCGAGGAAGACCTGAATTCAAATCCAGACTCAGACACTTCCTAGCTATGTAACCCTGGGCAAATCACTTAACTTTGTTTGCCTCAGTTTCCTCATCTGTAAATGAGCAGAAGCAGGAAATGGCAAATCACATTTGGCCACTACATTTGAACTTTACCATGAGAGTCCCTGATAATCTGCAGAAGGAGGTAGAAATGGCAGTAAAGAAAGCAAAGATGGCAGAGACCAGCTGGACTGGACTGAATCTACATAGAAGAGGTCTCTGTGAGAAGAGACACAATTTTAAAGATATTAAAGATTTTAGTCTAAAATACCTGAAAGAGGGTAAACATGCCAGACATCTGGAAAACTCATTTATTTTACTATTACAGGAAAGGTGGTCAAGACAACATCAGTAACTAGCAACCCCCGTGCCATTCTCATCCATGTCAGAAAGTGCCACGAAGAATCTGTACAGAGCGTTGAGCATATCCTTGAAAATAACACAAGGAAAGGAATAAGCAGCCTGTAACAAATAGCATTCTGTGTTTCTGCATACATCCTTACAGGTGTATAACTGGCTGAAAGATGTGCAGAGAAGAAAATAAGATTTCATTGTGTTTGTTCCCTTATTGTTTGCTGACTATTAAAAAAAAGATTCAAGAGAGTAAAATGCAGTCTTGGAGGTCATCTTCCAGTAAGATGACGCCCATGTACATGTTAAAATCACAAGATTCCTTGAAAGATGCAACAACTGAGAAAATTTTGGCTCCAAAATTATTCATACTAATCAAAACATTAAACCAAGTGTAGCTTATGAAAAATATTCACCACTGTTTGGAGTCTTTTTAAATCAGAGTCCACATGGAAGCAGGATTCCCTATAAAGATGCTTTGGTTTGTGGATAATTTTGTGCTGAGTGTATCAAGCCTAAGAACCCTGCAAAGTTTCCTAAACAGGATCTGCAGTCTCATAAACGAGTTCATCCTAACAGTTGACACAGGAAAAACCACATGCATGAAGAATACCTGTCATCAGCAGTAGGATATGCCATTGACTAGAGAGCCCATAAAACTGGCCAATGAGCACAGCTGGGCAAAGTGCTGTGAAGACTGAGCTGGGCCCAGCATTGAATCAGGAGGAAGAGACTAGGTCAGGGCTTGCATTTGAGATATGGTACAATGTTTTCAGTTCTCCCAAGCTTTTCCTCCTAGTGATGCATTGTTGCTGTGAGTCACAGTTACCAAAGAACCAAAATTGTCCGTAGTCCAAAGACTGATGGAGCGATGCAGAGCATGAAAAAGTAGGCTGAAGTGTTTCCCTGATGACCAATTGTGCCAGCAAGCAGCATAGGGATTCCAGGAAAATGTATGATGGGAAAAGAAGCGGGCTGATGATGTACCAGAGTGAGGGTTATCAGACAGACCCCCCCCCCCCACACACATGCTGCCTGCATTGGTGAAAGGTGTCCCAGCCTGCTAAGGGGCCTCTCCCTGTGAAAGATTGACAAGAGGACATGAACAGGAAGGACCCAGGTGACAGCAGGCCATGAAGGGAAGACCCACAATGGCATCACAGACGTGCCAGCATTACAGATTAGGAGGGAAAAAGCAACCTTTCTGTGGATGAGTGTGAATTTTAGCTTCAGGGGAGTGAGCACATTTTTACTTTTGAGATGTATTCCTCTTGCCTTGTATCTGATTCAGGGAGAGGCTTTTCTGAAATCAATGGTTTGATATAATATCTTCTTTAATATATTTCAGGCATTAATGGATTTTTGCGAGAGCAGCGTGGTTGGCACCAATGAAGGCCTGTACTGAAGACAGCATGCTGTTAGTACAGACCAGATGCTTTATTTGCAGCCTCGTTGAACTTCTTGGAAAACCTCAATGCAAGACAGTCTTTCAGTGTTGGCATGTTTTGGAATACTGCACATTCATGGAGTGCAATAGTACTGTATAGTTATATTTTTTTTAAAGGGTTAATTCAGACAGTTAATTGTTTTAAAATGCAGGCATTACTACTTATAACTTTATTTCTTAGTCATGTTTTTTGAGGGAAAGTGGCAAATTGAGTTAATATCTGATTTTTTTTCCTTGAAAGATGTCTGTTACATCTGTTGTGATTTTATATGAATTTGTGTTCTTTTTGTAGTTTAAAATGGATATTTGGGAAAGTATCTGACATTCTCAAATACTTTACAAAAGTCTGTTAAACATCTCTAATTTGGTTATGTCCTGTTTGTATGGTTTTCAAAATATTGCAAATTGTGAACAGTGCATTATACTAGATTATGAAAAACAAAACTATACCCTGAGTATAATACCATTTTTGTGATTACAAGAGAACTCCTGAAAGACCAACCGCTTTTTAAATCCTATTGTCTAGCTCAAATGTCTTGCCTTGACCAGTCTAATGAATTGATTAACTGGGCCTTTATACTTATCCTAAATATAAAACTAAGCAAACTTAAGTTAAATAAAAAGTTTTCATTTCCTGTGTAACGTGCCTTTAAGCATTATATTTAATAACTGTCTACCTAAATCTTCTTTTTTCTTTGCTTACAGAAAATCAGAGAATGCACACTTCAGTTGTCTGAGATATCTCATTTTTCTTTTAGCTGAAGTGCTTATCTTGTTCAGGAAAATACAGTTGTACCCTCTTTATAGCATGGCTGCTGGAAAAAATGACTACCCACTTACCTAATAGGGTAATAAACATGTTGTATCAGACTTTTACCAGATTCTCTTAGTTTGCAGGAGTAAAATCTGATCCATGGTCTTTTTGAATACATGTGGGACCAAACCAGAGTATATTGGGATTCTACTGTTAGTGTCATCTCAAGGAATTCTAATGTTCCACTTTTATTACAATAGCTCTATTTTTATACTTGTATTGTGATGGCAATTATTTCTTAGATTAGTAAAAACCCCATCACTTGATGAGAAGTACATTGATGTAGTGACCAAATTTAGGTCCTGTAGGAAGTAGGGTGGGTGATATTTAAGCATACTTTTGAAATTCAGCGTGTATTCATGGGCATCAGTTGCTTTAATGCAGGCAGTTCTGTTAGCAAATGGTTAGGCTTGACAACAGAAGTATAAGAAGACTATAGTTAATGAATTTGATCATTTTTCTTTTCTACTTTGGTCTTTAACTGGCAAAGTCTTATCACTTATATTAAAAGTAATTCACCAGATTGCCAAAAAATAAAAATTAACTTACTTGGTGATTTAGATGCTGAATATGACATCAGCAATCCAGTGGGCATGGCCAGTGGCCTATTCCCATCTTATGAATTAAGAAATCAAAAAAATAATTCTGAAGTTACCATCATTAACAGATAGTTATTGAGAGGCTACCATGTACAGTGTACTGGATGGCTATCATCCTCATTCTGGAGTTGTTTGTAATCTTGGTGAAGGGAGAAAAGATGTATGTGTGAAAAATGCCATCTATGACTTCATGTTGTAGCTAAGTGACAAATATGCAGAGACTGTAAAGGAGGTGGACGCGTTTGGGGGCCACTTCCGCAGTGATCCGTGGATGGAAATGCAGGCTCCTAGATTTAGAGTTGGAAGGGACAACAAAGACCCTTTTTCATTTTATCGTTTGAGAAATTGAGACCCAGAGACACTGAGTGATTTGCCTGAGATCACACAGGTGGTCAGTAGCAGCACCAGGATTCCAAGCTCGCGGCCTCTGCCACCAAACCCAGCACACTTTCCACGGCATTCTGTTCTTAGTTGGAGGAGAGAAGGCTTCAGGAGGTGGTGCAGGTTACCTAGGATTCTGATAGGGTGGATAGAGGGCTGCCCTTGGAGTCAGGAAGATCAGAGTTGAAATCCCACTCCCAACTGAACTAGTTATGGGGCTGAGCAAGAGCCTCAGTTTCCTCATCTGTAAAGTGTGGATGATAGTTATAGTACCTACCTCACAGAGTTGTTGTGAGGCCCAAGTAAGATATGCAAAGTTATGCAAAGCTCTCTATAAATGTCATTTATCTCTCCAATGGGTTCCCAATCTCTTTGATTCAGAAATTCCCTCCAGGGATACACGTCCTTGCAGGTTTGCCTTGGGCAGTTCTTGTCCATGTCCTCTCTTAGGAGATCCACTGTGTGTGCCAGATGCCTTTCTCAGTTTCGCCTGGCATTATGAGGGTGCTCCTGGAGCCTTTAGGCCATCTGCCCAAGAGTAACCTATGTTGTCATTTTTCATTTTCATTACCTGCTTATCCTAAGAGGAGTACATTTTCCTAGGGTCCATGCAAGCCTGATTCGTTACTGTTGAAAGATTTATTATAAATGCCCTGTGAGTCAGGGGAAAATAGCCTTGTTATGAAAAGGTTTGGAATGTTTTCATGTCATTTTGTGAGGGACAGTATCTTTTCTTGAATTTCCATATATTTCAATTGTAGTTAACATGTTAGTTTTTCTGAATGTTGCATCCACATTTTTTAGGTCTTATTGACACAGTAACAGTATGTTTATATTTTGTCATTCCCCTTGTAAGATTTCCTTATTATAAAAGTTGTATAGCCTATTAAGATATCTTAAGAAAGTTTTGCTTTCTTAGCTACTGGGGCTTCTCTGCTCCACACCAACTTAATAAATGTGTTATTTCATGTTTTTACCAGGTTCCCTCAGTTTGCAGGAATAAAGCTTGATCCATGGTCTGTCTAAATTCTCATTGAAAACAAACCAAATGATAATGGGATTGCATAGAGTTCTATTTTTATTCTTCTATTGTGATGGCAATTATTCATTAGGTTAATAAAAACCCTGTCCCTTATTTAGAAGTACGTCCGTGCAGTGACCAATGTAGATCCTGTAGAAAGTAGTGATGGGTGATATTTAAGCATACTTTTGAAATTCAGCATATATTCATGGGCATTAAATTGCTTTAATGAAGACAGTTCATTTAACATATGGTTAGCCTTGACAATAGAAGTGTAAGAACTTAGACTATAACTAATGAATTTGATCATTTTTCCTTCCTGCTTTGGCGTGCTTTTGACTGGTTTTGGTAAAGTTCGGGTAAAATTTTAACACTTATATTAAAAGTCTTTCATCAGATTGCCAAAAAAATAAAAATTGACTTGATTAGTTTAGATGTTGACTGTGACATCAGTAATCCGGTGAGCAAGGCCAGTGGCCGCCTGTTCCCGTTTTGTAAGTTAGAAAATTGCAAAAATATTTCAGAGGTTATCGTTAGCAGGTAGTCATTGAGAATCTCCCCCATGCCTCAAATTTTGACAGGAAATACTAGAGTAGCTTCTGTAGTGAAAGGGAGAGCCAGGGTCAGGTTCCGGTTTTGACGTTGATTAGCTCCTTGTGACCAAGGGAAAGGAGCTTTCTTAGCCCCTGTTTCCTTATTTATAAACTAGGAAGCAGTGTTTGTTCTAAATAACACTGAATGAAAGTGCTTTGAAAAGCTACAAAATGTTATAGGAAGACCATGATGTCACTTCTTGTACTTGAAGACAAAAATGTCCAAGATCCCCATTGTTCACCCTGTATTGTCCCTTCGTGAGTGCCCCTGTTTTTCAAAGCCTCTGCTTCTGTGTGTTTTGCTGTAAGTTGTAATGGTTGTAACCAATGTCATCTGACGGCAAAGAGTCAAAGAGGAGCCCTGTGTCTTCACAAAAATACAGGCTTTCCTGGTGTTAAATATGTTTTTCTTAATGGGGACCTGTTCCCTTCTTTCCCTCATTCCAGAATCTGCCTTATGCTTTTCTTTTTACCTGTCTTTGCACTGCCTCCTACACATACTTAGACCTTATCAATCAAATTTTATTGGTATGGTGCCTATTTCAAGAGGAGAAAGTAAGCTGAGACTATTTATACCTAGCTGATAGGCTACTGGCCCCTTTCATGGAATTTCACAATACTTTCTGAAAGTCTTTGGTAATCCCCCAGAACCTAGAGGAAGTCCCCTTAGATGATAAGGGATTTACAGCACTGAAGACCACCCTAACAGTGATGGATACAAAAAATGTTATATAAAGATTATGGATCAAGTTTGTTGCAGTTGGCCCTTAGCCCAAGGATAAAAGATGAGACCTCAAGATCCAGAGGACCAGGTTGATGTTCCAACTTCTTAACTTCCCTCAGGGGTCCACAAAACTCAGCAAAAAACCCAAAAATCAGCTACATGCATAGCTGAGTAATAAGGTCCATTGGCAGGGAAGCTTCAGCAAATTTCTGTGGTTAAAGTAACAAGGGCTGAAAAGCAGACCTAGGACTTGGGCATCTGGGGCTTGGAGGTTAAGCAACTTACCTACGGTCACTCAGCTATTATATGACAAAGGCAGGACTTGAACCCAGATCTTCCTGACTGAGAGGCTGGCTCTACATGTTTTCAGTACCTGAAAATAACCTCCAGTACAAACACAATAGCTTTTAAACAAAGGCCTCTGATGCTCACTCCCTCCTCTCCAGTATGTCTCAACACCTTGACATCCTCACCTTGCCCTGCCTTTGTCATATTTGTGCTTAGAATATCCCAAGAGCACTAGACTCCAACAGAGTTTGGGGAAACAGGCTAGATGAGAGGAGTGGAGCAATTGGAAAATGTCTCCCGTTGTTTGGTCAGTTTTGCCAATCCATACCAATGGACTGAACTGCTTGCAGGCTATATGTGGCCGTCCAAAGTGAACGTGAAATATGAAACTGAAATATTTTTTGGGAAATTGTGGATGTTTTTGTCGTGTTCTGCCACTTGGTGGGATCACAGTTGGAAGACTGAGAACAGTGACGTGTAGGGAACAATTGTTGGGGAAGGCCATATGTTTATGGACCACATGAACTGTCACGATTGCTGTCATTCACTAAAAATCAGTTAAACATCCAAGTTGATGCCCTCCTTAGGACTACACTGTGTGCAAAGAAGATTGTATCCAAGTTACCTGAATGGGTCCATGAAACAAGTGTTCATGGAGATAAGGATTCTTGTGGGCTCATCACCTTCTCCCTCTTCCAAATGGAGATGTGGTAATTGCTATGACATTCTAACCAACCTGCTGACTCACATGTCATGGCTTTCAGTCCCAGTATAAACATGTGCCTTATGGAATCAGCACCAGCAATATAATGCTAAGCAGACTGCTGGCTTACTTCCTACCTGGAAGGTGAGCTGGTAAGCGTTTATCAGGTTTGACAACTTACTCTGGCTTTGGTTTTGCCCAGCCTTGCTCTCATAGGAATTTTCTCTGTGGAAGGACTGATGAAATATATTGTATTCCCAGGACTTTACAGGACCTACCTGAAAGTAGTGCCTCAGATCAAGGAAAAGTTCCCTCCTCTTAAGGAATGGCCTTCAGCGTTTGTTGCTTTTTCCATATTCCTTATGACCCTCCAGGCAATTAGACTAATTCATTTGTGCCACTAGTTCTACTTTGAGCTTCCTGTAAGGAAGGAACCTCAAATAACAGTGGGAAGGAAAAATCATAACAGCTAGCATCTATCTATGTCTATCTTTATTGCAAGTTTGCAATTATTATCTCATTTGATCCTCATGACAATCCTGAGAGGTAGGTACACATAGGAAAACTGAGGTTAAGTGACTTGCTAAGGGCCTCACAGCTAGAAAGTAAGGCTGAATTTGAACTCAGGTCTTCCTGACTCTAGATCTGATGCTATGCCATCTAGCTGCCTGGGAAAGATGGGATAAACTCAATTCGTCTGTGGTCTTTGCCCTCATGAAAGGAAATGTCCAATATTTATATAACTCATTAATGAGCATTATAACCTTTAATTTCACTAACCCAAGAACCAAGGAGTTAAGAATGAATCTTGGTTATGGGACTTCCTTCTCTGTATTTTACTCTGTATTATTTATATTTAACTCCTTTCTCTTGGTGCAGAGTGTCCAATTGTGTCTTTTCACAGGAAATAGTAACTTAAGAGGGTTTAATAGGATTTAGGAAGGCTTAGTAGGTCTGGCAACCAACTTTGAAAACCTAGGGTCTATACCAAGAAATGATTCCCCACCTGCTGATAGTTGTCTCCAGGCAGAGTCAGCTGGTTGAAATGCTCCTGACTCATAATCTGGTGTTCTTTCCATTTCACAGTGCTGCTTAAGTAGTGATTAAAACTCAGTGTGGGAGGCTTCCAGCAAGATGACAGAGTGCATGGTTCCTAGCATAACTCCCAAACTCACCACCTCAAAAAAAGTGCGCCAAATATATAGAAGTTAAAACTGTATAAGGAAGAGGGAAAAAATGGAAATATCTCCCTACTTTTGAAATATCAGAAAGCTATATTATGGATAGGCCCTCTCTTCCTAATCCAGCTTGTCCATTGGAAATGACCCCCAAGAAGCCTACATTCAAACCTTTGACTATGGTCGCTTTTCTCTTGGACTTGTTGGCATTTATCTCATCTAACGTCCACTCTCATCCCCGACCCATCCCAAAATGGTAGTGTTTAGTAGGTTTGATAACAGCCTGGTTTTGCTCAGCCTTATTCTCAGGCCATAGAAATGGCTTTGCACTCAAGCTGCTGATAGTTCTTTGTGTGTTGTCTCCTTGATTGTTGAGGTGCTCCATTTCTTCATGTCTCCAGTGCTTAACATAATGTCTGGACGTATAATAAGCACTTGATAAATGGGTGTTGATGACAGCTGAGGGAGAGAGGAAGAGCTAGTTTCTCTGGTGAGGAGCTATGAGTATAAACCCAACTGTGATCATCTCTCTACCGAGTTTTCACATAGATCAGATCCAGCCAAACTCCCTGACCTTGGAGGATGACATTGAAACTGCATTTATATTGGGCCATAAGGTTTGAAAAGCACTTTAAATATGTTATTTTGTTCATAACCATACTATGAACTATAGTTTATAGTTTTAATTTACAAATATTATCTCATTTGATCCTCATGACAATCCTGAAAGGTTTGTCTCCATTTTATACAGGAAAAATTGAATTTCTTGTCCATGAAAACACAGTCATCTCTGGAGGTGAGAATTAAGCTAGACTCTAGCTTCTGAGTTCAGCACCCTTCTCACTACATGAGTAATACATATTATTTCTGTAAAGGAATGTGATAGGCAGCTAGGTGGTAGATTGGTGGAGTGCTAGACCTGAAAGTGCTCTGACACTTAATAGCTATGTCACTAAGCCTCAGTTTTCTTATCTGTAAAATGGTAATAATAATAATAGCACTTAAGGGTTATCCTGAGGATAAATGAGATACTAATTGTAAAGTGCTTGTCACAAAGTAAGTGCTACGTAAATGTTCCTATTATGATGGTGTCCAAACAAAGTAAATTCCTCTTTTCCACAACCACAACAAGAGACTAAAATGGTTCAAAAGAGGAAACGATTGAAAAAAGAAATTAGAATGGAAATCAGAGCTTTCAAACAAGAAATCAATGAAATGAACAAGAGAAGAGATAATTTAGAAAATATGATGGAAAGTTTCTCTGAAACAGTAGAGATTCTGAAGAAGAATTAGGGATTGCTACCACACAAATGCTGACATGAAAGAAAACATAGAGCTTAATAAAAAAGACAACATTAGTGGAGTGCAAGATTTCTTTACCAATCAAAGAGGGATGATAGATAAAAAGGCATGAAAAGTCTTCCAGGAAAACATTCTGAATTAAAAGAAATTGCTGTGATTAGAAGGTCTATGATTATTACCTGCATAGGCAATAATTTACCTTTGCTAAATGCCAACTGTGGCTAGAACCCTGTGTTGGGCATTGATGGAGGTAGAGCTTTGAAGGAATATGATTTTAGCATCCATAGACTAGCACAGTGACAAGATACAAACAGACATCTTGTCATGTGTTGTGCTAGCTATAAATATCCAGTTGCCAAAGTGCTATATGAAGTCGTCAGGGAAAAGGAGGGGCTTATACTCGTTTTGCTGAGAGGTAGACAAGAAAAATCTCATTCTTGCTTTTTTTTCCCCCTGGTGATATATTGTTAGTTGAGAAGGGGAACATTTTCCTAGCCACCATTTCTTTATTATACCATCTTTCCAACTCAGCAGTGTTCACTTCCTCTTCATTGTCATCTTGCCTAGTGATAGATAACACAGTTAAGGTTGTACTTCCTGCATATGCATCCTTTTTGGCCAACCTTCAAATACTGCCACTGGAATAGTAGATTAAAGTCTGCCTTCGATTGTTGACTATCTATGGTCGAAGAGATAATTGGAGACAATAGTTTCGATGTCAGGATGTTGGAAAGCATTGAATTCCTACCTAGGGGGTTTCTATTCTGTATCACAGACCAAAGTCAAGAGATCTCAGTCTTTGTGTTCTGCTTCCATATGTGTAGTGAGCTAGCCCTGTTTACTTTCCTCACAGCTAATGACTAATTGCATATGAAAGTTTGCAATGTACTTTACAAATATTATCTCATCGTATCTTCACCACAACTCTGGCTATTATTGCTCCTGTTTTAATGAAGAGAAAATTGAGACTGAAAGAGGTTATGTGACTTGTCCAGGGTTTCACACTTGATAGGTATGTGAGGAAGGATTTGAACTCAGGTCTTCCTTAGGTCCAATGCTCTGATCTAATGAGATATTTGTAAAGCACTTGACACAATACCTAGCACATAGTAGGTGCTTTAGAAATGCTACTGCTGTTATCTTTATCCATTGCATCACTTCACTGAGTATTCTGTCGACCTCCTTCTGTAGCTAGCTATTATTATTTCTATTTCTGTAGGTGTTACTATCCACTGCACACCTCACTGCACATTTTGGTAGAGCAGTCCTAGACTATCACAGATCTTGAACTAGAAGGAACCTCAGAAGCATTTTACAAATGAAGCAACTGAGACTCAGGGAGGTAATGACTGGCCCAAGGTCACACAAGTAGTCACTGTCAGGGGCAGAGTTTGCACCAAGTTCCTCTGACCCCAGAATCTGTGGCACCTTTCTAAATGAACATCATCCCTGCTCCCCTCCCTCCCTGTCCTGACTTGTTGCTTCACAACACTATGGCTTCTTGTCCTTGAGTGTACAAGCTAAGTAAGGCAGGTACTCGGCTGATTGCCCATGAAGCTGATCAGACCCTGGCATAAGAGTGGATCTGGCAGTTGATAGCCTTGGAGGAAGAGGGTCACCCACAACCAAGAGATAAGGAATAACAGACTCCCTTGGGTCCCTGGCATACCCCTGGTATGGCAGCAACACATACTGGAGAGAAGATAATTTTTTTATCTTTTGCTATTTCCAAGTGCAGATCTGTTTGTAGGCAGGGCGGTTTGCCAGTGACGGACTGCCTTCCGTACGCCACCCCTCAACCTTCCACATTGTTTTAGGAAAAAAAACAACCACAAACCTAGAAATCTGAACTGAAATACAGCTGAACTGTCACTTAAAACTGTCCAGAAAATGTTTACAATATAGAGATGAATGACGATCTTTGTTTGTTGTGTTGAAATGGAGATGTCCCATATGAAAACTTTTTAGCCACTCCTAAATGTGGGACTTCCCCCTCCCCCTGAAAATACTGCATTTTGTAGGTTCATAGACATACAGCTAGATAGCACATTGGAGATGATCTGATCCAGTCCTTCATTTTGTGGCCGAGGAAGAGGGGAAATGACTCCCCCAAGGTCACCAAGTAGAGAGGCAGAGCTGGTGTTTGAACCTAGCTCCTTTGGTTCCAGATCAAGCATCTTTCCATAATACCATACTACTACTCAATTCATTCTATTGAACAAACTTTAGTAAGATCCTGTTGTGTGCAGGATGGGCAGCTAGGTGGCTTGTTGTGTTCGTCCTTTGTTGCTGAAGAAGACCACGCTATCAGAGAAATGATGACATGACTTGCACTTGACTTTGTTTTGAGTAAGGGAGGACTGTGCAGGTCACCAGTCTCACTTCTCCTCCAGAGCTTGTGACCTGAATTTAAGGCTGGCCTCAGACACATAGCTCTGCTATCCTAACCCTGTCTACCTCAGTTTCCTCACCTATAAAATGAGCTAGAGAAGGAAATGGCAAACCACTCCAGGATCTTTGCCAAGAAAACCCTAAAAGTGGTCATGAAGAGTCAGACACAATGGAAAATAATTGAACAACAACATTATGCATAAGGCAAAATAGGAGAAGCTGTACCTACAAAGACAAAGATGAGACCATTCCTTAACTGGTGGGAAATATGATGTATAAGCTCAGGGAAGGCACTTACCTAAGGCCTGGCAGAGACCTAGTGCAACTCTCTCATTTCCCCCTTTCCCCTCCCCTTATTTATTAAAACCAGAAAGGTGAAGTAATTTGCTTGAGATCACCCACATAACAAATGTCAGAGCTGGGATTTGAACCCAGGAGCTCTGACTCCAAACACAGCCTTCTTTTCACTGTAACATATAGCTGCTTAGCAAATGGGTCTGCCAAAGGACATGCAAAAATCTTGGGATATTATCTAGTCCAGTCCTTTCATTTGTGTGGCATCGGCTCTGCTCACCTAGGGGTAGGGAGGCTCTGTCCCAAGCTTCAGGCTTCATCATGCTGCTGATTTCAGAGCTAGTTGAGGGGAGGGAGGGTGTCCTTCAAGTTTTCCATATTTCCTAAGTGGTGTGGTCTGGGGAGAGGTGTGGGCATTTCTCTACTGGTCTCACTCTGATCTTTACCTAAAATGGATCCCTGCTCCCCTGCAGCCACAAGTGCTAGTGCTCCTCTTGGCCCTGGAACTGTGACCAGGACCCCTGCTCCCTTGTAACTGACCACAGGCATTCTTCTTCACTGTGGAACTGTAAACCAGAACTGTGTATGGGTAGTAGAGTTGCTAATCAGCACCAGGTACACTCACTGTCAAAAAAGACCCTCTGTAATCTCTTTCTACCCTGTTGTCCAGCTCTCTTACCATCTGTGAGCTGAGAGCTCCCAAAGATACTTCTGTGAGTGGGTGCTGTTCCTGTGGCTGTGTGTGCACTCTGACACCTTGGTGTCACAGACCTCTCCTGAGGACCTCCCAGGTTTTCTTAGGCTGGAAAAATATCACCCTTACCTTTTGTTGGCCCTACCACTTCAAAATTTGATTTAAGATTATTTATAAATTGTTTGAAGGGGAATGTTGAGAGAGTTCAGCTGGGTTACTGCCTCTAATGTGCGATCTTGTCTCAGTTCCTCCTCCCAAGACCCTTTTTATCACATCATCTTTATTTTTGCAGTTGCTGTTGGGGTTTGGACCATTTAATTCTTTGACTACAGTGAGAGTAAATACTGAGATAACTTCTTAAGGTTTGTTCTGAGGCCTGAAAGCATTGTGATATTAGAGGAAATAGATATGACTGAAATGACACGAGTTACCCATCTAAGAACAAGTTTGAATTCATATTACATTGGAAAATTCCAGGGGGTGTTTCTTGCCAAAGGCAGCATTCAGTATGTTGCCATAGGAAGGCCTTGAGGCAGATAGATGTATGTCTATATTTCAAAGGACCTCTATGAGTGATTCACTTCCAACTGATTTAGCATCTTTGACTTGTGAAAAGTCTGCCATAGTGGTTGGAATGTAATGGAGGAGAACTTAATGTGTAGTTAAAGTTTTCATCTGTCTTGGTATTGATAGATAATAAATGCTACAACAAAGGAAATGAGTATCCTTATGGAAAGTTGTGTGTGTGTGTGTGTGTGTGTGTGTGTGTGTGTGTGTGTGTTGGGAAGAGGGAGATTTGAAAGCAAGACTATTGAAAGAGACTTTAATACAACATTCCTTTTCCATTCATTCAGTTTCAATAAACTTTTTGTAAATTGATTCTCCTTGGACTCTGTGCTTGGGATACAAAGAGCAAAGCAAAAACTTTCCCTGCCTTTAAGGGGTTTACATTGACCTTCCTTGGTATCATTCACCTGTAAAGTAGGGTCAAGAAAGATAGTATTTGTGGACCCTGTGATCCTCCTGTGAAATGTGACTTCTACAGATATTTGTGTAGATAAGAAATGAGATCAAAGGAAACAGAAGAATAGAAACCAGAATCCAACAATATGTTTTATACAAGAGATACATTTGAAACAGAAAGACACGTGCAAGGTTAAAATAAAGGTCTAGAGCAGAATCTTGTATGCTTCAGCTGAAGTAAAAAAAAAAAAAGGCAGGGATAGCAATCATGATCTCAGACAAAGCAAAAGCAAAAAGAGACCTAAGTAAAAAAGAGAATCAGGGAAACCACTACACAGAGAGGTTATATGGTTTACAGAGGTTAAATGATTCGCTGTGTTCACCCAACTGATACCTGCCAGAGATGGGATCTGAACCCAGACATCTTCACTATGTCCAGCACTTTCTGGTACATTACAGGGGCAAATTCTAGATGACTCACATGAGGAACAAGCCTCAAGATGGTCTCATTATTATTTCTGTAGCACAGATGTTGAAGTGAAGCTAGTTTCCTTTTCTACATCCTCTGCTGGCTCTTGACGTTTGCACTTTTCTGGATGAAAAGATTTTGTACCTTGGACTCTTGAGTACATGGAAACTGACAAGAAAACACATTGGAGTCTTTCCTGCTCAGTGTGGGGAAGATCTTCTTAAATCCAAACAACAATTCTTAGTTAAATTGGTTCATTTAATAATGCAGTAATTGTTGAAATTGCATCTTTACCTAACTCATAATATTGACAGAGCGAAAGTAATTTTACAGCACGAGTTGCCAGGTAGGAAGGTGTCTTCAATTTATACCAGTTCTCACTGCTGGGAAAGTTCACACATATCTCAATTTTGCTCAGCAAACGTCGCATTTTTATGATGAATGCAAGCAGAAAAAGGTCCTCATCAGTGAAATATCTGAGCTTGGGCACCTCTTCATATACCCGCACCTTTTAAGAGGAAAAAAGACAGTGAATGGTTAACTGGCCAGTGCTGGTGTTGAAAAGAGAGGAACACCTGTCATTATGACTGAACCATGGAGATAATTTAGGACAGAATTCTTCACTCCAGGAGGGCCTAATGCTATTGTCTAGGAAGAAGCATATATCCAATCAAAGAAGGTAATTTGTAAAAAGTACTTAGCATAGTGCCTGGTGCATAGTAGGCTCTACTTATTCCCTTCCACTTCCCTACCATCATTCTCCTCTGTGCTTGAAATAAGAGCTTAGATAGAAAGTCCACACAAAAGATAATTATATTAGGAGTTATGAAAATAAACTTAAGTGCAGGAGTATAGGTTACAAATGTTCAGTAACATCAGAAAAAAAGGTTTTTTTCCTCCCTACCACTAAAATGTCCTTGGATATATATTCCTTTCTTTTTGAGCTTTTTTTAAAAAATAAGAAGTTTATATTTTATGAAGAATGCATTTGCCAAAACTTTACCAGGAAACACACACACACACACACACACACACACACACACACACACACACACACACAATCAATCAATCAATTATACAAAAACAAACATTTTGGTTTAGATGAGTGATTTTAATTGCTTTGGGGAACTGCCAGAAAGGTAACTCCTTTTGCCTTTGCAGGTCTGCAGCTGTCCTGCATTTTATGACATTGGAGCATTACTTGAGGCATTAAGAGATGAAGGGAGCTGTCCCTTCATGCAAGGGACATGCAAGGGTCATGCAGCCAGTTTGTATTAGGGGCAGGTCCTGACTCTTAGCTCTTCTGCTATATCAATTCCCTGCCATGAGAACAGGCAATTTGGTCTTGTTTTTTGTTTGTTTTTTAGCACCTGTAGAACGAAATCTGATGAACTAGTCAGAATTAATTTCCAGATGAGGAAACCAAAGTCTAGGTCATGTAAGTTTCTGTCTCAAGTTTGGGACAAGGATGAAACTAAAGATTAGGGTTCCTGATGTTTATTTGGTGTTCTATCCACTTCTTGTTTTTGAGTCATTTCAGTCGTGTCTGACTCTCTTTGTGGAGTTTTCTAGGCAGAGATAGTGAAGTAGTTTGCCATTTCCTCCTCCAGCTTCTTTTGCAGATGAGAGAACTGAGGCAAACAAGGTTCAGTGACATGCCCAGGGTCACACAGCTTCTAAGTGTCTGAGACTGTATTTAAATTCAGGTCTTCCTGACTCCAAGCCTGGCACTCTACTCACTGTACCACTTAGCAGCCCCTTCCATCCACTTACTTCATGTTAAAAATAATAGCAACAAAAATAATAATAAAAAAATTAAAGCTAGTCTTTATATTTTGAACTAAAACACCCTGGGTGCCTGAGGTAAGCACCTTATTTTTCTTTAGATGTGACCATGTTATTGCCTTGGTCCTCTCCTTCATTCAAATGTGAATCCAATGTGAGTGTTATATCCCAAGAAAGGAGACCCTAAGCCTTGTGCTTTAGAGAGCCAAAGATGAAGGTTTCACTGAGACCAGTTGGGAGAATGTCAGTTGGGTTTACTGAGAGGCATTTTGAGAAAACAAAACACTGAAATAATTATAAAGCTGCTTTAGTCCAATATGACATTCTTGCTGTGGGTTCTTCCCTTGAATTCTAAAATTGTGAGTCCAGTCTACATAAAGTCAAATGATGAATTCATTTCAAAAAGCATTTATTTACAGGTACTAGATACTGGGCATACAAATCCAAAAACGCAAAAGCCATTGACCCAGAGAGGTTTATTTTCTGAGGGCTATACCATGAACACAGATTAAATACCAAACATGTTTAAAGTAAACACAGCTGGTGGAACTGTGAACTGATCCAACCATTTTGGAGAGTAATCTGGAATTATGCCCAAAGAGTTATAAAACTATTTATACTCTTTGCCCTAGCAATACCACTATTAGGTCACCCTGGGTGATCAGGGGGAAAAAAATCCATATGTTCTAGAACATTTATAGTAGCTCTCTTTGTGGTGATAAAGAACTGGAAATCAAGAGGATGCCCATCAATTGGAATGGCTAAATGAGTTGTGATATATGACTGTTATGGAATACTACTGTGTATAAGAAATGATGAGCTGGTTGGTTTTAGAAACACATAAAAGAACTTGTATAAAATAATGAAAAGTGAAGTGAACAGAATGAAGAGAATATTGTATACAGTAACAGTGACATTGTTTGAAGAACAATTTTGAACGACGAAATCATTTTGAGTGTTAAAAATATTCAAAGCAACTACAAATGATCCATAAATGAAGATGGTATTCACCTCCAGAGAAAGAACTGATAAATAGTGGTATGTATAGTATGGTTTCACACACACACACACACACACACACGCACATGCGCACACACGCGCACACACACACATGCACAGACACAGCCTTCTGTAGTGTGGAGTAGGAAGGGAGAAAGAAAAAATTAAAATGTGTACAGCAGTGAACAAAAGAAAACTCAGAAGGAAGTATAGAAAATCAGGATAGTTTTGAAAACAATGGGCAGTGTCTATCCCAAAGTTTTTTTTTAAAGTAAACAGTAAAATGGACATTCATTGTTTCCTGTTGAATCTTCATTTTGTGCTGTGCTGTATACATGGAAATGCTTTTTTTCTTTTTGTATTTAAGTTCAAAATAAAAAAATTAAAAATAAAGTAAATAAAAAGTCCTACTGAGGAGGGGAAGAGCTTGTTGTTTGGTGATTTTCAGTCATATGTGACTCTGTGACCCCATGTGGTGTTTTCTTGGCAAACATACTAGAGTGGTTGGCCATTTCCCTCTCTGGTTCAGTTTATAGATGAGGAAACTGAGGCAGACAGGGGTAAGTGTCTTTCTTAGGAACACACATCTAGTAAGTGTCTGAGGCCTGATTTGAGTCCACGAAGATCAGTCTTTCTGACTCCAGATTGGGCACTCTATCCACTGTGCCACCTACTACTGCTAACCAAACGCTTGAGCTGAGCTCTGAAGGAGGTTAGGGACTCTGAAAAGGATGCAGAAGTGAGGAGGGAGAACATTCTAGGTATGGGTGGTGTGGTAGTGCAGCGAGGGAGCAAGGACGTATGCCTGGGAGATGGAAAGTTGTGTATGAGAATTGGCAAGTAGGATGTATGATTATGGATTTGTGACATGAAAGAAGCTAGGAATGCTAAGCTCGAGGCAGATTGCGAAGGGTAAACTGAAACATTCCTACTGAATCAAAGAAGAGGGAACCACTGAAGTGTCTTGAGGCTAGGAGTGACATGATCAGGCCACCTGCACTTTAGGATGATAAATTTTGCTGCCATGTGGAGATTGGCTTGGATTAATCAGTAACACCATCCTTTAGATAAATGAAGATAAAATCTTTCCAGAGAACTCTCAACAGCTACCCCGCTTCATGTAAGGGTCAGCAAACTATGGCCCAAGGGTCAAATCTAACTCCTTCCCTGTTTTTGTACAGCCCACAAGCTAAGAGTGGTTTTTGTATTTTTAAATACAATAAAACTTTATTTAAAAATGTAAAAACCATTCTTAGCTGACCAGGGCATAGTTTTCCCATTGAGCCATGTCGTCTTCTACATGAAGCTTTTTCTGCTTCTCCAGTTGCTGGAGCCTTGGCCCCCATATTACCTTGTCTCTGTTCACAAGTACCTCTAAAGATACATTTTGCCTCCCCTGAAAGAATGTCAGGACCTTTGGGTTGGAGATCATTTAACTTTTTTGACTTTGAATCCCTAGTGCCTTGCATAATGCCTGGAATCTGCCTTATCAATGTTTGTTGGTTAATGAATCGATTGAATTTCAAAAGTATACTAACCGTCAGCTTGGTTCCCACATTCATTCTTGCCTGTTGCCCCAGTGCTAGGAAAGAGACAATAACCTTGTCTTGATCTAATATCCGGACACCCACATAATTGTTTAAAGACAGAAATATTGGTTTAAATGAAATCAAGGGCAATGAAGTCATGGTGCTGGACCACTTCCAAGTCCTCACTCGGTTGCCTTCTTGGTCTGAAAATTGCCCTCCCAAGAGGTTGATGTTGACCCTTAAAAAAAAGCAAGAAAAAGAATATAAACATTTCTAAAGGTCAGACCCTCAAGGTTCTAGAGGACTTTAAGATTTCCATAGTCCTTGCTTCCCAGAGATCTCATGGTTAAGGTGGTGCAAATTACATTCTGCCCGTTTTACAGATGGGGAAGCTCCAAGAGCTTAAGTAAATTTTTCATGATTATACTGCTAGTAAGCATTGGAGCTGGGACTCACAATCAGGTCTTGTGATTCAAGGGCTAGTATTGTTTCCAGTTAGTTGTCATGCTCCCTTGACTTCCCCAAAGTGAAGGGCAATTTATGCTAGCCAATGGTGCAAATCAGTTGCACCTAAGAAGTACCTCTTCTCTCCAGAAACTTAAATACATTTGGATTGAAATATGAATTTTGCTCCATATTTCTGAATAAAATCATTTTGAACTACCAGGGATGTCCCTCAGTGTGGTGCATCAGTAGACAAATTCACATGGAAGCAGGGGGAGCTCCAAAAATGTACCAAATGTTTCCATTGGGATAGTAGCAGGTGATTTTGCCACTGGAATCAAATGTTGCCTGAATGGCAGGTTTGTTTGTTTTATCTTCTTGGATCACACATATGAAACCATTTGTTCTGTTGGTCAGAAGGACTGCGGCTAAATTTCCCGAGGGGTAGCTGGGGTCAGATAAGGACAACTGAGCCACTGAAAGATTGATCACCTTCTTCCCCAACCATCCCAATTCCATTAAGGTCAACAAACATTTATTGCCAGCAGAACAGTCTGCTTGACCCCTAGGGGAGACCCACAAACAAAATTTGGTCCCTGCCTTCATGGACCTTAAAAGTTGGGAAGGGGCTTGACATGTATAGAAAGTAGTAACAGAAAATGAAACAGACAATATGAATGAAAAGATGTCACAAAAAGGGTATTTGAGGTCTGAGGAAGGAAAGATCATTTCCAATTGTAGAGACCAAGGGAAGGCCACCCTGGAGAGGCGGGTCTTGAAGGATGAATAGCTTTTCAACAAAGATAGGGAGAGAAATTTCCAGACATAAGGAACAGTGGAGGCAAAGGGTTGGAAATCTGAGGAGTGGGTAAGTGGTCTAATTTAACCATAGCACAGAGTATGTGGAAGGCAGGATAGCACCACATTGTGAAGGGCTTTGGGGAACAGGCTAAGGGATTGAACTTTGCTTGGGAAACAATAGAGAAACATTGAATAACTTTGTAAAAATGATTCATCTGGGAGTCAGGATTTGGGGGCCCATTGAGAGAGCATTGTGAGAATCTAAGTAGACTAAGTAGTAAGGACCTGGAATAGGATGGTGACAGTGAGAATAGAAAGGATAGATGGCTGTGAGAGGGTTGATGGTAGGATGATAAGCATCTGAGGATTTAGGGAATAAGACTTGGAACTGGAAGAGAGCTTAGAGGTCATCTAGTCCAACTCTCCCATTTTACAACCTGGGGCCCTGGAGAGATTTGTTCAAGGTCAGGGAGGGTTAGAATTTGAACCTTCCTTCAAGTCAGACACTTTTCCTGCTATTCTGGGCTATCCTTAGACATCAAAGGTAATGCGTCTGTGATTTCATCCATGGGGGATTTCCTTCCCTTTCACCATTTTAAGGAGAGAAGTCTTGGTAGGATTACCCAAAGCTCCAAGGGCTTAAGCGATTTGCTTGTGTCCACACAGTGAGTGCCAGGGGTGGGACTTAAGCCTGAGTCTTCCTGAGTACACCCTCAGCACTCTGTCCATTTTAGCAAGTGGCTGCTCTCCGCTGTTCTTGGAGTCACCCAAACTAGCCTAGCTCATTCCTCCCCAGGATGTACTCAGGACTTCCTTTACTATGCTCCTTCTCCAGCTACCTTTGTGTCCTCTCATTGAAACTCCTCAGCTTCCTTTTATGTATTATCTTCACCTCTTAGAATGTAAGCTCCCCAGGGACTGTTTTACTTATATTTGCATGCCCAGCACTTTGAAAAATGCTTGGAACATAGTAAGTGCTTAATAATGTTAGTTGAATGACAGAATACTAGATGCACTGGTCATATGGTGGGGGCAGGTGATGATAGATTGATAGACAGTGTCCCACTGGAGAAGGAGGAGAAGGCAAAGAAGACCCACCAAGGCATCGGATGGACAGGAAGGGTCCAAGAAGGACAGAGTAGGGCAGGTATGTATGGTTGTGAACTGTACAGAGTAGGGCGGGTGTGTATGGTTGTCATCTATACGTTACTCAGACATTTTCCTCTCCCCTCTTCTCTCATGACCTCTCCCCCTGGACTTCTGGTCCAATAGCCTTCTGGTTGGTCTTTCTACCTCCAGTATGTCCCCTTTTCAATCCCATCCAGTAAATTGTCAAACTGTTTTTCTAGAAGGGCAGAGCTGATTCTGTCACCCTCTAATCACCCTCTAAACTTCGGTGGAAACTTATGTCTGGGATCAAATACAAGTCCCCTGACATTTAAAGTCCTTCACTGCCTAGCCCCTTCCTAGGCAGCTAGGTTGGTTGGAACCCTAATTCAAATCCCACTTCAGATCCTTAATCACTCTGTGACTCTGAGCACATCACTTCACCTCTGTTTGTTCATCTGTAAAATGGGCATAATAAGAATATCTACTTCCCAAGGTCGTTGTGAACCTTAACTGAGATAATTGTAAAGTGCTTTCCAAACCTTAGAGCTCTATATAAATGGTATTTATTTATTATTTTATAGGCTTTCCAGTCTTTTAAAGAATTCTTTACTTCTCTTCCATATTCTCCACCCACAAAACTCCATCTCCTGATTCTGGGAATTTGTACAGGCTGTCCCCTCTGCCTGGAGAAGCCTCCTTCTTCACCTCCACCTCTTAGTTCCCCTGGCTTCCTTTGAGGTTCAGCCTTTCCTGATCTCCTGCTGTCCCTAACCCTAATTTGAGTGTCTTCATCCATACCTGTATTTTTATCCACACGTTACATATGTATCTGTTATTTCTGTGTGCACATATATGTATAGAGGCATACATGTATGTATACATGTGTATATAACATACATACCTTGTATCTACATGTATGTATATGTATACAAATATACATACATTCACAGAGTTGTTTTCATTTTTTTCTCTCATTAGAATGTGAGCTTCTTGGGGGAGGGAATAATACTTTTGCTTTTCTTTACATCCCCAGAATTTAGCACAGTGCCTGGCACATAGAAAACACTGAATAAATGCTTGTTGACTGACTAAAAGAAGCATCCAAACTGATGAGATTCCCAGGTCCTTTGTATATTATTCTAGCTGATAATAGTGAATTACCTAGGGGGTTTCTTGACTCAGAGTTGGTGGGAAAGCCTTTTGTATTTTAGAAAACTTTTTTCTTTACCTGCTCTCTTTTTCCTAAGAATAGCCTGGCCCATCAAGCAAGAGGAACCATAGTGACAATCAATTATTTCTCCCCTCAAAGGCAGGTTGACAATGATACAACAGAAAGGATACAATATTTGTGCTGTGCCATCTGGAAACATAGTCAGGAACTTTCCTCCATGTTTGTAGTGTTTTTCCAGGAACTCATTTTCTATTTTCTGTGCACCAAAGGTAAGGAAAGTGAATTTAGCTCTTAATAGCTGTGGAGACCACACTTATCAAACAAAGGCTACAGATGCCAAGGGTTGCCTAATTGTGTCACTAAATGCAGAGCTTCAATTCTTTGTCCCTGCCTCCAAAAACAAGACTTTGAGATTGATGAGTTTATGGATATTAAAAATGCCCCCCCAATAATACTCATAAATAGCAATTATGAAGTCTAGTAGGGTCACAAATTGAGTTAAAAAGAACTTGGAGGCTATTTAGTCAACTCATACTCAGATTAGAATCTCTTCTATGACATAGCCAACTAATGATCTTCCAGCCTTTACCAAACATCCTCTAGGGAGGAGAAATGCGATAGTTCCCAAAATAACCACATTCAACTTCCAGATAGTTCTAATTGTTTGGAAGATTTTCCTTAAATGAAGATGAAAATTGCCTACTTTCGCCCCACTGCTCCTAACTGTCTCTGAGGCCAAGCAGAATGGATCTGCCTAATCTATCTTCCAAGCATTTGAAAACAGTCATTAGCATGATCTTCAAGACAAAGTTCAGGCTAGGAAAATTAGAACACAGCATAAAGGAAAAAGAAATGCAAACTGGGGAAGCAGAGGGTTTTTTTTTTTTTTTTTTGGGGTTTTTTTTTTAACATTCACTTTTTTAAAGAAAAATTTGAGTTTCAAATTCTCTCCTTCACTTCCCCCACAACAATATATCAATTATGCATGTGAAGACATATAAAACATATTTCCATATTAGCCATGTTGAAAAAAGTAAGAAACATAAAGAAAAATATTAAAAAATTATACTTCAGTCTGCACTCAGAGTTCATCAGATCTCTCTTGGAAGACTGATAGCATTTTTCGTCATAGGTCCTTTGGAGGGTAAGTAGAGACAGCCTTGAGAAGTAATGACCAGGCTGCCATCTTTGATGAAGAGAAGGAATGCTAGGTTTAAACCTATGTTTACTCAAGAAACTTCACAAGGGGAGATTTCAAACCATTCAGAGAAAGGAAAAGTAGGCTTCTGGGGCTGGGATCTCTTATTAGGGACTTAAATATCAGTCTATCCCCCCACCTCCACCCACTTGGCCATTACCCCATTTCTGGCCATCAACTCCTCTAGCCTGTGCTGCTGTGATTCAAATTGCTCTGTTTTCAGTCTTTTTCTTCTGCAATTCATGCTCCACTCTGCTGCCCAAATCGTCTCTAGGCATAGGCCTGACCTTGTAATTTCCTAGCCAGAAAATCTGTAGTGGCTCCTCACTGCTACTAAGCTGAAATATCTGCTTAGCCTAAGACTTAAAGCATTTCACAGTGTGGCTCCCACCTTCATTTCTAGAATTCTATCCATTTTCTTCCCATACTCTGTATTTCAGCTAAGCTGACCTACTGAGCTTGGCCTCAGGACCTTTGTATGGTCTGTTCCCTACCCCTGGAATATAATTCTTTACCCTGGGCTAATTTTACATTCCATCAGAACTGAATTTGGATGCTCCATCTGATGTGGTCTTTCTGATCTCCCCAGTTGTTTGGATTTGCTCCCTTCTCAAATCTGCATTTATTTCTGTATACATTATATCTGGTAGTGTGCTGGTAAATGTTTAACAACCAACTCTATGGAAAAAATGCATTCAGTATACATATTTAAATTTTATTTGCATTATTAACATCCCTTCTCCTCCCCTGCTCCCCAATCACTTCCTAAAGTCTATCTAGATAATCAACAAAACAATGGAATCCTGATTTGTAGCTTGTTGATTTCTGGAGTGTAAATGCTCTCACCTGAAAATTTAACAATCAACTTTGGAGAGGAGTATAAGCCAGCTTCAGCACATCCCTCATTATATGCCCCTGATAAAACATGTGCTCTTCTAAGTCAGAGACTATTATGTTTTTGTTCTATTATCTCCAGAGCCTAGTTCATGGGCAGGGGTACAGAAGGTACTTAATTGAAAGTATCTAAATATATAATAGACTGCTCTGGGAGGTGGTAGTTTTCCTTTCATGTAAGATTCTTGAGGGAAGGGTGAATAACTACTTCTTAAGGATATCATATCTATTCTCTATACAGTCGCCCCCCCCCAAAAAAAACCACTCTTTTTATAGCACAGGTCTAAGCATGACAATTCCCTGCTCAAAAAACTCTGTTGGTTCCCTACTTTCTATATAGCATTTAAGTCTGACATTTTAGGCAAGCTCTGGCTCCCACCTTCCTACCTTTTTGGCTTTATTTCATCCCCTTCGTGAACTGTACATTACAATAAAAATGGTTCACTAACTACTCAAACTCACCACCCTATTTCCCACCTATTTGAGTTTTCAAAACCCAGAATGGGCTCCTTTCTCATTCCCATTTCTCTGAATCCTTTTCCTTCTAGGTACAACTCAGTTGCCACCTTTCCCACGAAGCCTTCCTTGTCCTTTCCTCTCCTCCTACATCTCCAGTTAGTTTTTAATGCTCTCTCCTGCCTCAATTGTTCTTGTATTGTAGAGGAATCTAAGGTCCCTGATGGCAGGAATTACTGCTTTTGGCTTCATATTCCAACGCTTAACACATGGTAGGCACTTAATGTTTGTTGTATCATAGAGGACATTCTCTGTTTATCAAATTGAACTGTACTTGGCTCACTAGGGGTGGTGGGCTCAATAAGAAAAAAAGTCATGATGCCAGTCACATCATAGTCACTTCTGAGAAATGAGAAGAGGGTAGTGTCTAAAGAGACAAATGTAGTTGAACAGGAAGATCAATTCTATGTACAATTCATTGTCAGACTAAGATGTTTAAAAAGGCATCTTATGCTGTGCAATCAAACTGTGCATACCTTTTGATCCAGCAATACCACTACTAGATCTGTACCCCAAAGAGATCATAAGAAGGGGGTAAGGATCTACATGTGCAAAAATATTTATAGCAGCCCTTTTCATGGCACCAAGATATTGGAAATTGAGGGGATGCCTATCAATTGGGGAATGACTGAATAAGTTGTGGTATATGAATGTTATAGAATACTATTGTGCAATAAGAAATGATGAGCAGGCAGATTTCAGAAAAATATGGAAAGACTTACATGAACTGATGCAAAGTGAAATGAGCACAACCAGGAAAACGTTGTACGCAGTAACACTGTGGGATGATCAGCTATGAATGACTTAGCTCTTCGAGCAGCACAGTGATCCAAGACATAAGTACAAAGGACTCATGATGGAAAATGACATCCTTATCTAGATAAAGAACTGATGGATTCTAAATATAATTCACTTACTTAATTTTTGCGTGTTTTTTCCCTTTTGATCTGTTTCTTCTTTCACAACTGTTACTAATATAGAAATGTTTTACATAATTGCACATATATAACCTATATCAAATTGCCTACCATTTTGGGAAGAGGGGAGGGGAGGGAGGAAGGGAGAAAAATTTGGAATTCAAAATCTTGTAAAAATGAATGCTAAAAATTGTCTTGGAATATAATTGGGAAGAACATAAAATACTATTTTTAAAAATAAGAGGTATGTTACTAAACAGCAGTTTGTCTCCAAAATATCTTGGTTTTTCAGTTTATTACTCCAAGTTCAACATGAGCTATGAAACTGCTATAGCTAGCAAAAAAAAAAATAAATAAATAAAGGCTATGCTCTAACCACCTCATTTTGGAAGGGACACTGATTAGCTAGTACAAGTCTAGAGGACAATTTCCAAGATGTTGAGGGTACAAGAAACTAAACAATGTGGCAAGGGGGATGCTCTGTCTTGGAGAAGACTATGGGCAGGGGGCATGATTATAGTCTTCAGGTGTTTCAAGGGTTGCTGTATAGTAGAGAGGATTGTTCTGTTTGGTCTTGGAGGACAGGATTAGATTCACTAGTTAGAAATTATAGACAGGCAGATTTTAGCTCAATGTGAGGAAAAACTTCATAAGAAATTAGGTCTGTTGGAATGTGTAGTTACTTTGTAAGTCCATGACTTCTCTGTCACTGGAAGTCTTCAGAAAGAAGATAGATGACCACTTGTTGGGAATTCTGTAGACAGGATGGATGATTTGGGTAGCAATTGGTTGAAATGAGTTGTAAAACCCTTTTCAACTCTGCCTACAATTCTATGATCATATCACACTATCTCATTCCTGATAATGCTTATTTGATGACTTTAAATAAATGCTCAACATGGGTTAGAAAAATAAAAACCAAGTGAGAAGTGACAGAGAAAAATTACCTTTATGCCAGGTAGTATCCAAATATCACCAGAATCAATAGAAAATGCACATTGCTCCTCAAGTGATTCACCTAAGATCTCTTCACACGGTATTTTTATCGAAGGATCCCGGGCAAGTTGGTATGTTATTGTCCTAAGCGTCTTTACACCAGCTTAAAAAAGAAGCACGTGAATGCTTAGAAAAACTCTAACGTCAATATGCAACTCCATACTTTTCTAGAAACTCTTATACAATACAGAAGTTTATTCTGTATTACAAGTTTCCAACGCTAATTCTTGAGATATTTTTATGGATTTTTTTGTTGAAGACCAAAAAGAAGAAGGGATGACATTGAGTATGAGACCTACCTTATCCACAATCCAATACAGTAGAACCCTCAGTTATATGGATTTTTTCCTGGTACCCCATTTTTAGGAGAATGAGACAAATTGAAAGAAAGCAAATTTATGTCCAGGATTGAGCCAGTTTAAAATTTTTTTCCCCCGCCACTATCCCTTGAATCCAGTCTCTATCTCTAATATTATACAGTTAGAATGTATTTTCCAAAGGTTGGTCCTGAGGGTCTGTAGGGCCCTTAACTAAAAAGGAAAGGTTCAACTGTTTTGTGATCTGCCCTTAACAAATGGCCAAAAATCACCTTAGGTTTTTCCATCAAAGTTGAAATACAAAAGGGTTTCTAATTAGCCAGAATGTCTAGGGACATAGAATACTCCACAGTCTCAGCATTGGAGTTAATTGATCTTTTGCTGTCCTTGAAAAGATTTTTGCCCCTAATTGGCTCTGTGATCGCTTTAATGTAGGCACTCCCCACCGCCATCCAGACTTTCTCATCCCATGTGATTCTTATCCATGTCCTCCCATAGCTCCTGACCAAAAAAGCTACCCACTATGCAAAGGCTTCCTCTAGCACGTTTGTATCCTAAAGTCAACAACAACAAAGAGGTTATTATTTCAAATGCTGATATCATGGTTCAGACTTTTTAATTACCTTGGGCTACCCATTCACTGGAATGAACTCACCATCATCTTGCTCACTTGACATGAATGCAAAGGTTCTGGCCATCTGTCTCTCTTGTTGTCTAAAGAAATGAAGATGCGTAATACCATGATGCAATTGTGCGATTGTGGCTCCAGCAGACCTACCCACTTTTGATACTCTGACACAATATAATTATAACTTTAATTTGATGGGACTTCAGTCTTGCTACTTCCTGAACTCCATTAGAGTAGGGTCTGTTTTATCTATCTCTGTGTCCTCAGGGATATAGAGGGGTATGTGTGTGTGTGTGTGTGTGTGTGTGTGTGTGTGTGCCCATATGCACATATAAGCATCAATTTAAATCTGGAAGGGACCTCAGAAGCCATTTCTGAGTCCAACATCTTTATTTTAGAAAGAAGGAAACTAAAACCCAAGAGGAGAGTGGGCTTCCTCAAGGAAGTTGTATGACTTCCCTAAGGTCAGCGAATACGTAGTATAGCCAGGATTCAAACCCATGTCCTCTGACTTCCCTTTTGGGGAGCTGACTCTACAGCCACTAGATGACCCATCTCTACTGCCAAATGCCATTATGTCTGTGTATTTCATCAAAGCTCCACTGTCTATAGTTAACATCTCAAGAACATGTAGCATCTACGTGTTGGGAACTAGCACTTGGGTTGATTCATGTTACCTCCGAAGGGCTGTTTCTTTTGCTTTGAGCCTCTCCTGCTCACTGCCAAAGGCTGCATGAGGCATGATGGAGATTGAATCTGATTCTGGATACATACTTTTGATTAGGTTTCTTTCATGGAGAACATATTCAAACAACCTCTTGAACTCAAGACAACAGAAGAGCTGAAAAACAAAGTTGTATTTAATTATCGATGAACTAGGCTGAAGGTTGGTTTAAAAATTGATGACGATCCCATAAAATTACAGTTAAATCTTATAGGCACAGAAAGTTTTGTGTGAAAGGATGCTGGTAGAGGGATGGGGTTCAGTTGAGTAAAGCAATCACATCATCCCATTCCACTTAAAGTAAGTTATAAGTTGCTTTTCCTGATACATTTATCAGGTGAGGATATCTTTCAACTGGTCACTAGTGAGTCTGGCTTGAACACCTCCCTAGGTGTCAAAGGAATCTTCTGACTGACTGAAGAACTTGATCTTGCCCTCTGGGGATTTGCATAAAACCAAGTAACTAATCAAAATCAGAGTTTAGCAACTTAACAGTGAGTTCTTCCAGCCCAAATTAATTATTTGGGGAGATCAGGGAATGAGCACCCCTTGGTCTCTTCCTTAGCCCATTAGCCTGAGGAAGTCCTTTTGAGGATTTTGGACTTGTCATCAGCATCCTAGCAACATCTCAGGAACAGCTGAGGGTGGCATCTTTATTGAGAGCCAAGGACAGACAAAAAACTAAAGGAAATATCTCAAAGATTTCAGCAAAAGGTCTTCCAGAAGCTAGGAGTTATCTGTTTGCTACATGTGATCTCTAAGCTTAAGCCCACTTTCCCCTGCATTCTATGTACTTGTGGGAGAATAGGTCACAGAGAGAAGCTTTGAAGTAACTATTCCACTTTAGTAAACAAACGACATTTTCTAAGAGCTAATTAAGTCTGGTTAACTAATGGATATCAACCAATAATCCTAGGGCACTGAAGGGAGCTAATGATGGCTTAAAAAAAACCACCCTCCACCCCTCAGGGCTACACTTAGAATCCTAAGAGAAGTACAGTATCAGCTGTCTGGGGACTTGACTTATTGGTGTGAATGGGGATTAGAATGATTGCCTCAGACCACGTCACGCTATAATATTTTGTAAATGTTTCCCTAGCAAACCTTTGTTTTGCAGGCTTTTCACACATCTTACATTCTCATAGCTTTCAGGGTCAAAGTCAATGTGATCCAGGGAAGGAAATGGTCTCAGTTCGCACCCACAAAACTCACAGCAGGCAGAGTGTTCCATGTCCCACTGTTGGAAGAAATAAAAATAACTAATGGTTGGCAAGAATAGTAATATCCAAGAGGGATCATATGATCATAGACCTCGGACTGGAAGGGACATAGGAAGTCATTTATTGCAAGTCTCTCACATGTCAAATAAGAAAACAGAGTTCTAAAGAGGACAGGAGGATTGCCTGCCATCTTTACATGGCATTCAGTGACAAAGTCAGCATTTACACCTAGTCCTCTGACTTGGGAAGGGGTCTTAGGGGTTATCTAGCTCAGTCTTCTTATTTTGCACATGAGGGAACTGAGGCCCAAGGAGTTTTCATCAGTTCAGGAGACATTTGCTACTTGACTCCTCTGTGCTGGGCACTTTGCTAGGCACTGTGGATACAAAAGCCAATGGGACAACGGTCCTGCTCTCTAGGAGCTCACCTTCTACTGGAGACATGCCTCAGTTCACAGGTTTAACAGCAAGCAGACTTGAACTTTGGCTCTCTGCCTCCAAATTTAGCATTTTTTTCTCACTGTACAACCTGCTTTCTGGGAAAAGTGCCCCAAACTGAAATTCTATTTCCTCTCTGTGACTATAAAGTTCTCTGGTCCACTTGTTCCTCTTTTCCCAGAACCACTAATAAGTACACACACGTACAAACATACAAATATATATACATATATGTGTGTATATACATATATTTGCTAAGTATTTTGGTTTTCTCCAATACTTTTATAAATATATATACTCTTAAATTTAGTATAATATATTATATGATATAATATATTGTTGAAAGAAAAGTCTTCATTAGGGCTTCACCTAATAAATAAGACAAGGTAAGGAAAATGAAGCAAAAAGGAGGCTATTATCACAGACAAGGTATATGATTTCCATGGGCCAGGGCCCCAAGCTAATTCTGCAGGTACTGTGGTTGAGTTGTGTCTGACTCTGTGTGATCCCATTTGGGGTTTTCTTGGCAAAGATACTGGAGTGGTTTGCTGTTTCCTTCTCCAGCTCATTTTACAAATGAGGAAATTGAGGCAAACAGGGTTCAGTGACTTGCCCAGGGTCACACAGCTAATGAGTGTCTGAGGCTGGATTTGAACTCAGTTATACCTGACTCCAGGACTGGTGCTCTGTCCACTGAGATACCCAGCTGCCCTTGCTCAATCTCTTAAAGACACATTTTCCTAACTAGAGAAGTCAGTTCTGATAGGTTTATAATTCAAGTGTTGAGTTTATAGTCCAGGTAGGATGCTGATTTCTAAAGAGGGTCAAAGCATACATGGGCTGCTCTTCCCTACACTTGGTTTGGTACCTTCAGTAAGTATCCCTGGTATCTATGCTCTGCCCTCTAATACAGACATCACCCTGGCACAGGTCCTCATCATCTCTCCCCTGGGCTACTACAATTGCCTTCCTACCTCAGACCTTCTCTACTCTAGTCCATGCTCCATGCAACTGTCAAAGTGATCTTCTCAAGGTGTTGCTTTGCCCACATCTCCTTCCTACTCAGTAAACTCTGCTGGTTCCTCTAGGATCAGATAAAATATTCCTTATTGGGCTTTTAAAGCCCTTTACAACTGACCCCCTTTTTTTTTACTACCTTCCACTTGCTCTAGAACTCAGCAACACAGTCCTCCTTGCTATTCATTCCATACAATGCTTCTTCTCCTTGTCTCCACCTCCTGGCTTCCCAAGTCTCAGATAAAATCCACTTCCTGAAAGGATCCCCTTCCATTTTTCCTCAGTGCTCATGCTTTCCTTCTGAAATTACCTCCAATTTCCCCTGTAAACAAGTTCTGGTAAATGTTTAACAACCAGAGCTCTGGAAAAAAAATGACATGCTTTGAAGCATAATAAGTTATACAATAAGTTAATAATTCAGAGTAACTACATTATTAGCATTTTCTCTACTGCTTTCTTAATGGATGAAAGTGTGCCCTGAGATTATACTAGAGAATGACTTAGTACCTTTAAAAATTTCATCCCATTTCCATTCAATTTAATATAACAAACAGTATCTACTATGCGCATAAGGTAATTTATAACACAAAGACAATGCCTTAGAGCCCTGTGTCTAACAGACCCTGTATCTAATCAAGCCCTAAGAAGACCCTAAGAAGAGTCAGATACATCACAACTCTCTTAGCTTTCTTTCTCCGAAAATTATCTAGTCCTTTTCAATTTCTTTGCTTTGTAAAATTTCCTTTTTCTACATATTTAATGACTAGAAAATATTTGTGTCTCCCATAAGATATAGTTGAATCTAAGTGTTTCATCCCCTTCTTTCCTTCCTTTTTTCTTTCCTTCCTATTCCTCCTTCCCTTCTCCTACCTTGTAACATCCAAAGTGTTGGCCCCCTATTTTTCAGAAGCTTTCTTTGCCTTTTGCTTTCTAAGGGGTTTATCCATTTTGTTGTACAGAGATTCCATCAGGGATGATAATAGTAATCATAGCTAGTATGTATATAATGCTTTACATAAATGATAATCTCATCTGATCCTCACAATAAGCCTGTAAGGTGGGTACAAATTATCATCCCCATTTTACAGATGAGGAAACCGTGTGAGAGAGGTGAAGTTATTTGTGTCCAGGATTAAGTACTTAGGTCGCATGTCAGAGGCAGGGTGTGAACTCAGAGAAACACTCTGCCCACTGTCACGCTGCTGCCAAGAGCATGACCTCCTTGGCATGAAGGAGGCTTTGACACTACAGTGTAAAGAGCCAATGATTGGTCCCTCAAGAACATTTCAAATTAGAATTTTTGTCTCTATACTTTGACTTGGCTTTCAATGAACTCCTGTTCTACTATTTAATAAACTATTCATAGAGTAGCTCCCTGAGTTAGTCATAGAGTGGGCTTTTGTTTAGGTTCTACATCAATGGCAAAACAACTCTGAACTTTAGGGTCATCCTTCTGCTTCTTCTTTCTTTACCCATATTCCCTCCTTTCCTTCAAATAGATCACAAAATTTTAGAATGAATAGGAACTATAGACACCATTGTGGAGGCAGCAAGGTACAGTGGAAAGTGATCCATCTATGGAGTAAGAGGACTTGGGTTCATACGTAGCCTTTTATCCTTACTGTCTGCCTGATCACGGTCAAGACACTGCTCCCCTTTGGGGTTTCATTTTCCTTACCTTTAAAATGAGGCAACTGGACTAGATAACCTCTGAGGATTCTTCCAGCTCTCAAGAGACCAAGCTCTGAAACTCAACCAGTAATGACTAGTACAGGGGCAACAGGTTGCCACAAGGTAGGGGAGAAGGTGGCAATACTTCCTCTCTCCAGTGACCACCATTTCTGTGTCTCACCTCATGGTTTTCTGTTGGCTCATGCCACCATGAAATGCACCCACCAAGGTTGTGACCCTTAGAGTCCCGGCCCTTCTCTTCCCCCTAACACCTATTCATGAGAACAGCAAATCCAAAATAGCTTTAGAAAGAAATGTATTAAGGAGAGAGGGAGGAAAGGAGGGAGGGAGGGAGGGAGGGAGAGACAGAGACAGAGGGACAGAGACACACAGAGAGAGACACAGAGATAGACAGACATAGAGACAGAGACAGAGACTGAGAGACAGACAGACAGAGACAGAGAGAGAGAGAGAGAGAGAGAGAGAACCAGAAAAATGAGGCTCCCTCTTTCTTATCCACCTCTGGAAGATTCATATTATAGGATTTTGAAAAGGGCACTTGCAGGAATCTCAGGAACACAGTAAAACAAACTATCTAGATGGAGATAGATACCAGCAGACTTAAGCATTTAATAAAGCCAAAACACAAGGGGAACCCAAAACAAAGGTTTGGGTGGACCCAAAACAAGACCTGGGTGTAGTAACCCAAAATATAAATATTCTGGGTAGGTCCAGGACCTTAGGGAATCCAAAATTTCTTCTAACCATTTCTGGCATACCTACAGAGTAAATGAGATCAAGACAACATTCTGGGTGTAAACAATCTTTAGTCACATAAAGTTGGATTTAAACAGTTTAATAATTAATAAGTTTTCTGAATAATATTATAAAGAATTTTCCCACATACCCAAGGGGCAAGAGGATAAATTCTCTGAGGGACAGTCAGCCAATCAACAAACATTTCTCAAGCCCTTATGTACTAGGCATTATGGCACCCTTTTTCCTAGTATGCCCATGATATCTTCTGCAGAATTGTTGCTGTGGGACTTAAGCTTGCCCCAGGCACAAGAATTCTTGTCCAGGATTCTGGTCCCAATTCTGTGAATTATTAGCTGTGTGACCATGGACAAATCACTTCCCCCACTTTCAATCTCTGTTTCCTCTTCTGTAAAACGGGAATGAGAACACCTGCCTCAAAAGGTTACTGTGATTATCCAATCAGATATAATATATCTAAAGTACTTTGCTAGTTTGAAAGCACCATGTAAATGCTGGCTATTACTGCTGACTTTATTTTCCCAGTGGAGGGGGTGCCTTTTCATTACTCAGTTTCTGGGGCCACTGCATATATTTGCTCATCCCTGGCTCAACTTCAACATGCTCTCTGAGGTCGTGGATGAAATGCCACTTGAATTACTTCACATGATGCCCCAACTTAAGTCATGAAATTCAGCTGTTTGACAAGGTCCTTCTACCAGCTGAGCCAAGTAACCACATACAAAAGCCTACAAATCCGTGAAGTGTCTTCATCAAAGAATTTTATTTTAAAGGAGGAAAACCTGTAGGCTTTACTCTCTTCTTCCAGACCCAGACATGAAGCTTCTTTATGCAAAGCTATCAGAGTGGTTCTCTCAGCATCAGAGTTCTAGAACCAGAAGGAACCCAGGAGATCTATTCCTCATTGTACAAAGGAAGAGTAGAGGCCCTCAGAACTTGAATGGTTTTCCTCGTCCTAAAGTTAAGCAAGTGGCAGATTTGGGATTAAAAATCAGGTCTCATGCCACATTGTTGAACATTCTGATCCTCTTCACCTCGATCCCTCTCCCAACCCCATTGTACTTGCTAGTTCATTCAGGTCCCTCAGGGGCTCGCTATTACCTTGAGAATCCTACAAGAAAGGCTCCTTCTTCTTGAAGAGGCACCTTCTCAGTCACTTCTCGTCTTGGAGAGGGCTGCAGGGCACTGAGAAGTTCAGTGACTTGCCCTAGGTCACACAGCCAGGATGTATTGAAGTTGGTAAAAGGCCAGTTCAGAGCTGGTCACACTGCCAAGAGGTCCTTCTTGTTACCTTGCTAAATGTTTCAATGTTAAGAAGACAAATGAACATTACCTGGAGAATTATGTCTTGTGGAAGTGGCTCTGGTTTGTAGGCTAGAATGGCTGGTGGTCCAACCTTTGGGATTGTTTCCAGAAATGGTTCAAAAAACATTTTGAAGTCTTCTTTAAACTTAAAAAGAAAAAAAAAAAGGAGAGTGTAAAATGCTTTTGGTTTGATGGTGCCCCAGGTTGTATCATAATGAATGTTTACCTCCAGGTCACACAGAACGTCTAATTGTTGCATTTTCTCACTTATTGTCCATCGTGCTAAGAGGAGAAGAAGGAACATTAATTAATAAGGAAAACATAAATCTGTGAAATGCCTATTGTGCTAAGTCATGGGATCAGCACATAAAATAGGAAACAATTTCAGGGATCATCTAGTCTAACTTCATCTCACAGATTAGGAAACTGAGAAATGGAGACATGGCTTGCCCAAAGTCATAGAGGTTGAAAGGGACATTAGGTTGAAGGTGGAATTAGAAATACAAAGTCAGCATTTCTTCTAAAACACCACACTACCCATCATATTTTCCCTCCTTTTTAAATTTTTTGGCCATGCCCCAAAGGTCCACATTGTGGCCACAACTCCTTACAGTAGACAGATGGAATTGGTCAACAGCTCTTTGAGGGTAGAGGGATAGCTGTTTATAAGAGTGTACCAGGCTTCTGAATTTAGACTACATCCTCCAGAGGTATGAGGGGCATCATGGTATAGTGGATAAAGAGCTTATCTTTAGCCTGGAAGACTTGCATATAAGGCCTGCCTTTGACATGACCTAACTATCAGACCCTGGGCAAGTCACAACCTTCTCAGTATTTCAGGCAACTTCCTAAGACCATAAATTGCAAAGTATGCCTCATCCTATACTGGTTTCCTCATCTGGGAGTCCAGATGGGAGTACATTTCATTATACCAATGAAATCCCAGGTCCAGCCCTATCCTTTGTAAAGCTAACACTCACATGAGAAGTAGAGATAAAGAAAAATTAATTGAATCTTCTCCCAAATGGCATTTTCATTGGACAGTCCAAGGGGCAGATAGAATTTTTAATGTCCATTTACCTCGGGTTAACGGGCAATAAGAGGTAGGAGAGACATCCCCATGTTTCAAGGAGCCAAAAGCACCTGGAAGGAGAATGCACAGTTGGTATGTTACTGGGAAAATACAAACCAATCCACCCATAAAATATGGGCCTTTCAGTGGTGCACTTGCCACTCTTGATCTCTCACACTCTTGATGTCGTGTTCTACTTGCCTCGCCAACACATGACCCCAGACATGGCCCACTGTCCATTTTCTTCAATCCTGCTCTCAGACTGCTAAGAGATGCTTTGGAACAGCATGTAAGTGTGCTGCCTGCTTCAGTGACAAATCTCAGCTGGGCTGCTCAACAATTCTTTCAACTCGAGTTGACTCCCTTTTCTTGTTCCTGCAACATCTATTCCTAACCTTTCTCCCTTTCTGAGTCCCCCAAAGTATGACTTCACCTCTTATTTTATTATAAAACATGCCACACCCTCATCAAAGAAGGTAATGTGCTGTATGAGCAAAGCAGAATAGAAGTAATTCAAAAGACACATGAGATGCACACATTTCAAAAATCCACCCCAAATGTCCACATGACCTATTTGTGCCTGACCTGTAGTTGAGTGTTCTGAGCTCACACTGGTCTAATCAGCCACAGTCAGACACACTATACCTTAACTCTAATATAGTGATGTCATTTTGGTCCTCTTTGAGAACAAAGCGACCAACCAACCAATTATAAAGCCCCCTCAATTTCCCTCTTTTTCATCTCAAAATATGGATACATCTTTCCTCATCCTCTCCTTTCCTCTTGCCTCTGGAAAAAGTATCCATTCTTCCTTCCAGGGCTACCCCTCTATTTCTGCTCTTGATCCCATCTACTTCCACCTCCTTTGGGACATTTCATTATCAATTGTTTCTTTCAATTTTGAATATTCATCATTTCCCCTCTTTGTATTTCCTTTTTGAGAGCAGCATAGTCTAGCAGAGAGAGGGGAGGAGGGTGGAGAGAAAGAGGGGGGAAAGAGAGACAGTCTTAGAAAGAAGACTCTTTGGTGTGAACCTAGACAAGTCAGAAGTCTAAGCAACTCTCTAAGACTATAGGTCGCCTGCATTGACCTACATTGGTTCAAGGACTTGTCTCACCTTGGAGTTCTCTATACCAATGAAACTACAGGTACTGTCAGAAAAACAAAATAAAAAAAGCTCCTTCCCATAAGATAGAAACTACTCTCTCATTTTAAAAATGAAGCAAAAACAAATTCTTCCCTTGAACCTGTACTATGCTGTCTTCTCTGCACCGTACTTTCCTCTTTTTCTTTCCTTGCCAAACTCCTTAAAAGAGCAATCTACACTTGCTGCCTCCACTTCCCTAATGCCCAGTGAAACCTTTTTTGAACTGGTACCCCCTTTTCCATTCCCACTGCCACTAATATTTGAGGTTATTACAATATTGCAGTAACCTTGGAACTGGCCTCCCAGACCATCCTTTATCTCCCCTCTTGGCAAACCAAGCTCACACACCCTGGCCAGATTCATCTCCTTGAAACACAAGCTTAGACTGTGTCACTCCTCTACTCCAAATTCTTTTCTTCCCCCCCACCCACTTGAATAAAGCCCAAACTCCTAACTTGATATTCCTGAAAGACCCTCTACCATCTGACCCCAAACTACCATTCTAAGCTTATCTATCTCCCTTTCATTCCCTAAACCAAAAATAAAAATTTAAAAAAAGGATTACTCACGGACTATTGTAATTTTTTGTAGTGCACTCTTTAAATTTTTAATCCTTTTCTTTTTCTTGTACTCTGGAATTTCCTGGATCATCTCCTCTTGGGATAAACTGCCTTTTGCTAGAACTGTGACATACAATGAGCTAGTAAATACCTGAAATCCTTGGTGGTTACCATGGGCATTACAAAAGTGAGCCATTGTAAGTGAATGGAACAAAGTTGTGCCGTAAGAAATAATGAATATGAGAGATTCAGAGATCCAGGGGGAAAGATGTACAAGAACTGATGCAGTGAAGATGGCAGAACCAGGAAAACCATATACATAATGAGGTGGAAGCATATTTAAAACCTCCTTCTTAGTACAATGGAAAATTTTAAGAAATCATATTTCCTCCAGCCTCAAGCTCTTTCTGAACTTTTCCTTGTAGGAAAGTGTATATGAGGAGGATGAGCAAGGAAGGAATTGGCTGGTTGCAGTGAATGACTAAGTGACTGTTGTTAGGGATTATTGTTCTGGAAACCAAAATTATATTTGAACATAATATGACTTTTTTCTTCAAAATTCTTATGAATGTTGCCCCATTTGGGATAGAGAAATGTCCTAGGGGTGCAGGGGAATTATGACAGTTTGGATGTTTCTCTCTCTAAGCTATAAAATGCTTGATTTAGATTAATGTTAAATTAATACAAATTGTTTCCAGCAGACTTGTACCTAAAACAGAGTACAGTATTACTATCTGTTTCCTGGACAATGAATATGATGGTGTAAAGAAAAAGAACATAAAATCAAGCTAAATTCTGAGTAATTATAATGACCATGATATGTTGAGTTTAAGACATCTACAGGACATCCAACATGAACTATCTAATGGAGAGTTGGAGATTCATGATAGGAGGTCAGGAGAGAGGTTAGGGCTCAGAATCATCAGTGTAGAGATGATGATTGAATGATGGGAGCTGAGATTAGGACTGAGAGAGAAGAGAAGAGGGCCAGGACAGGGCCCTGCGGGACACCCAGGATTAGAGGCATGACCTGGATGAAAATCCACCAAAGGAGACTGAGAAGAATTAGTCAGACAAATAGGAGAACAAGTACAAGAAAGCACTGTCAGGAAAAGTATGTCAAGGAGAAGAGAGTGATCCGAAGTATCAAGGCTGCAGAGAGGCCAAGAAGGATGAGAACTGGGGAAAAGGCCATTAGATTTGGCAACTAAGAGATAGTTAGTAAATGTGGAGAGAGCAATGCCAGTCAAATGATGAGGTCAGAGACAGTTAAGAAGAGAGTGAGAAGACATAAGTGGCACTGCCCATTGTAGACAGCCTTCTCAGAAGCCTGGCTATAAAAACAATGAGAGATATAGGATGAGAGTTAGTAAGGATGAATGAATGGATCTAATGCGATTTTTTCTTTGGAGGATAAAGTAGACATGGGTATGTTTGTAGTCCTTGAAAAGTAGCCAGGAGAGAAGGAGAGATTGAAGATAAATGAGATATAGGAGGCAATCCATTGGAGAAGACAGAATGGGGTCACTTTGTCATGTAGAGGGGTTTGCCTTGACAATGAGAAAGGGCCAATTCTTCACATTGGACAGGAGTGAAGGAGGAGATGGTGGCAGAGGGCATCTGGATGATGTGAGAGGGGAGGAGAGTGGTTTTGGAGAATGGCTTCAATTTTTTTTTAGTGAAATAGGAGGCAAGGTTTTCTGCTCAGAGGGTGAGGGAAGGGGGAACCTTGAGAGGTTTGAGGAGAAATACAATGATTTTTAAAAGCTGATATGGAGAGTGAGGTGTTGAATTAATTAAGGAGATTTAAAAGGAATGCCTTGCTGTGTAGTAAGGACCAACTTGAGATTGCATAACTTAAAGTTGAAACGGAGCTAGTCTTTACAGTCTTGTTATATATTCTTGTAAAGATGTAATCATTGTGTCCTTTGGTTTTAAGCTGTTTTTCTTTCCTTACTGCAAAGAGGGGGATGGTAGAGCTCTTTTATCTAGAGGAAATCCATCTGAAAATGACTGTGATGTGAAATAAAAGACATGAAGAAAACTAATTAAAAATAATTAAAAGGGGGCTTAATGCTTATTCCTGGAAAGATTCCAGAATGGATTATGAAAGGGGAACTGGTAGCCAATATGAGCCAGCATGACTTCATTATAAACAAATCATACTAGACTAAATTAATTTCCTTTTTTTCTTTCAGGATTACTAAACTCCCAAAGTTAGGAAATACCATAGACATAATGTGCCTGACTTTTAACAAGGTGTTTGGCAAAGTCTTTAGCAATATTTGTGTAGACAAAATGAAGAGATGTAGACTAGATGGCAGGTAAGTAGATTTAGAATAGGTTAAATGATGGAACCCAAAGTGGGTTGATTAAGGAAATGAAGTTCAATTTGGAGGGAAATCTCTAGTGGAGTATGTAGGCCTCTGTCCTTGGTCCTGCTCTGTTCAATAATTTTTTTAAAAATCAATTACTTTGGTGCCAGTGAAATGAAGCTGAAAGGGATAATTTAATCTACCACATATCAGAATAATGATGCAAAAATATCTTTAAAAGTTTGAAATGATGACTAGATATTATAGAATGAAATGTACTTACTTCAGTAAAACAATACACAATTTCATTGGTGGAGGTATTCCTGCTATGAATACAGATAGCAACACTTTTATGTTTTATTTAGTACATAGTCTTCACAAATTGCTGGAACCTCCCCCATCCCCACTCCCTAAAATGTTATCACCAGGTGGGCAAGTCTCTGGCAATGAGCCTCTCCATATTTAACTCTAGTCATCAGGCAACAACCTTGTGGAGCCAGTAATGGATGCCTTTCCATTTCAGTGGCACCTGACAGAATTTATTCTGTGCTGACATCACCTTTAAGAACCCAGAGCCACTTGCAGGCTGCAATGAAGTCCTGGAGTAGGACTTCAAGCAGAGGGTTACTGTATTGAACAGGAATGCAAAATTCTTCAAACTATATGCATACAGGGAGGAAAGTCCATGGCCAGAGAGTATCTACTAGGTAAAAGATCCCAAAGTATAGTGGAAAATGAGCTCAGAAATTGCTAAGAAAAATAAAAAGAAAATAAATTAGTTCTAAATTAAGAAGCATTACCAGAATCTAGGAGTTGTAAGAAATATAAGAAGGAATTAAATCTGACCAATGGAAGGGGCTGCTTTAATAGTCAGGGAGATTCCCATTATTAAGGGGTCTTCCAGTGATTAAAAAACACCAAACTATGTGTCAGGTACTGTGCACATAAGTATACAAAAAAAGAAGAAAAAACCGCTCTGCTCTTTGGGTGTCACAGTCTACTGGGTGAGACAACATGCAGACAACAAGTACAAACAAGTTATTTCCAGGATAAACTGGGGGTAACCTCAGAGGGATAGCACTAATGTTTTTTTTTTTATTTTTTATTTTTTTATTTTTTTAGTGTTTAACAATCACTGCCATACAATTGCGATTTTATCCCTCCCCACCCACCCCCCACTACCTCCCTCCCTCCCCACGACTGCATACAATTCTGTATAGATTCTACATATACTTTCCTATTGAGTATATCTTCACTATAGTCATGCTATGTAGTCAGACTAAGATAAATGAAAGAATCCGTATAACAGATCAGAACATGATACACAAACAGATACACATACACAAACATGATCTGCTACATTATGTGAGTGACTTCCATATTTCTCTCTCTGAGTGTGGAAGGCATTTTGCCTTGAGGTCCACCATTGGGATTTTTTTTTTTTTCAGAAGTTCTTGTGTTATTACAAAAATCTAAGTCTACCAGAAAAAACTCTCACACACTGTGGTTGTTGCTGGGGATAGCACTAATGTTAAGGGGGAACAGAAAAGGCTTCTTGTAGAAGGGAGTATTTTAGCTGGGATGTGAAGGAGTCCCAGGCAGTCAGGAGGGAAAGAAAAAGAGGGAGAGCATTTCAGAAATGAGTCAGAGGTGGTGAAAGTGCTGAGAATCAGGAGGTGGAGCATCTTATGGGAAGACAGCAAGGAGACCAGTGTCTCTGCACTGAACCTCATGAAAAAAAGAAGTATATGGAGGGGAGTAAGGGCTTAGAAGACTAGAAAGGAAGGAAGGGGTGAGATTGAGAGGGGCTTTAAAAAAGCCAAGCAGAGGATTTCATATTTGATCTTAGAGATGATAGAGAGTTTATTGAGTGTTTATTGAGTGGGGGTGGGTTGTTATCTGGCCAGACTCAAATGTTAGGAAGATCAACTTGATAGCTAAGTGGAAGATGGATTGGAATCAGGAGGGAGAGGTTGGAAGCAGAGAGACTAACCCACAAACTACTGCAATTGTCCAGGCATGAGATGTGGGTCAGTACCAATAAGGTACCTGTGTCAGAGGACAGAAAGGGTATATGCATGTTTGTGTGTGTGTGTGTGTGTATAAACATCTCTCATATATACTTATGTGTATATATACAGACATGCACACACATACACACACAGCTAGAATGGCAAGTTAGAAGTTAGAATGGCAAGAGATTGGACATGAGGAGGTGTGGTAAGAGACAATGAGGAGTCAAGGATAACACCTAGGTTGGAATCCTGAGTGACTGGAGAGGTGCAGGCCTGGTGCCCTCAACAGCAGTAGGGAAGATAGAAAGAAGAGAAGGCTCAGGGGGAAAGACAATGAATTCCATTTTGGACATATTGAGTTTAAGATATCTCTGGGACATCTATTTCCAGATGTCCAAAAGATAGTTGGTGGTGCAAGTCTAGAGATTAGGAGGGATGTTAGGGGTAGAAAAGTAGACCTGAATTCACATCCAGAGAAAGAACTATGGAGTTGGAATACAGAATGAAGCAGACTATTTTCTTTTTTAGTATGTTTCATTGTGTTTTGTTTTGTTTTTCTCATGGTTTCTCCCATTCATTATAATTCTTCTATGCAGCATGACTGGTGTGTAAATGTATTTAATAGGAATGTATGTGTAGAGACCATATAAAATTGCATGCTGTCTTGAGGAGCAGGGGGGAAGAAAGGGGAGAAAACTTAAAACTTATAGAAGTGAATGCTGAAAACTGAAAACAAATAAATTAATAAATTTGGGGAGAAAAGAAAGAAAAGGAGAGATCATCAACATAGAGATAATAATTGGATTCCGGGGAGGTAATGAGATCACCAAGCAAAATAGTATGAAGGGAGAAGAGAAGAGAGCCCAAGGAGAGAGCCTTGAGGGATATCCAAGATACCCAAGTGACATGGCTAGAGATTCAGAAAAGGAGTTCTTAAACTATAGAATTCTATGATTATGTGATTTTGTAAGAAGTACAGAAATTTCATGGATAGTGGTAAGGGACCAAAAGTTATCTTCACCTTGCCCTTTAAAATTACTTCCACTTGATATCTTTCATTTTAATATCTACCTACTTTTTTCAATATATCTTCTTTAGTCCCTCCCAGAGAGGTATCCTTTATAACAAATAATAAAAAGGGGGGAGAAGAGTTTAACAGAAATCAAAGAATCTATCCAAAAAGTCTGATGCCATATGTAGTGTTTCCATGCCATAATCCCTCAAGGAGGCAGGGAGAGGTGCCTTACATATCTCTTCTTTGGGTCAAAGTTTGGTTATTATAATTTTTCAGCATTCAGTTATAGTCATTTTGTTGTTCTTTCCTCTACACTGCTGTAGTATTTAAATTAGTTTTTTTGGTTCTGCTTACTTCACTTCATATGTCTTCCTTCCCATGCTTCACTATTATTATTCATTATTCCTTACAGCTCAATCATAGTCTATTACATTCATGTAGTACAGCTTGCTGTAATATAATACAGCAACCATTCTCTAATTGATGGTTATGTATTCTGTTTCCAATTCTTGGATACCATAAAAATAAGTGTCGCTATCTTTTGGTATAGGTAAAGGCTTTTCTTTTGTCTTTGACTTCCTTGTGATATGTCTAGCAGTGAAATCTCTGGTTCAAAAGATAGAAACTTTTCCACCACTTTCTTTGGAAAATTCCAAACTACTTTCCAGAACAGTTGCAGAATAATTCCTAGCTCCATCAACAGTGCATCATTGTGCCTACATTTCAACAATCCCCTCCACATTGGGTATTCCCATCTTTTGTTATCTTTGCCAATTTTCTGGGTGCACAGTGAAAACTCAATGTTGTTTAGATGTTCATTTCTCTTATTATTGGTGACTTAGAACATTCTTTCACATGGTGGTTAAGAATTCATAATTCTTCTGACTACCCAGTCCTTTTTTAGTTTTTTCAGTTGGTTTGTAGGGTAACCAAGGGCATTGGGGGGTGGGGTGGGAGGGAGGAGGCTGAAAGGAATATCCTCACTCTAGTTCCACCCAGATTGTTTGCAGTTTTCCTAATGGAGTTCCCAGCATGATTTAAAAGGGATATAGTCTCATACCCCAAGGGTATAACAGGAGCTAAAAGGAATTTTAGACCGTAATTCATATAATGACTTAGAATGAAAGATTATATTCATCAACAAGAGAAAAGCAGACCAAAGAGTAGGTCTTCTCTAGCCATGGAACTTCTGTGAAAATGGCCAGGGTCATCACACGAAGGAATTCATTATCTTGGGGGAGGGGGGGAACACCATGGTCAGATCTCTTTGAAACTGATTATTATATTCTTTTATATTAAGAATAACAAATGCTGCCCACGCGGAAAGCTAGGCATGCCATTATACTGATTGTGGAGCCATAATTAATGTCATCTTACTGGAAAGCAAAGATGAGACCTACAACCAAGCAAAGGCTATCTATAAATAAAAACTGGATTTACTGCTCTGCTCATTATCTTGACATAAGAAAGTGAAGGAGACAATGTTAATAATGAAGATTAAACTTAAACCATGTCATGAGTATTTTTCAAGGGAGCAGGGAAGTGGGTTGTTCAACATTTCCCAACAAAGATCACTTGGTTCATTTGAAGAGTGATCAATCTTTCAGATCAGACTTCTTCTTATAGAAATCAGCATACTTTCCTCCTATGCCTGACTGCTTAGGAAATAAATAAATCTGGAAGGGGTTTCAGGACAACCCAAGACTGAAGCTAAATCAATTATTTTTCCCAGAATGAAGAACTAAACACTATTCTTTTTCTGATAGTCTCAGTTCTTCCACTTAACCTTTGATGATTTTAATTAAAATCCTGATAGTTGTAAAACAATGTAATAGCAAAAAAGCATTTTATGCATCACTCTAGCATATAAGAGCTGTCTACTTCATGTCTGTTATGTTTAGAGACATCATAGGATCATATAACATGACAGAGCTACTGCTGGAATGACGCCCAAAACTACCTTGTTCCGTCACCATATTTTAGAAATCAAGAAACTAAGGCCCAGGGAAGTTGAGTGCCGTACCCCTGGTATCAATATCAATAAGTATCCAAAAAAAAATCAAAGATGGGATTTGAACCCAGGTCCTTTGACTCCTAAATCATTGCCCTTTCCACTGTACCATAATATCAGAAAGGATACTAGTGTTTTATCTACTGGTATGAATGAATACTCTAAGAAATTCAGTCACTTACGGCCTTTTCTTTTCTCATACTGATCCCGAAGCCAACTCTGTTCTGTCTGTAATACTACATTAGTTCCATGTCTGATGATCTCTTCCCTGAAGTTCAGACAAAAAGATTACAATTATGAATAAAAGTGAAATGATCCACCCAAAGTCACATAGGCAGTGAGCGGTCAAAGATGAGATTTGACTTCAGATCCTCTGTATCATAGCATCAGAAAGGTTATGGGTATTCCTTCTAGTGGTGTAAAAGTACAAGCTAAGAGTCATTCTTTGAGAAACTCACATTTACATAAGGATCATTCAAATAGGAGGATCGTTTAATACCAAAATAGTACTTGTATATAGAAATCGTAGCATTGATTTTCTGTAAGAAAAAAAAATAGCATCTTCTGTCCTTACCTCCCTACCACAGTCGAAGCATTTATATATGATGGTTGGTCCTAGATCTGGATTATTAACTTAAAATAAGGGTGATGGCCACCAAAAGAACTAACATGTTAGGCTGCTTTAAGACAGGTTTGGAGTCCAGGAATAAGGAGGTACTGTGGAATCCCATCATCTCACCTCTGGAGTATTGCCTCTTGTTTGTGACACCATATTTGAGGAAAAGCATTGCCAGGCTGGAAAACACCAGGATGGTAAAAGATTCATGCCATCTGAGGACTGGCTAAAAAAACTAGACATATTTATCAATCAATAAGCCCATGTAAAGCACCTACTATGCTCCAGGTTCTGTATTAGATGCTGGAAATACAAATATCCAAAATGAAACATTCTCTACTTTCAGGAAAAATCTTTGGGGGACATGATAGCTATCTTTAGCTGTTAAAAGAGCTAGCTGTGGAGGGAAAAGGCATGTTCTGCTTGGTTCTAGAGGGGTGAACTAGGAGTAATGGGTGGAAGCTACAAAGAAGAAGACTTAGGATTCAAAGTTTCAATAATTAGAGGTACCCCAAAATTGAATGAGCTGGAATTAGTGGGTTCCTCCATTCATCAGATAGATAGTAGAGGACCTTTTTTCAAGTGTAAATTACACCAAATGGTTACTGAGGTTCCTAACAACTATGAAATCCTGTGATTGTATGTCAGAAAATGTATCAAATTAGATTTTTAATGTTAAGAAAAAAACATAGTTCATTCTGGGGTCCATATTTTAGGCTGGAAAAACCCAGAGGAAGCAACCATGATGGTGAAGTGTCTTGAGTTGATGGCATATGAAGGAAGAGAAGATGTTTAATTAATTATGTTAAGAAATATATACAATATTAAGCATTCACTGTGTGGCAGGTATTACTCTCGTCAGTAGAGAAGCAAAAAGAATGAATGAAAGATTCTCTGTTTTCCTGCAGAGAAGAGGTGGCTTGGGTGACATTTCTTTTCATCTAGAAAATGAAGGTGTTGGATTAGATGAAGTCTATATGGCTCTAGTCTATTCTGACTCTAAATCCTAAGCTATTACTTTCATAAATTAAAAATAAAATAAATTAAAAAAAAGAAAACATGAAGAAACAAACAAATAAATAAATGGTTAAATGAAATATTAGAGATCTAGGATTTGATATAGAGGTCAATTAAAAAAATTTAGCATCAAATCTGATTTTTTGTCCAAACCAACAATTATGTACTCATTGTCAACCAGCAAACTGTAAAAATGAAAAAAAACCCTCTTTTTTCCCCTTGCATGGTTCTTAAATGGTTTGATAGGTCAAATTCCCCAGAGACTGATTTACAACTTCTTCCTGGAAATGAGCATCCCCTTCCTTCCACCTCTTATAACTTTCTTTTCATAAATGGCCACATCCTCATAATTAATGAATGACTAGCTTCACTTCTGCATTTGGATTTCAAATTAATGTTTTCATTTTCAGGAAGGTCTTGTGATCTTTACTTCTTCAACTACCTTTCTGGCCTTTCTGCTTCTACTCCCTCCCTCCCCCTTTTTTTTGGCAAGGCCATCTGGTTTAAGTGATTTGCCCAAGGTCATATAGCTAGTATGTGTCAAGTGTCTGAGGTCAGATTTGAACTCAGGATCTCCTGTGTCCAGGGCTGATATTCTATCTACTGTGCCACCTAGCTGCCCCCCTTCTACCATTTTCTCTCCTTTCCTCTATCATCTATTGCAAATGATTCCTCCCCCCCAACCCCCAAAATTACTTTTCACAGAAGGACACATACAAGTGGAGAATGCCTATGGTAAGGCTCCTTGTCCAAAGGGGACACAGATCACTTCATGTCTAGAGCCACAACTAGAACTACACAAGACAGGCAGGGGCTTATGATGCACAATGTCTTATACTTAGCAAGTGCTTAATAAAAATTTGTTAAATTGAATTGAGTTGAACATGCAGGGAGATACAACAAGGTAGAAATTACTTTTAATGAATATGTATATTTTAATGCCAGAAAATTCTGTTTTCCAGGGCATGAAGGTATTTATTTTGTAATTTTAAAAGTGTGTGTGTGCAGGGGGGAGGGGGTGACTATGTCATAGTGAGGGCTCAGAGTCTTCAGGGAATTGTAACTTGCCTAAGGCTCACAGACATCTTATTCCAGATATGCTTACTTCTCAATTAGAACCAACTAGAATTATTGTTTTTGGTGGTAGTATTGGTTTTTCATTCTCAAAGAGGATCAGTGACATCAGGAGGGTAATGTCTTGACTTGCAAGTGAATTGGATTTAAGTGAGGCAGAGCTGTGCGAAGTCATCAGACTCACTCTCTTCTCCAGAGTTATTGGAGTCCATTGGCAAGACACAGGTCAGGACAACCGTCTATAGCCCAAGATGTAGTGGGAAACCTGGGCTAAGCTTTTTAAGCTAAGATCTTTTCCAGGTCTGTTTGTCTGAGGCAACACCCATTCAGTGATTAAAGGATAGGTAAGAATTGAGGCAAAAGATGTCCTAGCTTGCCTTCTCAAAAAAATAAATCTGGGAGGGGGAAAGATCCTCAGATATCAATAACATTGAAATTTTTACGAGATGCACATACCATGAAACTATGGTTTTGGCTAGCACATTAGAGGTCAAAGAGATGTTAAGGGGAGGCCATTGTAACAGAACCACCAGGGGCCTTGAGGCCAACTACCTCCTTTTTTGTCTCTTTGGTTTAAGGAGCTAGTGCCAAATGTGAGTTCAGCCTACCCCTGGAGACCTGATGGCCAGGCATGTGCTGATCCAGAGCCTGTTTCCATCTTCTTTACTTTCTCCATCATCAGCTCTTTGGTGTGTGGTGGACACAGAAGCTGAGGGAGGCACTGGTCTGCCTTTCCCTCTCCCCTCCCCCCTCAATATCCTACTCTTGGTTATAACAGGATCCTAGATGGTGAAGTTCTTCCAAGTTGACATCTACTGAATTGAAGATCTCTTTCCCCTGCTCCTTCTCCCCCCTTACTCATCTCTAACCTTCTTAGCCTTCCCCTTCCCCAATTCAGATCCTTCTCTGCCTTCCCTTTCCCTATGCCCTCTGAAAGCCCCACATTATTTATCCTGAAACTTTTCCTCTCCCATACTTTCCATTTTCTGGATCTCAAAAAAACTCTCATTCTCCCCAGAAGATACAGAATTTCTAGCCATCATCTATCTTCACTGAAGATTGCCCCTTTTTGCTCTCCATACTGACAGACCATGCAAGGAGGAGCAAACATACAATTTGTTTCCCAAAGCCGATTGTTCCTTTTTTCTGCTGCCAGTACCCTGCAACTTCCTCATCTTTGAGGTTCAGAGCATCCCTTGATAGTAGCAGTTCTCAAAGTGTGGTTCAGTGACCTCTGGGGGTCCAACAGGTCAAAACTGTTTTCACAATAATACTTAAATATTCTAATTTCAAATGTGGTAAACACCAACAGACATAAGCCACATAATCAAAAGCTCTTTGCAGAGGTCTTTAATAATTTTTAAAAGTGTAAATGGGTTCTGAGACCCCAAAGACTGAGGATCACTGTATCACCCATTTGTTGCTGTAATGCATCAGTTTCCAGTCCTTTGTCCTCCTCTTTCAAGTTCTGCAACTGACTCGGTCTTTCTCTTTTCCCCACGTCTAGGACTTCACTAACCATGTGGATATCTCCTCAAACATCTTGGCATCTTGTTTCACAGACCTCTTGACCACCTGCTAGATTTCTTTCAATTGTTATGACCTAAACTACTGCCTAAATTACTTAGCTGACATTTACATGTGCTTCTGTGGATTATAATTGTGCACGTGTTTGTCTTTACTACCCCAGCTAGACTTTCAGCTATTGGAGAAGCAAGAATGTATCTTATTCTTCAGACTTCTTCCCATAGTGGTTCCTACATTATGCGTCTCTGTAAATAATTTACCATATGAATTTTCAAAACAACGATTTGTCTTACTGTACTTAGCTACACACTACATTTTACTATTCAGCTAAAAATGAAATGAGGACTTATGTTCATTGTTTTCTTACCTAGCTGAATCCTGGAAGGAAGATGGAATTTCTTTCCTAAATGTCCCAAGTGCCCTGGGAACACCACCACCTGTGGAATGAAATGTATTTTAAATTCTTTGGGGTCTCCTCACCTTCCCTCTTTGAAGAAGCATCATCTGCCTTTGGAGGACAGGGGAAAGGATGACCACCCATGACTAGGAGTAGTTAGAGAATAAGAAAGTTGGGTCCTAGGCTAAGTATAAGCAAGGTTTTGTTAAAAAAAAAAAAAGTGTTTGACTACAGCACCATTAGCCAGTAGAGCATCTTCATGAGGCCACCCTTGTCTGAATCCAAAAAAAATGCACTTTTTAGAGAGGGTGGGGGATTTGTGCATAAGCCAAACTGAAAGCAAAGGTAATTAAAAAATGCTACCTTATATTTGTAAAGTCAGTTACTGGAGAGTGGCAATGTGGCATATAGAGTAGTGCATTTAGCAGAGGTAGTGTTTGAAACCTGTTTCTTATCAACTTCCTACTATCTGAATGACATTAGGTAAATCACATTACCTCTCTGGACCTCAGTTTCCTCACCTGTATAATGGGGATAGTACCTACTCTATAGGGTCATTTGAAGATCAAATATGATAATATATGTAAAGTGCTCAGTAAATCTCAAATCACTCTTAACATAGGGTCTATTGGCGTGGATGTATTTCTAGGAGTATATGAACTTGTATGGAAAAAAAATACATCCTTATTTTCATTAACTTTTGGTTTCCTTTGTAATCCCTATATGTTTTATTTTATGCATTTAAAAAGATAAATTTGAGGACAGGCTTCACCAGACTGCCAAGAGTATCCATGAAACACAAGTTAAGGACCTGTTCTAGAAAAATCTAAATTATTGTTAGACAGACCCTTTATGGCTTACAAAGGCTTTCACATACATTGCTTTTTCTCATCCTCTCAAAAACCCTGTGGGGGAGGTAGAGCAAGGATATTGTCCCATTTTACTGCTGAGGTAACTGAGGCTCCAAGAGGTTAATGATTGGAGAAAAATTTTACTTGTAAAGCTAACCCCTATTGATTTGAAAAGATATTGTTCACTGAACAGTTGTGTCTCACTCTTATTGACCCCATTTGGGGTTTTCTTGACAAAGATACTGGAATGGTTTACCATTTCCTTCTCCAGTTCATTTTACAGATGAGGAAACTGAGGCCAACAGGGTGAAGTGACTTATCCAGGGTCACATAGCTAGTAAGTGTCTGAAGTCAGATTGGAACTCAGGAAGATGAGTCTTTCTAACTTCTTTGGAAAGATTACAAATATTCAAAGTAAGATATTCCTCTCCACATCCATGCCACCCCCACCCCCTCAAACCCTCCCCACCCCACAATGGAGTGGAAGGCTTCTTTTGAACAGTTTCATAGGATGAGAGATTTGGAACTAGAATCTTAGCGATCATCTAATTCAACTCTCCATCTCATAAACAGTGAAAACGATGCCCAGAGGAATGAAGGCATTTGCCTACATTACATAGATCTAACATCAGAATCAGAACCCTGTATCATGGGTAGATCGCAAGTGCTTCCCTAGAGATGAACTAGAGAAGAACAAAGCGCCAATCCATATTTAATAGGAAGAGGAGACAGGTTTGTAGTGGATAGAGTTGGGACGACTTGGGTTCATCTTGAACCCATGCTGGCTGTGTAACTTTGGGCAAGTTGCTTAACCTCTCAGCGGCCAAGGACAACTCTAGGTCTCTACACCTTGTGGAATAGTTACAAATGTGCATCGATGGAGAGAGCTCCCTCACGGGAGTTAGCTGTACAACTAAACAAAGAGATTGCCTAAATCCAATCCCTTATTTTAACGGGAGGAACCAGGCCCAGAGAGGGTTGGCGGTTTGCTCAGTCACACGGCCAGTGGCAGGAGCACGATTAGAACCCAGGTCACCAAACGGGCTCCTGGACGTTGAAATATTTTAAAGGGAGAAGGGGAGGGCGGCGGGGACGAGACGGTGCCCGGCTGGCGAGCGAGCCCCAGGACCCCTGCGCCCCGGGGGTGGAGGTGCCGGTACTTCTCTGTCTGTATATGTCGTCGGACGTCGGACTGCTGCTATCAGCTGTTTGGCTGCCTCGGCTGCTGACGTACAGGCTGCTGTCACTGCTGCTGCTGCTGCTGCTGCCCACCCTGCTCAGGTTGGTGTGAGAGGCCGGCGGCGATCTCTCGTCGGGGTTGGAGCTGGCCATGGTCCGAGCAGGGCAGGCTCCTGAGGAGCGCGGTAGGTGTGGGTGCACGGGGGCTGGGCCTGCGGGAGGGGGTGCGAGAACACGCAGCGAGGGCTGGACCCCGGTTGCGAGAAGCGCAGAGCGTCCACGAGTGTTGTGCGTTCCGTGTCCAAGGGCAACTGCCTGAGCGGGCACGGAGGGAGGGCCTTGTCTGGAATGCTCCCTGGACTGGAAGGGCCTGCCTCGCCTTCTCGGTCCTGGCTCCCTTTGGTGCCTTCCCGCTGGGGCCCTGGGGCAACGGAAGATGCTGTACGGACTGATTGGTGCAGCCTTTGGCCCAGTGCCATCCACTCATTCAGTTTCCAGCCTTGCTCCTCGATCCTGTAAGGTCTAGGAGAAAGGAAGGCCAAAGGGAGAGAGCCAGCTGTGCGAAAGGCTGACAAGAACCTGGTTAGAACCCAAGCAACCTAAAGAGATCCTCCAGTCTGGTCCAATATCTACATTTCTACGAAACTCAGCAGAAATAATTTCTCTAAGGTCACACAGCTAGTAAGTCGTAGAGCCAAGTCACTTTAATTGAAATCCAATCTTTCAACAATTTAATTTTTTTGAAAGTTAACAAACTTGTTCTTTCCCATTCCCCTTCTTTCCCCCTCTAGGTCTTGCTACTGCTTTTCTCTACCTTTCCTCCATCTGTCTCCCAAAGATTTGATACCTTCTTCCATTTATAAGACATCTCAGTTCCCAGGTCAATTAATCAGTCAATCAATAAGCATTTGGACACCAACATCTACAGAAGTAGATGAAAAGAGCTTGGCAAGCTCTCACACCAGAGGTGCTAATCCTCCCTGAGCTCTCCATACACACCTTTGGTGGTCACCTTTGACCCAACTCTCACCTGTGGCTCCAAGAAGCTGTAACATGCACAGTGGCCACATTCTGACAAAACCATCTTAGCTGATGGACTAAACCAGGTTGAGGGTAATGCATGGACCCTAAACCTGTTGGTGAATTAGGGGGATATGAAGACCTCCCCCAAGCATATGAAGACTTCTCCTGGTGAAATAGGTGAATGAGAACAATTTGTTCCAACAGCCAGGAAGGTGGCTAAAGGAGGTGCTAGGAAGCTCTTAGAGCTTGGTCAGGGATCGTAGAAGGCACAATCATGTGTCCATGTGTCCATAGCACTGCTGTCCTGGGCCATTGCCAGTCTTCTTGACTTTCGTCTTGCCACTGGACTTCGATGACTTTGGAAGAGAGAGTGAGGCTGATGACTTTGTGCCACTGCCTCACTTCAATCCAATCCACGAGTAAGACAAGGCATCACCCTGTGATGTCACTGGACCACTTGAAAAACTGAGGATAAACAAGCATTTAAAGAAAGGTATCTATTTAATTTTAGCTTTGAACATTCACTTTTATAAGATTTTCAGTTCTAAATTTGTCCCTCTTCCCTACCACCCCCTCCCTGAGGTGGCATGCAATTGATATAGGTTATCCATGTACATTCGTATTAAACATATTTCCATATTAGTCATGTTGTAATGAAAAATCAGAACCAAAGGGAAAAACTACAAGAAAAAGAGAGAAAACAGTTCTACTTCAATCTGCATTCAGACTCCACAGTTCCTTCTCTCGATGTGGATGGCATTTTCCATCTTTAGTCTTTTGGAATTGTCTTAGATCATTGTGTAGCTGAGAAAAGCTAAGTCTATCAAAGTTGGTCATTACACAGTGTTGCTGTGTACAATGTTCTCCTGGTTCTGCTCACTTCACTCAGAATCAGTTCACATAAGACTTTCCAGGCTTTTCTGAAGTCCACCTGCTCATCATTTCTTATGGAACAACAGTATTCCATTAAATTCATCTTTCACAACTTGTTCAGCCATTCCCCGATTGATGCGCATGTCCTCAATTTCCAATTTTTTGCTGTCACAAAAAGAGATACTATAATTATTTTTCTACATGTGGGTCCTTTTCACATTTTTCTGATCTCTTTAGGATACAGAACTAGAAGTGATATTGCTGAATCAATTTTCTACCTCTTTGGTCATGGTTCCAAATTGCTCTCCAGAATGGGTGAATCAGTTCACAACTCCACCAGCAATGCATTTGTGTTCCAATTTTCCTATATCTTCTCCAACCTTTATCATTTTCCTGTTTCATCATGTCAACCAATCTGATAGGTATGATGTGGTACCTCAGAGTTGTTTTAATTTGCATTTTGCTAATCAATAATGATTTAGAGCATTTTGCATATGACTATAGATAGCTTTAATTTCATCATCTGAAAACTGCCTGTTCATATCCTTTGACTGTTTATCAACTGGGGAATGACTTGTATTCTAATAAATTTGACTCAGTTCTCTCTATATTTTAGAAACGAGGCCTTTATCAGAGACATTGGCTGTAAAAATTATTTCCCAGCTTTCTGTTTCACTTCTAATCTTGATTGCATTGGCTTTGTTGATGCAAAACCTTTCTAATTTAATGTAATCAAAATGATCCATTTTGCATTCCATAATGTTCTCTATCTCTTTGGTCATAAATTCTTCTGTTCTCCATAGATCTGACAGGTAAACTGTTTCTTGCTCTTCTAATTTGCTTGTAGTATCACCCTTTATGTCTAAATCATGTACCCATTTTGACCTTATCATGGTATATGGTATAAGATGTTGGTCTATGCCTAGTTTCTTCTAAACTATTATCCAGTTTTCCCAGCAGTTTATAATCATTGAAGATTGTGTCTTATGTACCTAACCTATTCCACTGATCCTCAACTCTATTTCTTAGTACCAAGTAGTTTTGATGATTGCTGCTTTATAATACAGTTTTAGTTCTGGTAGGACCAGGCCTTGAAATTCCTTGCATTTCTTTTCATTAATTCTCTTCACTTTGGATGTTTTGTTTGTCCAGATGAATTTTGTTATTATTTTTTCTATCTCCAGAAAATATATTTGATAGTTTGATTTTTGGCACTGAATAATAAATTAATTTATGTAGCATTGTCATTTTTATTATATTAGCTCTGACTACCCATGAGCAATTGATATTCTTCCAGTTATTTAGATTTGACTTTATTTGTGTAAAAAATGTTTTGTAATTGTGTTCATGTCATTCCTGGGTTTGTCTTGGCAGGTAGACTCTCAAATATTTTATATTCTCTATGGTTACTTTAAATGAAATTTCTCTTTCTATCTCTTGCTGTTGGGTTTTATTAGTAATGTATAGAAAATGTTGATGATTTATGTGACTTTATTTTGTTGTTTATTATTTCAAGTAGTTTTTTTAGTTGATTCTCTAGGATTCTATAAATATACCATTGTATCATCTGCAAAGAGGGATAGCTTTGTTTCTTCACTGTCTATTCTAATTCCTTCTGTTTCTTTTTCTTATTGCTAAAGCTAACATTTCTAGTGCAATATTGAATAACAATGGTGATAATGGACATTTTTGTTTCACGCCTGACCTAACTGGAAATGCTTCTTGCTTATCCCCATTACATTACATTAATACTTGCTGGTGGTTTTAGATAGAGGCTACTTATTATTTTAAGAAAAACTCTATTCATCCCTATGCTCTCTAGTGTTTTAATAGGGGCAGCTAGGTGGTGCAGTGGATAGAGCACCAGTGCAGAAGTCAGGAGGACCTGAGTTCAAATCTTACCTCAGACACTTGACACTCACTAGCTGTGTGACCTTGGCCAAGTCACTTAACCCCAATTGCCTCATCCTGGGTCATCTCCAGTCATCCTGATGAATATCTGGTCACTGGATTCAGATGGCTCTGGAGGAGAAGTGAGGTTGGTGACCTGCATAGCTCTCCCTCACTCAAAACAAAGTTAAGTACAAGTCATATCATTACTTCTCTGATGGCATGGTCTTCTTTGGCAACAAAGGATGAACACACACACCAGTGTTTTAATAGGAATGAGTGTATATTTTGTCAAATGATTTTTCTGTATTTATTGAGATAATTTTATTTGTTAATTACATTATAGATATGATCAACTAAGCTGATAGTTTTCCGAATATTGAACCAGTCCTGCATTCCTGGTATAAATCCCACTTGGTCATAGTATTTTATCCACATGTTAAGTTGCTATAATCTCTTTGTTAATATTTTGTTTAAAATTTTTGCATCTATATTCATCAAGGAAATTGATCTATAGTTTTCTTTCTCTATTTTGGCTCTTTCTGGTTTAGGTATCAGCACCATATTTGTATTACAAAAAGAATTTGGCAGGACTCCTTTGCTTATTTTTCCAAATGGTTTGTATAGTATTGGGATTAATTGTTCTTTAAATATTTGGTAGAATACACTTATAAATCCATCTGGCTCTGGAGGTTTTTTCTTAGGGAGTTCATTGATGGTTTGTTTAATTTCTTTTTCTGAAATAGGATTAAGTATTTTATTTCCTCTTCTGTTAATCTCAGCAATTTATATTTTTGTAAGTATTCATCCATTTTACTAAGAGTGTCAAATTTATTGGCCTACAGTTGGGCAAAATAGCTTCTAATTATTGGGGCTAATTATAGCTCCAATTACTTCATAGCTGGTGAAGTCACCCTTTTAATTTTTGATGCTGGTAATTTGGTTTTCTTCTTTTTTAAAAAAAAATCAAATTAACCAAATGTTTATTTATTTTATCATTTTCCTCCAAAAAACCAGCTCTTAGTTTTTATTAGTTTAATAGTTCTCTTAATTTCAATTTTATTAACCTCTCCTTTGATTTTCAGAATTTGTAATTTGGCGTTTAATTGGGAATTTTTTATTGGTTCTTTTTCTAGTTTTTTTTTTAGTTACATGCCCAATTCATTGATCTTCTCTTTCTTTATTTAATTCATGTAAGCATTTAAAGATATGAAATTTTCCCTAAGAACTGCTTTGGCTGTATCCCACAAGTTTTGTTATATTGTCTCATTATTGTTATTCTCTTAGGGGAAGCTATTGATTGTTTCTGTGATTTGTAGTATGAACCACTCATTCATTAAGATTATATTATTTAGTTTCCAATTAATTTTTAGACCATTTCCCCATGGCCCTTTATGTAATTTTTATTGTATCATGATCCAAAAAAGATATATTTAAAATTTCTACCTTTCTGCATGGATCGTGAGGTTTTTATGCCCTAATACATGGTCATTTTTTGTGTAGGTGCCATGTACCACTATGAAAAAGGTGTATTCCTTTCTATCCCCATTCAGTATTTTTTCCAAAGGTCTACCATATCTAACTTTTCTAAACTTCTATTCACCTTCTTAACATCTTTCTTATTTATTTTGTGGTTAAATTTATCTGGTTCTGAGAGGGAGAGGTTGAGGTCCCCCAGTAGTATAGTTTTGCTGCCTATTTCTTCTTGTAACTCATTTAATTTCTTCTCTAAGAATCCAGTGCATATATGTTTAGTAATGATAATACTTCATTGTCTATGTTACCTTATCTCTTTTAATTGACAATATGGTTCCTTATCTCTTTTAATTAAATCTATTTTTGCTTTTGCTTTGTCTGAGATCAGGATTGCTACCCACGCTTTTTTTACTTCAGACAAAGCATAATATATTCTACTCCAGCCTTTTACTTTTTTCTGGATATATCTCTCTGCTTCAAATGTGTTTCTTGTAAACAACATATTGTAAGATTATGATTTTTAATCCACTCTGTTACCTGCTTCTGTTTTATGGGAGAGTTCATTCCATTCACACTCACAGTTATGATTATTAACTGTGTCTTTCTCTCCATCCTATTTCCTACCCACTCCAATTTATGCTTTTCTCTTTCCTTTCTCCATTTTCCTCCTCACTAGTGTTTTGTTATCATTTCCTTCAATTATGAAATTAAAAAAAACTTTCTGAGAAGGGCTCTCCAGGCTTTACTGACTGCCAAAGGAGTCCATGCACTCAGAAAGCTTAAGAACCCATGGACTAGAGGGTCTCTGAGGCCCCTTCTAGATTTAAGATTCTGTGGAATCATGTTCACTTCTCTCTGTACCTCTGTTTCCACATCTGTAAAATGAAGGCATTGGACTAGATGATCTCTAATTCCTTTCTAGCTCTTAATGCCCTAAGCCCTAATCCTAATACGACCCAGTTGAGTTACTGCAGCCCCATCATTCATAATGCCAGGCATGGTATTACGAATGATTATAATTTAATCCTCCTCATAAATCCTACTTTAATGCCTCATTGTGACCCTGGTTCTTGAAAGAGATGCCAACAGAGGACAAGCCCTGGCAGGTTTTATCATGCTGGAAAGGCTTCAAGTATGGTCCTGAGAACAGTCTGTTCTCCAGACTAACAGCTTAACTAATCACAGAGAGAATCACCAGGAGGGAAGGTGCTAATGAAATATTTTTTGTCCATGGCAACCCACAAAGCAGAAAATTTTTTAAAATCAGCTTTTAGTTTTGCGTGTCCTTGTTCTAATTCTACAGTGATGCTAGGCAGAGAATATTAGGAATTACATAATTATTAGACTGTCAACAAATTTTTACTTTATGTTGGTATTCTAAATACGAAATCCTAATCCAATGAACAATAAGTAGACATATTACTGAAATTGAACCATACCAATCTTAATCTTCTTGTGAAAACCAGATAAAACCAGAAGAAGTGAAATAAAACCAAAAGTGAAACTGTAGATAAAAGGAAGTTGGCAAAGTGGTTTTTATGGTGAATCCCAAAGCAACAAGAAATACTATTTCATGGTACACAATCACATGTATTACAGATAAATATTTGCAAAAAGGCCACCATGAAAATAATTTCAGCTAACACACCAACTACTGAGGATGAAATGGTAGAGAAATTCTATGAAGAACTAGATAAGACTCTCCATTTCACATCAACATATACTCTGATATTTGGTGACCTTGCAAAGGTAGGGAAAGGTGAGGATGGGGTGAAATATATGTGTGAAAATATGGCTCTGAAGAAAGAAATGAGGCTAAAGGTTGATAGATTATAGCAGATTCTCAAGTCCTTATGAATATTTCCTCCCAAAAAAGGATTGGCATGTGCTAGAGATGGTGAGTGCTAAGTAGCATCACAAAGAATGAAACTGACCACACTTTTTAACATTATAGACATAATAGTCTTAATATCATATTTGCAAGTCATTTCACTCTGTAGCTGAATCACTGACTCAACAGAATTAAGATCAGATTTCATAAAACAAACAAAAATCCCCAAAGAAAACAAAATAACAAGAAAAAGATATAGTTTAAAATTAAGAAGATTGAGCCCTGAATTATTTTAAGAAAGTGTTGTGCATCAAAAATGGGAAATGGACAACAGAAATGACATTGACACTGATTATAAACATTTCACCCAGAAGTTCAACCAATGTAAATTAATTGCAACAAAGAAAACAAAAGAACATGGAAAGCTTGTTAGTCAGCAAATGTTTAACTCACCTGAAAAGTGGTTGAAGTCCTACTTTTGGGACATAGCAGGGCTTAATCTCTCAGTGTCTTGGGAATAGGGGATAGAAAGTTGAAATTTCCTTAAAGATTAAATTACATCTCTACAGTCCCTTCTCCCCCCAACCACAGAAGAAATTAATCTTAGATTTTTCTTTGACTCATAGAGCTCAGATACTTTACCCATGGTCACACCAATAGAAGGGCCAGAAGTAGGATTCAAATCCAGGTCCTTTGACTCCAATGTAGCATTCTTTTTATCAACATACATTGAGTAAGTGTGGTATAGTAAAAATAATAATGGAAGACATCCATACTAGCTGAAAACTATACTAGTCTTCCCCTTGAGCCTTGAAGATAATACTAGGTTTTTACCACTCATCCAATTATCAAATATAATTTTTATTATCATATCCATATGTTCATATTGGCATGTTGTGTGTCTGTGTGTGAGGTCTTGTTGGACAGTGATGCAGTGAATAGAGTACAGAGAATCTAGCTTCAGACACTCACTAGCTGTGTGACCCTGGGCAAGTCACTTCAACTTTGTTTGCCTCAGCTCCCTCAATTGTAAAATGGGGAATAATATTAACACTTCCCTTCCAGGGCTGTTGTGAGGATCAAATGAGATAATATTTGTAACGCATTAGCAAAGTGCCTGGTATATGGTAGATATATAATGCTTGCTAATTATCATCATCCTTATCATCTTCATCATCATTACCATCATCCCCCTATAGAGCTACGAGCTCCATGAGAGAAGATGATGCTTAGCACAGTGCCTAAGTTATAGTAAGTATTTAGTGAATACTTGTTGACTGATTATGTCATCTGTATATTCCACAGAAAGGCAGCAAGGTAGTGCCATAGTGTAGAAAGTGCCAGGCAGGAAGTCAGGAAGATTCATCTTCCTGAGTTCAAATCTGGGCTCAGATACTCACTTACTAGCTATGTGACCCTGGGCAAGTCACTTAGCCCTGTTTGCCTCAGTTTCCTCATATGTCAAATGAGCCAGAGAAAGAAAGGGCAAATCACTTTAGTATCTTTATCAAGAAAACCCCTAAAAAATGGGGTCATGAAGAGTCAGACAGTAATGAAAACAGCTGAACAACAAAATATTCTACAGAGGTTTAGAATAGTGTTCCCTGCACAAAGCATGTGCTTTATAGACAGTTAATGGTCAAGGCTTAAGAGAACAGAAATACTAAATATGTGATTAATAGACAAATAGTTGGTCCAATCAATCCAGAAAGCAATTTGGGATTATCTTATGAAAGTGACTCAAATGTCCATACTCTTTAATCCAAAAATTTGGCTACTAGACAGGGTTGCCAATGATTAAAGAAAGATCTCATATAAACCAAAATAATTGTAGTATCACTTTAGATAGTAGGAAAGAATAAGAAACAAGGGAGAAAATCATCAACCAGGGAAAGACTAAAGAAATTATAACTCATGAATGTAATGGAATGTAACTGCAAAGTAAAGAATGATGACAAGGAAAGCTACAGAAAAGCATGAGAAGATTTATATGAGTGGATGCAGAGCAAAATAAGTAGAACCAAGAAAACAACATGCACAATGCCATTAAACAGCAACTAACAAATCAGAGCAAAATGCTTTGAAATCCAAAGACCAAGTTTGACCTCAAAGAAGACAGGAGAAAGCACCTCCTCTTGAATGCAGCCAACAACCCTCCCAAGTGGAGCCAGAAGCAGATTAAAATATAACTGGGAAATATTCAACAAAATGAATAAGAATACAGTAAAACATTGGTAATATTAATATTTGGTTTTCTACTGATGCTGAGTGAAGTGAACAGAACCAGAAGAACATTGTACACAGTAACAACATGGTGTGATGATCAGCTTTGACAGACTTAGCTCTTCTCAGCGATGCAGTGATCTAAGGCAATTCCAAAAGACTAAAGATGGAAAATGTTATCCATATTCAGAGAAAAAATTATGGAGCATATTATTTTCTCTTTCTTTTTTGTTTTTGCTTTCTTGTGGGTTTTCCCTTTGGTTCTGATTCTTCTTTACAACATGCCCAATGTGGAAATATGTTTAATATGGTTGTACATGTATAGCATATATCAGATTGCATGCCATCTTGGGGAGGGAGAAGGGGAGAAAGGGGAGAAAGTTTAGAATTCAAAACCTTATAAAAGTGAATATTGAAAACTAAAAATGAATAAATAAAAATTTAAAATGTGGTTTTCTAAGCCAATATGTGATCTGCCAGGATGCTTATATATAATTTGGGGCAGCTAGATGGTGCAGTGGATAGAGTACCAGTGCAGGAGTCAGGAGGACCTGAGTTCAAATCTCACCTTAGACACTTGACACTCACTAGCTGTGTGACCTTGGGCAAGTCACTTAACCCCAATTGCCCCATCCTGCGTCATCTCCAGTCATCCTGATGAATTCAGGTCACTGAATTCAGATGGCTTTGGAGGAGAAGTGAGGCTGGTGACCTGCACAACCCCCTCCCTCACTCAAAACAAAGTCAAGTGCAAGTCATGTCATCGTTTCTCTGATGGCATGGTCTTCTTCAGCAATGAAGGATGAACACACTTATATGATTTAGCGTCACCCATTTCTATTTGACACTGCTAGTGTGGAACATTACAAGTAAGGTTGTACTTGGTGGGTGTATTGATTAGCTTTTGTTTTCCCCTTCTCTTTTATTCTTTGTCCTAAGGTATGGTTCTCTGAGAGGAAGAGGGAGGAAGCAAGCATATTTGGGCATTTGAAAGTAAAGTAAAGAAAAAAAAACACTCAAACTTTTTTTTAACAGTCAGATACCTGATAGAGAACATGAGAGTTGCATGAAGGGAAAGATCATCTTAGGGTGAGGAAGTCGAGGATTGTTTTACTTAGGAGATGGGATTTGAACTAGGTCTTGAAGGATGAGTAAGATATGAGTAGGTGGAAAATAGGAGTTTAAGGCACATTAGGTGGGTGGAATGAATAAATTTTCCAAATGTTGTTTTATGGAAGTAATTAGTCATGAACTTTATGTTCATTAATCAGATAAATGTATGATCAGAATAAGAGAACGGGTCAGAGCAAGAGAGCAAGAAAATGTGTTAACCTGTGCACAGCCTGTGGGTTCCATTGGTACCCATACAACGTCCAGAAATCTAGGGAAGCCCTACTCCCAACTTTAGAGTATCTCTCCTTCCTCCTTTCCCTTTTGGGGAACATAGAAATGTACACAGAAAAAACAAATCGGCCCATACTGCTAATAGTTACAGGCTGGCCTTTCTTTCAATCCACAGCACCCTAAGTCACTGCCCAGATGTGGATGCCCAAGAAGAGCTAAATTGTCACCAGTAAATTCCTTTTTAAGGAAAGAGTAACGGTGACCAAGAAAGATTCCCCCTACCGAAGCAGCATGAGCTGTCAGACCAGGATGTGGCCAGTGGGAGGCGCAAAGTCTCTGAGCACTGATGTTATGTTAAGGAGTGGTTTGTGTAGAGACATTTTTATGGCTATCTCACCAACAACGGTTTTCAGGACCTCCAGAATTTCCTTCACCTGTCCTCCAAAGTTGTGTTTGCCACAATGGGTAGAAGCTACCTTGAGAAAGGCCCAGGGATCTGGAGGGCAAATGGCCAGAAATATAATTAGACAAAAGATGGTCCCCCTCACACTGACTAGAAGGCTGAACTTTGTAAATATACCTTTAGAGGTATATTTTATTGAGGACAGAGTCAAACTGCTCAGTAAAAACTATAGAGATTCGATTCATATTGAATACAATTTGAAATAAAAAGCCTCAGACTTTAATCTTGTTTAATCAGTTTTTTTTTTCAGTTGTGCCTGATCCTTTGTGACCCTATTTGGAATTTTCTTGGCAAAGATAGCACAGTGGTTTGCCATTTCCTTCTCCAGCTCATTTTACAGGTGAGGAAACTGAGGCAAACTGGGAGAAATAACTTGCCCAGGGTCACACGGGCAATAAGTGTCTAAGGCTGGATTTGAATTCAGGAAGATGAGTCTTCCTGACTCCAGGCCCAGCACCCTGTGCACTATGGTGCCCCTGAGCCACCCCTAGGGTGACATAACACATATGAGCTAATTTTCCAGCCATCATTACCATAGAATTTTGGTCTTGGAGTAGGATTTTGTCTGGAGTGAATAAATGGTGGTATATGAATGTAATGGAATACTCTTTATTGTGCTGTAAGAAATGATGAACAGGACGACTTCAGAGAGGCCAGGAAGGACTTATATGAACTGATGCTGAGTGAAAGGAGCAGAACCAGGAGAACTTTGTATACAGCAACAACCACAGTGTGTGAGGATTGTTTTCTGGTAGACTTAGTACTTCATTGCAATGCAAGGATTTAAATAATTTCCAATGCTCTCTTGAGGCAAAATGCCTTCCACATCCAGAGAAAGAACTATGGAATTTGATTACAGAATAAAGTAGATCATTTTCTTTTGTATTATGTTTTGTTTTGTTTTGTTTTACGATTTCTCCCATTCATTTTAAATCTTCTATGCAACATGACTAAGGTGAAAATGTATTTAATAGGAATGTATGTATAGAACCTATATAAGACTGTATGCCGTATCAGGGAGGGAGTGGGGAGGTAGGGGGCAAGTGGGAGAGGGAGGGGAAAAATCTAAAATGTATGAAGGTGTTTGTAGAACATTGAAAACAAGTAAAATAATAATAATGAATTTAAAAAAAGGTAAGGTGACTTAAGACACCTTTGGGGACACAGTCATTTCCCCAGAGGGGCAGATGTACCTGCAGCTTAGTCAGGGAGGGCCAATCACCTGGGGCCAGCTGGGAGAGGAAGAGCACTGATGATCAAAGGACAATTGACCATCCTGCCTGGTGCCCAGCTTAGACCAGTTTCTCATCACTCCCTCATTTCGATGTGTCTGGGCCTACATTGTGTCGCAAGCAACATGGTCACTGATTTCATAGCAAAGGCCTCAGCCTTGCTGATTAGTGCCGCTGTCCAATGTCATTGCTAGGCATTTAATAACTAGGAATAGGAAACTATACAGGAAGGAATATTCCAGATGAAGGGAAGAAAGCATTTATTAAGTACCTGCTAGGTGTTGAACACTATGCTAAGGGCCATACTGATATTATATCATTTATGGTACATAATATGGGAGGGAGGAGGGAGGCGTTTTCTGGAAAAATGGCAGTAGCACCTATGGGTTATGTCTAGAGCTGAGACAGCTGATAGCAAGAGCGTTTATACTGCAGCATTAAGTGACTTGTCACAACTATGAGTAGAGAAAGGGGGAGATAAGCATTTATTAAGCTGTTGTTTGTCTTTCATTTTAGAAGAATGCCAGTGACATCATGGGGTGATTTCTTGCCTTGCATGTGAATTGAGTTGCCCAAAGTCATCAGCCTCACTCTCTCTTCCAGTCATTGAAGTCCAAATCCAAATCCAAGACAAAAGATAATACAACTGCTAATGACCTGGGATGCAGTGGATGACCTTGGCATCTTTGATGTCTAACCAAGCTCTAAGTGCTCTACAGCACCTGCTTCAGCAGCCTTCATGGCTATTGGAACAAACTGTTCTCATCTGCCCATTCCACTCAACAACGGGTTTGACAGAGGCCTTCCAGTTACCCTCAGTTTCACCGAGCCCCTCTGCAGAGATGGTTTTATCAGGGCATGGCCACTGTCCATGCTGCAGCTTTTTGGAACTGGTTGAGAGTTTTGTGAATCAGGTGGACACCAAAGGTGGATAATAAGTAGCCTTGGAAGGTCTTGGCAGCCCTCACACTGTCCTTCTGAACACCTCTGTTATGTGGCAGGCCCTGTGCTAAGTGCTTTACAAATATCTCATTTGAGCCTCATGACAACCCTATAAGCTAGGTGCTATATGATACATCATCCCCATTTTACAGCTGAAGAAACTGAGGTAGATGGAAGTGAAGTATCTTGCCCAGGGTCACACAAGCTAGTAAGTGTGTAAGGCTGAATTTAAACTCAGGTCTTCCTAACTCCACCCTCAGCCTCTATCTGCTCTATCCACTGCACTGCCCAGATGCCCCTGGCTAAGAAGTAACAAATCTATTTTCTTCCAGTATCACTGCTGGGGTGATAAACTCTATACGCTAATGTCATGTTTGAAACCTTTTCCAATGCAAACCCCTCAATCCTCCACAGCACCTCATTTTCTAGACCTCTTAGCTGATGACTTTGTCTCAAGCATCAGTAAAAAAATTGAATTAATTTATCCAGAGTCCTCCTTTCTCTCTTCCTCCTCCTCTTTCTGATGTCACCTCATTCAGATGTCTTCCCCTCACATAAAGAGGCAGCCCTCTTTTTTTGCCAAGATCACCCTTTCTGGATGTACTCTTGGTCTCATCCCTTCCCATCTTATCCAACAAATTGCCCCCACTACCTCCCAGTTCTTTCTCCGTTCTTCAGTCTCTATCCAGGGACCACTTCCCTACTAAACTAAACACAAACCTGCATCTCATCCATCCTTAAAAAAAAAAATAAAACACCTCAGTTGATCTGACCACCTCCACTAGCTAATGTGGTACTTCTCCATTAACTTCTTTAAGAAACCCAATTCTACAAAGTTCCTCTCTTTTCACTGAATTCTAAACCCTTTGAAGTATTGCTTTCTAACCTATCCCATTTACTGCTAAACACTGCCAAGCTGGAAAGACCCTGGGCATGGATTGTATATCTGTTGTCTGTGGGCCTATCAAATGAGATAATATGTGTAAAGTGCTTTGTAAACCTTAAAGCTCCAAGTCATTATTATTCACGTTGATGATGAGCGCCCCTAGTGGCACAGTTAGTAGACTACTGGGCTTGGAATCAGGAAGACTTGAGTTCAAATATGGCCTCAGATACTTCCTAGCTGTGTGACCCTGGACAAGTCACCTAACCCTGTTTGCCTCTGTATCCTTATCTGTAAAATGAACTGGAAAAGAAAATGACAAACTACTCGAGGATCTTTGCCAATAAAACTCTCCAAAATGGGATCATGGTCAGATGTGACTGAAACAACTGAACAACAAAGCTATGCCACTGTGTATATCAGAACTGACATACTCTAAGGCCCTCAGGTGACTGATGGCATGGGGTAAAAGATGGCATGTCCCTTACCTAACATAGCACCAATCTATACAAAGTGGCAGGCTCCTCAGAGGAAGAGGGCACTGTCAGAGATATCAGGGTGGAGTCTAGAAGAGCCAATAGCAACCCTCTCCCAAACTAAGTCACTTTTCACTCTCCTCTCTAACTATTCTGGTGGTACTGAGGCAGCCAGGCAGCTTGTGCCCCATGGGGAAAAGCCCCTAGAGCCTTCCCTCTGGACAGAAACACTAATGCATTGCACCAGGGAAAGCTGCAGAATGGGAAAGGGGTCACAACTGTCCAAGATGCCTTCCTTCCTCCTGGAATAGCAGCCCATGCTTTTCAGTGGGAGAGACAGCAGAGCAGTCCTAGGCCCTGCATTGCATCAAGAATCTAAACACTGAACAACCCTGAGGTTGGCAAAAAATCAAAGGCTCTAGGTGCAGATGGGGAGTGGTCCAGAGGGCTGGACTTTGAACTACTGGCCTGTCAGTAGCTGGGGAAGGTGGTAGGCAGAGTTCTTGTAAGGAATAAGGAAGACTGTGCAGCTGGGCAGTGCATGTACTGGTATTTTACTATTTACTTGGTATAATTAATTTCTGATATTTTGGTTAAAGGGCTGTGTAGAGTCCTGCCTTTATAAACACAGTAGACCTGGTGCATTAGGAATGAAAAGGAGCAGCCAACAGGATAGAGGCCAAGAGCTAATTGTCTAAGGGCAATCCATATCCATTCCTGGCCCAGGGATTCTTAACCTTTTTTGTCTGTTTCACAACCTTTTGGTAGTCTGGTGAAGCTTATGGATCTCTGTAGAATAACTCTTTTAAATGCATAAAATAAATTACATAGAATTACAAGAGAAACCAATTATATTGAAATACTATTTTTTAAATTCATAGAACCTAGATTGCTAGACGAGTGGTTCTCTGAGTGTGGTCAGGGGAACCCTGGATGTCCCCAAGACCTTTTCAGATGGTCTTTGGGGTCAAAAATATTTCATGATAGCATTAAGATGTTTTAATTTCAAATATGGTAAATATGGATAGATATGACTCACATTAATAAAAGTTCTTGAGGGAAGTCCTCAATCATTTTTAAATTTTTCAATAATTTTTAAATGTGTAAAAGGGTCCCAAGAAAAAAAATTTTGAGAATCAGCACTCTGGACTAACAGGGAAAAATAATGCCACCCACAAAAAGTCAAGGACAAGTGGTGAGTGGCAGAAAGCTGGCAAAGAGCCAGGGACAGGTGCTGGAGGCTGGCAGCCAGCCTCAGAGTGCCCTCTGCTGTCAGATTTTATGCATAGAGGAAGGATTGGATGGTTGTGGAACTGAATGCTTGATCCAGAAGCCCTGTTCTGGTTTGAACTATTAAATAATTCCAGGCACCGTTCCCAAAACCCCCTGGGGTCACATTAACCAAACAATCAATAGGGACATTTGTTTTTGTCTGACTCTTCATGATCCCAGCTGGGGTTTTCCTGACAAAGGTACTGGACTGGTTTGCCATTTCTTTCTCCAGCTCATTTTACAGTTGAGGAAACTGAGGCAGAACAGGGTTAAGTGACTTGCTAAGGGTGCTATGGTTAGTAAGTGCCTGAGGCTGGATTTGAATTCAGGAATATGAATCTTCTGACTCTGGGTCAGCACTCTACTTCAACACCTAGTTACCTGTCATTTTGGGGCAAGTCACATTCTCTGACTTAGGGGAAGGTGCTAACAAGCTGAGAATGGGTCAGAAAAAAGCCAGGGACATGGTTATTTCATGCTGGATAATCAGCCTCTGTATAGACGAGAGATGATCATAGGACAGTCTTGCTCCTCAAAGACCTTAAATCTTTAGCATTCCGAGCCCCCAATAACTTCCAAAGAGATAGCCACCAGTGAGAAGCTACAGCTTCTGGAGTGCTTGTGTGTGTTTACTGAAAGCAGTATGGCACAGTAGATAGAGTCCTGCATTTGGTGGCAGAGAGGTCTGCACTGGAAGCCTACCTCAGACAATTACTGTGTAACCAGCAAGTCACCTAACCTTCTGAGTCTCAGTTTCTGTGTCTATAAAATGGGGATTATAACCTCAAAGATCAAATAAATTGTAAGTTGCTTTGAAAATCTTAAATATCATATTATTATTATAATAAGTACTGTACTTTGTGCTTTAATTTGCTGGAGACCCCATGTCAGAGACATATCTCAAAAGGGGAAAGGATGAAAAAAATGATGGGTGGAGTTTTAACTGCCTTAAAAAAAGAAGCTTAGCCCCAATTGATAAATGGTCAAAGGGTATGAACAGGCAGTTTTCAGTGGAAGAAATTAAAGCTATCTATAATCATATGAAAAAATGCTCTAAATCACTATTGATTAGAGAGAAGCAAATCAAAACAACTCTGAGGTATCACATCATACCTATCAGATTGGCAAACATGACAGAACACGAAGATGATAAATGTTGGAGAGGATGTGGGAGAGTTGGAACACTAATTCATTGTTGATGGAGCTGTGAGCTGATCCAACCATTCTGGAGAGCAATTTGGAACTATACCCAAAAGGCTACAAAACTATGCATACCCTTTGACTCAGCAATACTGCTTCTAGGACTGTATCATAAAAATAGGAAAGGGTCCCACATGTACAAAAATATTTATAGCAGCTCTCTTTGTGATGGCCGAGAACTGGAAATCAAGGGGATGCCCATCAATTGGGGAATGGTTGAATAAATTGTGATATATGAACATAATGGAATACTATTGTGCTATAAGAAATGATGAACAGGAAGACTTCAGGGAAGCCTGGAAGGACTTATATGATCTGATGCTGAGTGAAAGGAGCAGAACCAGGAGAACTTTGTACACAGCAACAACCACAGTGTGCGAGAGTTTTTTCTGGTAGACTTGGAACTTCATTGCAATGCAAGGACTTAAAAAAATTCCCAATGATCTTTTAAGGCAAACTGCCTTCCACATCCAGAGAAAGCACTATGGAATTCAATCGCAGAATGTAGCAAATCATTTTTTTTGTGTGTGTGTATTACATTTTGGTTTGTTATGTGATTTCTCCCATTCATTTTAATTCTTCTATACAGCATGACTATAGTGAAAATGTATTTAATAGGAATGCATGTGTAGAACCTATGTAAAATTGTATGCCATCTTGGGGAGGCAGGGGGGAATCTAAGTTATATGGTAGTGATTGTAGAACACTGAAAATAAATAAAATTAATTTTAAAAAAAAGCTTAGGCTTAGGAAGTGAATTCTCTGTGTGAGAGCTGAAGAGAAACAGGAGTTGGTTTTGTTCTGGGGAAAATTAAAAGGAAAATAATTTGGCTTAAGGGGGTAATAATTCCAGTGACCACTAGGGGGAAGTGTGCCACCATCTTTCCTGAGCATTCCAGCGAGTCACGACTGAAATTGTTCCCTTGGGACCAAGTGCCTGAGGTGAGATTTGAACTTAGGTGCTCCTGACTCCTGCACTGGTGCTCTACCCACTGAACTACTTAGCTGCCCAATGAGATGTGAAGGAAGCCAGGGAAGCTGGGAGGCAGAGATGAGGAGGGAGAGAGTACCAGGCATGGCGAACAACCAAGGAAAATGCTGGGAACAAGAGAGGTGAGTGTCTCTTCATGGAACAACCAGGAGGCTGGTGTTGCCATATTGAAGAAAGTATGTGAGGGATGGGGTCAGGTGAAGAAAGCTGGAAAGGGGGCTAGGTTAGGAAGGGTTTGAAAGGCCGCCAGGATTTTGTATTTGAACCTGAAGGAGACAGAACCACTGGAGGTGACATGGTCAGCCCTGCACCTTAGGAAGATGGCTTTGGCAGCTGAGTGGAGGGAAAGGTAGCTAGTTGAAAGGAAGGCATAGTTTAACAAGATTATTCTGGCAGTGGTGGGGAGAAGAGATTGGAAACATGAATTCATAGAGGTAGAGAGACTAGATTGTTGTCACATCCATATATGCCCCACATCACAGAAATCATAGCTTGGGCATATTATGCGTATATGTATATGTGTGTATACACACATATGTATTATGTGTGTATATATATTATACACACACACGCACATCTATATCTAGTTAGCAATCTTATTCCATGGAACTGAAACCAGGCAGAGCTGCAGATACAAAGTGCAGAGAGCTGGAAGTCCAATGGCAGTACCAGACCCTGCAGCCCTCCAATCAGAGAGGAGAGGAGGCTGAGGGGGGATGTGGTATAGATCAAGGCTTGAGTTAGCATCATGGCAATGAGATTAGAGGTGAGGACAAAGGAGGAAAGAGAGAAAGGGAGTGAGAAATACAGTGCAACACTGAGAAGTGGCTATCAGGCCAGCCTTTGAGCCAGGAAGAGCTAGGTCCCCCCTCTGTCATTTTTTGCCTGTGGGACTCTGAGCAAATCACTTAAACTCTCAAATATTCTGGGCAACTCCTTAAGAATGTCTATGTCAGAGGAGGTGTTGGCCTGCTTGAAGGAAGGAGTTTTGTAATCAATGAAAGGAGTTCCCTAGACCAATGAAACCACAGATCTAGTTGCTGTACCATCATATATTTTAGAGAGTGTCCCAAAAGTCTTAGTGCAATTTTAATCTTTTTATAGCAATACTAGCTTAAAACTGCACTGATTTCTGGAACACCCTGTGTATGCCTATGGAATGACTCCCATTTACATATACCATCTAGGTTTAGAAAGCCCTTGACTTCCATTATCTTATTTGTTCCTCAAAAGCCTATTAGATAGGTGTTATCACTCTCTTTTTAATGATAGGCTTGGAAAGCTTTTATATATAGAAAGAAGCACATACTGTCTTATTTGAATCTCACAATCATCCTAGGAGGTGGGTTGTTGCTCAGTCATTTCACTCGTGTTCGACTCTTCATGACTCCACTTGGGGTTTTCTTGGCAGAGATACTGGAGTGGTTTGCCATTTCCTTCTCCAGATCATTTTAAAGATGTGGCAACTGAGGCAAACAGGATTAAGTGATTTGCCCAGAGTCATATAACTAGTAAATGACTAAGGGTGGATCTGAACTCAGGAAAATGAGTCTTTCTGACTCCGGGGTTGGTGCTCTATCCTCAGCTCTACCTAGCTGCCAGGTGAGCAAGTTGTTCCACTAAAATAGCCCCTTCCACTAAAATAAATATCTATTTAATAGAAAATGGTGAAATTGAGCCTCTAAGAGGATCAGTGACTACCTAAGGGCACACAAGTAGATAGAGAAACAATTTTTTTTAAACAAACTCTTTTTCCAAAGTTTCCCCCAATTCCCTTTCAGATAGTGTTCATTGAGCTGCTGGAGATATTTGGTTGAATTGTATTTAAGGAAAAGGAGTTGGGTTGATCATGTAATGAAGATTTGATGAAGTCTCCAGAGCATTGACCCATCCACACTGGCAGATTTATGTTAATGTCTGGATGAAAAGGCATAGAGAGAGAAGTCACGATCCGCATCAAAAGTGGGAGAAGGGTCCACCCTAGTAAATGAGTTCTCCTAATCACATGTGCCATCATCTTTATCTGAATTCATTTTGGTGGGGATGGGATCTGAACCCCTAAACAGAAAAGACCAAGTCTTTGGGATCTGGACTCCCAAAAGGAAAAGTCCTGGATTTTCCCACCTGGCCTAGGTCTCCAGAGTTCACCTGGGGCAACTGGCCCTTCCCAGTTAATCCTTTCATTGTGGCCCCACCCCTAAACCTCCAATTCTCTATTACCTCTAACCTAACCCAGCCTTGCCTGGGCCACTTCCCACCCTTAATTCCTTCTGAACCTCTTATCTGTTCTCATAGTCTTCAGTATAAAAGATCTATCGTGCCTCCATTAAAGTGCTCTGGCCAATAGTGCAGACTCACTAGGAATCTTGATCACCCACGCATGTTCTAATAAACCTTGTTTTTAGCTGAAAAAAGGCTTGGGTTGAATTCATTTGAGGCAGGACCTGTTATAATTTTGGGATCCCAGCACCCCCTAAACCTCAACAATTGAGCTGCAAATGCAGTAGCTAAGAGGAAATTTGACCCATTTTGAACCCATACAAGAAACTCTCACAACTCTAGTTACATCTGTTATTTGCCCTCAAAATAGCATTCCTTGGGTTGGTCACCACCTTTTGTCACCAGACTTGACTCCAAGGGATTTCTGGAAACAGCTGGAGGCAATGAGAAGACATCAGATGATGGAGCACCTAGGTGGGAAGAAGGTGGGGCAATCAAGAGGTAACAGACAATAGCCGCAGATTTGAGTATGAAAAGCCAGGTTCTGTGGGCAGATTCCAGGGGAGCTCAAGGAGGCTCCTGGCGTCTGAACGCCATTAGGATGATGGAACCTGAACCCCTAAAAGGAAAAGAACGTGTCTTCAAAAGCAACCCAGTCCCTTAGTTTTCCCATACATTACAATAGGCCAAATCCCTGGCGTCTGGCCCAAAGCATCTGGCCCAGCCCAACTCACTTAGTACTCCTTTCCCAGTCTTACCTGGCCCACCCAGACTATTTACCACTCCTTAATCTCATATGGATCTTTTCACTGCTCCTTTGTATTTAAGGACCAGACTTACCCCCATCAAGTTGTGCAGATTCCCAAATAATTTCTATTTTTATTACAATAAACTTTGTAGACAGTGGCCAATGAGGGACAACAGTGGAGAGGGACAAAGATGTAAGGGGGAGTCCTCTCTAGTTAATACATGGCTATTTTTAAAAAAATTTTTATTCATTTTGAACTTAAATACAAAAAGACCAAAAAAATTTCCATTTACACAGCACAACATATAAAGAGGATTCAATGTAAAAACACAAATTTCTATTTTACACTGTTTTACTTTTTTAGCTATATAATAAATACTACACATTATTTTCAAAGCTGCCTTGCTTTTCTATGCTTCCTTCTAAGTTTTCTTTTGTTCTTTACTGTGCATTTTAAATTTTTTTTCTCCCTCCATCCTCACTGTGCACTAGAGAAGGCCACTATTACACAAAAATGATTCAGTTTGGGGTAGCTGGGGACCCAGACATGTCAAGGTACAGGGTGGCTTCTGCCTGAAATGAATTCATACATTCAAACCTTCCAGCCTTTGATCATCCTTGGAATCCCCTCCTTGGACTTCTCCTCAGGACCCTTCCTGAACCCCTCTTCCCATCATCTTGGACTACCAGACCAACACCCCCCCCTCCCCACCCAGGTCCCTCCTATAGTCTTTTCTGTATTTAGTTCCATCTCTCCTTCATGAAGGCACTCAGATTCAATCCAGCTCAGACTCTGTCTAGCTGAGATTCTATCTTGTGAGTACAGGCGTTACAAATGCTTAGACTCCTTAAGAGCTAACCCAATTTGGCGAATCTTTAATAAACTTTGTTTTCTTTGGCTTTAAGAAGGCTTGAGTCGAACTCATTTGAGCACAACTTGGACTGTCGGTATTTTGGGGTCCCCAGCACCCCTAAAACTTATCATAAATGGGACTCAAAATCTTTGGGGGTAAGAGGGGAAGATCTCAGCTTCTGAAACTGCTTGCTACTGGCAAAGGTCGCAGAGCTGTCTTTACCTCGAGGAGGTCTCAGAGGAGCTTGACTGGAACCCAGTTTAGGCTGCATCCAAAGGATGATGGGTGGACATGGGCTGGTACCCATTGTTAGCTACCAACTATAGATGAATAGCCTGTAGTCTGAAAGGCACAAATCTGACAAGAAAATTCAATACCCAGGGCTGAAATGTAGGGAGAATTAAAAGTGATGTCAGAATGGGGGAAAACAAAGAAACAAAGTAAGAGCCCCTTAGAATCATTCACATTTGATGTGTGGGATTAACTGATCTTTTTACTCTCTCAAAAGTTTCCACTCTGATTCCAATTCCTTTAGGAGGACCTGATGCTGTTGGGATTCAATACTGTACAGGAAAGTACAAGTAACAGCATTCTTGCACATAAAAGTTTTCCACTCTTGGGGTTAATAGTTGTTATATAAATGAATTTTCCAGAGACTGATTTTTACTTCAGTTATAACAAAAGACTTGGGAGGATACTTAAGTAATGACCAAGCCAAACGGCCATTTTTCTATAAATTACCTCCCTCTAAGAGAGCTGATCGCACTGAAATTCTCTTCTTCAAAACAAACTGAAGCTGTTTCTGATTTAATTTCAGTAATTAATAGCACTACCCAATTACTATGTTGTTTAGGATATAGAAAGGAATATGATTTTAGGCTGAATAGCTCAGATCTTCAACACACGTTTTATTATCCCAGCTTTAGTCTGTGGGAAAAGTTCATATGACCATGTAGGCAGACAGATGACAAGTCTGAGTACTAATTTACCCAATTTGTTTGGGTTATGGAATGACTACACATTCAGGTCATTAGCTTCCATCTGCTCCATTCTAATTTTTTAAGGACTGTTTTCTTCAATGACTTTTTGAACCTTCTTTTCCATTTGGCTAATTCTGATTTTTAAAGCATTCTTCTCCTCATTGACTTTTTGGACCTCTTTTGCACTTGAGTTAGTCTATTTTTAAAGGTGTTATTTTCTTCAGCATTTTTTGGGGGTCTCCTTTAGCAAGCTGTTGATTCATTTTTCATGATTTTCTTGCATGGCTCATTTCTCTTCTCAATTTTTCCTCCACCTCTTACTTGATTTTCAAAATCCTTTTTGAGCTCTTCCATGGTCTGAGACCATTGCATATTTATTTTCGAGGTTTTGGATGTAGAAGCCTTGACTTTTAGGTCTTCCTCTGATGGTATGCATTGTTTTTTCTCATCCAAAAGGGTGGAATGCAATACCTGTTCACCAAGACAATAGCCTCCTATAGTCTTATTTTTTTTCCAGCCAGTTGCTTGACTTTTGAGTCCTTTGTCAAGAGGAGGGTATACTCTGGGGACCTGTAAGTTCTCAGTTTCTCCAAGGTGTCACAATCAAGGAAGAGGAGTTTACTCCTCTCCTGGCCTGCACTCTGATCTGGGAGCAACCAGAAGCACTCTGTTCGGCCTGCGATCTGCCAGCAGGGTTTCCTCTTTAGAGCCACCTCCAGCTCCACTGCCAGCATGCTTCTGCAACCAGGAGAGCCACTCAGGGCTGAGTCAGATCAGCCACTCAATTCCCCCAGGGTCTTTAAGCAGAGAGCTCCAAAAATGGACACTGCTGTTGCAGTGGCTGCTGCTGATGGGTCCAGACCATGTTCCCTTCTCACTCAGGTAAAAGAGCTTTCTCACTGACCTTTGAAGCTGTCTTTGGCATTTGTGGGTTGAACAGTCTGGGAACTGCTGCTGCCAGTGGTGGCCTGAAGCTTGTTCTGGTCCTGTCCTTGCCACACCACATGGCCCATGCTGAGCTGCGCTCTGTGCTTGGTGAGCTAGACCTTTCCTGTCAGCCTTCCAGGCTGTTTTGGGCTGGAAATTTCTTTCACTCTATTGTTTTGTGGCTTCTGCTGCTCTAGAATTTGTTTAGAGTCATTTTTTGCAGGTATTTTATGGGCTATGGGAGGGAGCTTCTACAGGTCCATCTTTCTACTCTGCCATCTTAGCTCTGCCCCAAACTTAGTTTCTTTTTTGCCCATTCTAATTCCTACCATTTCTTTTTCTTCTCTTGTCGCTGAAGTTAACATTTCTAGTACTATATTCAATAACAGTGGTGATAATGGACATCCTTGTTTCACCCTTGATCTTACTGGAAATACATCTAGCTTATCCCTCTTACCTATAATGCTTGCTGATGGTTTTAGGTAGATACCACTTATTATTTTATGGAAGGCTCCATTTATTCCTATTCCCAGTGTTTTCAATAGCAATAGGTGTTTTATTTTGTCAAAAGCTTTTTCTGCATCTATTGAGGCAATCATGTGTTTTCTGTTAGTTTTGTTGTTGATATGATCAATAATGCTAATAGTTTTCCTAATACTGAACCAGCCCTGATTTCTTGGTATAAATCCTACCTGATCATAATGTATTATTCTCATGATATGTTGCTGTATTCTTTTTGCTAATATCTTATTTAAAATTTTTGCATCTATATTCATTAGAGAAATTGGTCTATAATTTTCTTTCTCTGTTTTTGTTCTTCCTGGTTTAGGTAAGAGAACCATATTTGTATCACAAAAAGAATTTGGTAGGACTCCATCAATTTTCCCCAATATATTTTCTATATAGCATTGGAATTAATTGTTCCTTAAAAGTTTGATTTTTGTTATTGTGTTCATCGTTCATTGCCAAAGAAGGCCATGCCATCAGAGAAATGATGACGTGACTTGCACTTGACTTTCTTTTGAGTGAGGGAGGGCTGTGCAGGTCACCAGCCTCACTTCTCCTCCAGAGCCATCTGAATCCAGAGACCTGATATTCCTCAAGATGACTCCTGGGCCACAGGAAGACCTGAATTCAAGTTTGGTCTCAGACACATATTAGCTCTGCAACCTTAACTTGTCTGCCTCAGTTTCCTCACCTGTAAAATGAGCTAGAGAAGGAAATGGCAAACTACTCCAGTATCTTTGCCAAGAAAACCCTAAAAGTGGTCATGAAGAGTCAGACACAATGGAAAATAACTAAACAACATCATTATGTATAAGGCAAAATGGGAGGAGCTGTGACTACAAAGACAAAGATGAGACAACTCCTGATGAATTTATATTTCACTGATGGGAAATATGATGTATAAGCTCAGGGAAGGCACTTACCTAAGGCCTGCCAGAGACCTAGTGCAACCCTCTCATTTCCTCTCTTCCCCTCCCCTTCTTTGGTAAAACTAGAAAGGTGAAGTAATTTGCTTGAGATCACCCACATAACAAATGTCAGAGCTGGGACTTGAACCCAGGAGCTCCGACTCCAAAAACAACCTTCTTTTCACTGTAACATATAGCTGCTTAGCAAATGGGTCTGTCAAAGGACATGCAAAAATCTTGAGATATTATCTAGTCCAATCCCTTCATTTATGTGGAGTTGGCTGTGCTCACCTGGGGGTAGGGAGGCTCTGTCCCAAGCTTCAGGCTTCTTCATGATGCTGTTTTCAGAACTAGTTGAGGGGAGGGAGGGTGTCCTGCAAGTTTTCCATGTTTCCTAAGTGATGTGGTCTGGGGAGAGGTGTGGGCATTTCTCTAATAGTCTCACTCTAATCTTTATCTAAAAAGGATCCCTGCTCCCCTGCAGCCACAAGTGCTAGTGCTCTTCTTGGCCCTGGAACTGTGACCAGGATCCTTCTCCCTTGTAACTGACCACAGGTATTCTCCACTGTGGAATTGTAAGCCAGAACTGTGTATGGGTAGTAGAGTCGCTAATCAATACCTTTTTGACCTCTGGTCTTTTCATCAGGAAGGTCTGGAAATCCCTTATTTCATTGAATGTCCATCTTTTTGCCTGAAATATTATGCTCAATTTTGCTGGGTAATTGGTCCTTGGTTGTGGTCTCAACTCCCTTGCCTTACAGAATATTATATTCCAATCCCTCTGATCTTTTAATGTAGAAGCTGCAAGGTCCTGTGTGATCCTGACTGTAGCTCCTTGATATTTGAATTGTTTCTTTCTGGCTGCTTGCAGTATTTTCTCCTTCACTTGACAGTTCTGGAATTTGGGAACAATATTCCTTGGTGTTTTCAGTTTGGGATCCTTTTCAAGAGGTGTTAGGTGGATTCTTTAGATGACTTTTTTGCCCTCTGGATCTAGGACCTCTGGGCAGTTTTCCTTGATGATTTCTTGGAAGATATTGTCCAGGCTCATTTTTCATCATGGCTTTCCAGTAGTCCAATAATGCTTAGATTTTTCTCTCCTGGATCTATTTTCCAGATCATTTGTTTTTCCAATGAGATATTTTACATTTTCTTCTATTTTTTTCATTTTTTAGATACTGTTTGACTGATTCTTAATGTCTCATAGAGTCATTAGCTTCTATTTGCCAAATTCTAATTTTTAATAGATTGTTTTCTTCAGTTAACTTTTGCCCACTTGTTCCTTTTAAGGAGTTATTTTCTCCAGTTAGGTTTTGTACTTCCTTTTCCATGAGTCCAATTTTCCCAGTTAGGTGTACTTGCTTTTCCATTTGTCCAATTTTCCTTTTAAATTCTTCCATGATTTCTTTTTTTATATTTTTAAGCATTGACCAGTTTTTCTTCTACTTCTCTAATTTGGCTTTTAAAATTCTTCTTGAGCTCTTCCAAGAATGGGCTTGAAATCAATTCATATTCCTTTTTGAAGTTTCAGATGGGAGTACAGTCTCAATGCTTACCTCTTTGACATTTGTGTTTAGGTCTTTGTCCCCATAGAAAGATTCTATGGTCTTATCTTTTCTGGTTTGCTTCTTACTCATGATGATCACCCATTTCCTGGTTTTTAAAGTGTATCTCTGCTTCTGGGGCACAGGGGACTCTGTCCCACCATTCTTGTGCTTAGAACTTGAGGCTTTGTATATTGTGGCCTCTGGTTCTTTCAGCTAGAAGCTAAAATGCTGCAACTTACCTAGTGCTGAGCTGGCTTGTGTGCCAAAGCAGAGGCCAGGTGAAATCTTTCTGAGTTTCCCCAGGGTTACCCTGGAGCTCGCTGTGTTAGGTGTGGGGGAGTGGTGGTCTGGCTGAAGGAGGTTTCCTCTCCTGAGCTAGAGCACAGGCAAGGTCAATGGTTGGTGAATCCAGCCTGTGCTAGTGTCTTCCCAGTTCCCCTGGCTGTGCTGAGGCATACCTGGGGTCTTGGTGTTGGCGATTACAGGCTCCACCTCCTGGGGCTCAAGATCTTCTCCCTATTCCCTGAATTGTGGCTGCCTGGGACAGCTCCAGTCCTGCACTGGTCCCCTTCAGCCACAAGAGGGACCCACCCCATGTGATTTTCCTAGCCTCACAGGCTACGAGACTATTTACCCTTTTGACTGATCCCACTCTTCCAGGATTTTTCCTGGGAAAATATTCTATTGGTTTTTCAAGGTCAGCAAGGTGGGGTGATAGTATTTACAGATCACTCCGCCATCTTAGCTCCTGGAAGTTCAATTAGGTGATTAACAGACCTTTAGTCTGTGGACTGATAGTCTCAGGAGCAGCTATGGCAGTTGCCTTGGGTTCTATGCTCCTCTCTCACTGAGTTCCACTGGACTACTGTCCTGGGCTGATATGTTTGAGAATCTGCAGTGGTGCTGCTGCTTCAGACCACCCAGGGATTCATGATTGGCTTTGCTATGCTGAGTTCAAATCCTGGCTCTGCCACTTGCTACCTATATAACTTTGGCCAAGTTATAAACCTCCATGAGACTCAGTCTCCTCATCTGTAAAAGGGGCTTAGACCAGAGGGCCACTCAGGTTTCTTCTGTAAGCCTATGAACTGCTCCGAGAGATCCCATCATATCAGGCTTCCGATTATTGCTTATTCTCTGAATTGTACCAAAAGAAAGTCCAGGAATGCCTGGACTAATCTCTACTGGTCACAGATAAACTACTGTCCTGGAGCTTCTGGGAGATTTTAATGCTGGTTCACTAACCATTTTTTTCCTGCTGAGATTAGTTATCCTTGCCACTAACTCTAAAATAACAAATGTTTCCTTTGGTTCAGGATCACAAGGAAGTGTGGCCAACTAGTTACAAATAGCACTTTATTCAAAGCTTGCCCTTGGACCTCTGATTGCTGGGGAACAGCACACAATGCCAATCAAAAAAACCCTACTGCTTTTGGAGTTCAAAGGAGATGGCCCTCTCTCCCTTTTGACAGAAAAGAGAGGGAAAGAAATGGATTGAGAGAAAGAGAGGAAGAGAAGAAAGGAAAGAAGAGGAGAGAAATGGAGAGACAGAAGAGAGGAGAGGGAGAAGTTTCCAGCTGGGTAAAATTCCATCTCATCTCTTGCCTTTTAAGCCTTTATAATCTGAATTTTGGCTGCCCAGGGAACCCATCTTGAATTTCTAACATTGTTCCCTCTAAACTAATACCACCACTGTTTTGTCCAACTTCATGTTTTTGTGGAACCAGTTGGCAAGGCTAGGCAAGTCTCCAGACTTTAAAATTTCAATTAACTAGAACTTTAGTACCCAGAAACCACAATAAACAGAATCTACCTCTATTTCACTTTTTTTAAAAAGAGGAAAATCACATAGAGTTATTATTTCAGATTTTATAGTCCAACTTGAACCTGAGAACCAGAGTAAGTTGCCCAAGGACACACAGGTAAGAAGGAACAGTTGGGAATTGGACCCAGGTCCTCTGTAGATGTCAAATTCCAGGGCAGGGCATCCTTTAGATGCCAAATCTGCTGTACTACTTTTTGATCCTTCCCATTAAGTCAGAGATATTGTCATAAATCAGTGTACTGTGGTCAGTACAGGTGGAGGGCAATCTCCCACACCTTCTGTATTTATAAACTCTATCAAGGGTGGGATCAGGGCTCTGCACCTGTGTTAGCTAGGCCCCTTGAGAGCTTGTCATTATAACAAAGGATGGTGGGTAAGCTAGTTAGTGCTACCTGAGAGACCAAGATCCACCCCATGGGAAACCTTGCTGTCACTTAGAATGGAAAAGCATCCATTTATCTGGTAATCAATTATCCATTAATATTTCAACTTTCTCAGAATATTTCAAAGTAGTCACTGTCATAGAGCTTCACTGGCTTTTCCAGCATCATATACCCTCATCAGTCTCCTCATACTTTGTATCACCCTCATTTAATTTCCTCCCTGTATCCACAAAATATTATAAGTTGCTCTGCAATACTCATCTCAGATGAAGAGTTTGGTTGTGACACCCAGTGAGTGTGGCTGCAGTCTGGCTTTTCCCTTGTGCAAGAAATAGAAATGCCTCAACTCAGTGGAAATCAAGAGCTCAGTTAATTCTTAGCTCCTATACATAGGAAAGCATATTGCACATTTCACACAGGGCACTCCATTTCCTACCTCCATGGCTTAACTGGTTGGCCCTCATGCCTGGGATGGTCTCCCTCCTCCCCTTTCCACTCCTGCCTTCCAGTAAGCCGTATCTCAATGCCCACTTTCTGCAGGAGGCCAGTGTTCCTAGCTGCTAGACTCAAGTAGCCAAAACTCTTAGGTTATCTTTCTATCTCCTTTGTATCTTTTTTATTCAGTGGGGGATGTAGTCCCCTCTTCAGTACATTCCTAGAAAGGCAGTACTGTTTGTGGCTTTTTGTTCCCCAGGGATTTGTCCAGCGCCTAGAACTAATACCAACTGCTTAGCAAATTCACACTGATTGACTGATGACCTGCCACATTGCAATTTACCTGATCCTCTGATCACTGGTGCATACAGTGCTACAAGCGTTTGAGGGTCAGAAATAACCACATCTGAATTCCTCCAACCCTCTGCTGGACTAGTCTTTCTACTGTAACTGGGTAGAAACTAGCAGCCTTGGTGATCGCCTCCCTCCCAAAAAAGGTACCCTCTATGAAAGAAGTGACCTTGGCCAAGTCCCTCCATAATTTTAGGATTCTGCTGGAAAACATAGAGTTAAGATGATAGGATTTCCAAGGTCCCTTCCTGCTTGGAAGTGATTTAGGAAAGGAGGGGGAGAGAAAGGGAGGGATGGATAAGTAGAGCCAGAAGGGAACCAAAGACTTGTCAAAAAAGGTGTTTGAGAATTAAATTAATCCGGAGGAGCCAAGATGGCAGAGTAGAAAGATACATATATGCTAGCTCCTAACACACAGCCCATAAAAATACCTGTAAAGAAGAACTCCCAACAAATTCTGGAGCAGTAGAAGCCACAGAACAATGGAGTGGAGGAGATTTCTGTTCCAGAGAGACCTGAAAAAGTGACATGAAAGGTCTGTCGCACCTGGACCTGGAGCAGAGCCCAGCCCTGCCTTGGCCGCAGGGCACCAAGAGGAACAGATCTGACCAGGCTTCAGGGACAGAATCTCCAGTGGACCCGCCCGTCCCTCCACCCACAGGTGCCAAAGGTCAGTAAGAGGGTCTTTTCGGCTCGCTGAGAGGGGAGCGGGGTGTCCCCATAACTCAGGCCCCCTCAGGAGGCAGCAGCAGACAGGGGCTCCCAAGCAGGCAGGAGCCTGGATCCATTGTTGAAGGTCTCTGCATAAACCCCCTTAGGGAACTAAACCCTGAGTGGCAGCCCTGCCCCCACCCGAGCACCTGAACTTAATCTCCCACTGAATAACAGCCCTGCCCCCGCCCAAAGCCCTGAGTCTGGGAAGCAGCATTTGAATCTCAGTCCCTAAGCTCTGGCTGGGCAGATCTGGAGGCGAGGTGGGTGTGGAAAGAAAAATCAGAAGTCAAGTAACTGGCTGGGAAAATGCCCAGAAAAGGGAAAAAAAAATAAGACTATAGAAGGTTACTTTCTTGGTGAACAGATATCTCCTCCCTTCCTTTCAGATGAGGAAGAACAAGGCTTACCATCAGGGACAGACCTAGAATTCAAGGCTTCTGAATCCCAAACATCCAAAATAAATACTCAATGGGCTCAGGCCATGGAAGAGCTCAAAAAGGATTTTGAAAATCAAGTTAGAGAGGTGGAGGAAAAACTGGGAAGAGAAATGACAGAGATGCAAGAAAAGCATGAAAAGCAGGTCAACACCTTGCTAAAGGAGACCCAAAAAAATGCTGAAGAAAATAACACCTTGAAAAATAGGCTAACTCAATTGGCAAAAGAGGTTCAAAAAGCCAATGAGAAGAATGCTTTCAAAAGCAGAATTAGCCAAATGGAAAAGGAGATTCAAAAGCTCACTGAAGAAAATAGTTCTTTCAAAATTAGAATGGAACAGATGGAGGCTAATGACTTTATGAGAAACCAAGAAATCATAAAACAAAACCAAAAGAATGAAAAAAATGGAAGATAATGTGAAATATCTCATTGGAAAAACAACTGACCTGGAAAACAGATCCAGGAGAAACAACTTAAAAACTATGGGACTACCTGAAAGCCATGATCAAAAAAAGAGCCTAGACATCATCTTTCACGAAATTATCAAGGAAAACTACCCTGATATTCTAGAACCAGAGGGCAAAATAAGCATTTAAGGAATCCACTGATCACCGCCTGAAAGAGATCCAAAAAGAGAAACTCCTAGGAACATTGTGGCCAAATTCCAGAGTTCCCTGGTCAAGGAGAAAATATTGCAAGCAGCTAGAAAGAAACAATTCCAAGTATTGTGGAAATACAATCAGGATAACACAAGATCTAGCAGCTTCTACATTAAGGGATCGAAGGGCCTGGAATGATATTCCAGAAGCCAAAGGAACTAGGACTAAAACCAAGAATCACCTACCCAGCAAAACTGAGTATAATACTTCAGGGGAAAAATTGGTCTTTCAATGAAATAGAGGACTTTCAAGCATTCTTGATGGAAAGACCAGAGCTGAAAAGAAAATTTCACTTTCAAACACAAAAATGAAGAGAAACATGAAAAGGTAAACAGCAAAGAGAAGTCATAAGGGACATTACTAAAGTTGAACTGTTTGCATTCCTACATGGAAAGATAATATTTGTAACTCTTGAAACTTTTCAGTATCTGGGTACTGGGTGGGATTACATATGCACATGCACAGAGACAGAGAGCACAGAGTGAATGGAATAGTATGGGATCATATCTTGAAAAAATGAAATTAAGCAGTGAGAGAGAAATATATTGGGAAGAGAAAGGGAGAAATGGGATGGGGCAAATTACCTCTCATAAAAGAGGCAGGCAAAAGACTTTTTAGTGGAGGGAAAAAGAGGGGAGGTGAGAGAAAAACATGAAGTTTACTCATCACATTTGACTAAAGGAAGAAATTAAAATGCACTCATTTTGGTATGAAAACCTATCTTACAGTACAGGAAAGTGGGGGAGAAGGGGATAAGCAGGGTGGGGGGGATGATGGAAGGGAGGGCAATGGAAGGAGGGAGCAATCTGAAGTCAACACTCTTGGGGAGGGACAGGATCAAAAGAGAGAATAGAAGCAATGGCGGGGCAGGATAGGATGGAGGGAAATATAGTTAGTCTTACACAACAAGACTATTATGGAAGTCATTTGCAAAATTACACAGATATGGCCTTTATTGAATTGCTTGTCTTCCCAAAGGGAATGGGTAGGGAGGGAGGGATGAAGAGAAGTTGGACCTCAAAGTTTTAGGAACAACTGTCTAGTTCTTTTCTTGCTACTAGGAAATAAGAAATACAGGTAATGGGGTATAGAAAGTTATCTGGCCCTACAGGACAAAAGAGAAGATGGGGACAAGGGAAGGGAGGGATGATAGAAGAGAGAGCAGATTGGTGATAGTGGCATTTAGAATGCTCGGCGTTTTGGGGTGGGGGGAGGGGAGAAATGGGGAGAAAATTTGGAACCCCAAATTTTGTGGAAATGAATGTTAAAAGTTAAATAAATAAATTTTAAAAAAAGAAATTAAATTAATCCAAGTTTCCTTCATTCTTTCTTGTGGGAATTTCTCCTCAGGCTTTAAAAGTTTCCTTCAAACTGTGGACAAGACATGTGTCCCAGTTTCTTTGAGTTAAATCTTTGGGGTTGTGTTGACTCATTAAGAGGGGGTAAGTTGAGGGAATGGACAGCCAGAACAAGGAGGATGGGAGCTGGGCAGTTAAGAGGCAATAGCATAAAACAGTTAAACTTAGCTTCTGAAGGATGAAGACATATTTAAGTACAATTTTAAAAGCAATAATATTTTATTAAAGTGTAAAAGGATGATGCCCTGACAATTCTAAAGTCTGCTAATGCTACAAAGCACATGTCATGGTCAACGGGTTGAAATTGTCACATAGACACTGAGCCGACCATTCTTGGCAAACTCACATGCTGTGTTTATATCTAAAATAAGACATTTGTTGTTCAAGATGGCGTCAGCCACCCCATCCTGAATGGAAAGGGTTGTGGCTTCCCAAATCAGCCTCTTCCCTTGACCATTCAGTTCCAGTCGATAAGCAAAGCGTTCTGCTTGCCTCCGGGTCCCAATAAGCAGCACAAGGGCAAAGAACTGTGGATAAACCTGGTACTTCTCTTGTCTCTGCAGCACCACCATGAAGTGACAGCTGAAGCAGAACTGGATCACCACCCAATTGCAGTGGTTCAGCATGTTAAAGTCATTAACAAAAAAGATGATGTTTTCCCCTGAAAAGACAACGATGTCCTGGTGAGCATCCTGGAGGTGGGACATCAGTTCTACCAGCCATCCCTGCCATTCACAAGAGCTACCAGGGCAAGGACAGGAGTGGAAAGGGTCTTCATATTGATCTGTAGCACCCTAGAAAGAGACATATCCCTAAGTCACTCAGCATTCTCCAAATATCTACTTTGGCCCTTCTATGTGGAAGATGGGAACGTGATATAGAAGGTGCTATCTCTATATAAGGAGATATAGAAACCCTAGGTCAGGAGGACCTGGGTTCAAGTCTTACCCAGGACAGACTGGACCTCACAACTACTGGCCAATGCTGCCAGGAGCTTAAATAGTATAAACATTTGTTTTCATATTCTGGCTTTTCCATATGATGAACAGTCGAGGAACTGGTGGTGTCCTAGGAAGAGGAAGACACATACACATAAGTCATTCAGCATTCTTCAAATTTCTACTTTGGCATTTCTATGTAAAGTTGGGAATGTGGTATAGAACAAGGACGATCAGCCCTAGAGTCAGGAGAACCTCAGTTCAAGTCTTACTCAAGACAAAAGACTGTGGCTGGATGGCCAAGAGCAAGCCAGGGAACCTCCTAGTGTCCCCAGGCAACTTGCAAAGCTCACTGTCTATTCTTTTTAAATGTACTCCCAGCATCTAGCACAGAACATCTAGCACACAGTAGGTACTTAATGCTTGCTGGTTGGTCAGTTGATATAAAAGCATCCTTGTGGTGGAAAGAGCACTGAGTTTATATACAGAAGGCATGAGTTGAAATCCTAACTTTGCCCCTTACTATTTGTGAGGGAGGGAGAGAGATCTTCATTATTCCAAGCTGTGATCAAATAAGACCACAAGTTCCTGTTCTTGAAAGTCTTAAATTAATGGTAAATGCTACAAAATGAATTTGGATAGCAGCATGAATAGATAACCAAAATGTTTGTCAACGAATATCGGATATCACAGGAGAATACCAGATTGATGAAAACCTAGGGGAATAATGACTGATCTTGGCTTCAGGAGAACAAAGATGAACACAATCCTCCTCCTTTTTGGAAAGGAGGTGGTGGACCACAGGTATGCCAGTTTTGTGAACTGTTCTTTTGTTATCCATTATCAAAATCTAGCCTCATGAGAATGCCAACATTAATCCTTGTTATTTATAAAGAATCATTCTAAGTCCTTTGTGATCATTAGAACATCCAGGAACTTGGGTCCCTTCTCATTTAATATACATTTGGAGCACTTAGCCTCATGGGCATGAGGATGAGAGATGACCTGATGCCCTTTCCTGTATTTGTGTCTCTGCTGGCCTAAGAGACACTCTTTCTTCTCTACTATTCAGTCTTCCAGGTCCTCGCCAAAATCCTCCTCAATGGAAAAAGGGTAGAGTTGCTTTTAAGGGATGTATAACCCACACATGCGCATGCTATCCATGAAAGGAATCACTCTGCTGCTATGGGGAGAAATGCGCTCTTGATGTCATCCCCACGTATCCACTGAACGAGTGTCTCTGGTGTACATTTGTTCCAATCAGTAGTTTTCAGTCATATCTGACTCTCTCCCTATTTGGGGTTTTATCGGCCAAGATACTGGAGCGGTTTGTCATTTCTTTCTCCAGCTTATGTGACCCATGAGAAAGCTGAGGTAAAGAGGGTTAAATTATGTGCCCGGGTCACGCAACATTTAAGGCCAGATTTGAACTGGGTTTTTCCTGACTCAGGCACAAATAACTCATCAGCAAACATTTAATTAAGCAACCACTATGTGAGACAGAGGAGCACTGGGTTAAGGAATAGGAAAACAAAGGATTGGGAACTGGTCCCAAGCCTCAGCTTATATCCCAATGGGGGAGGAAGAGATATAGAAAAGGATAGAGAGAACTGGCTAGCTGGCAGAGAATAAAAATATTCACATACAAGGTGGCACTCGAAGTGAGTGAGTAAGCCATGTATGGATTCTCAGGGGCAGAGATGAAGAGGGAATCTATCCAGGTCATGGGGAAAGGTCAATCCAAAGGCAGTGAAAAAGAGCTGGAGTTTGGTTGACCTAGTCTAAGGCCCAGTTCTTGCACACTTCAGATATCACCCTGATCACTGGTCCTCTTTGACATCAAAAACAGGAGCAACCAACCAACCAGGACTAGAGTCCATCAGTGCACAACTGCCTGACAAGAAGGAGGCCAGGTATATTTCAGGCAATATTTTCACACCACATTCACTTCTGCTCTATGTCCTCCACTCCCCCTAGGTGAGGGTCGGCATTCTCCCGCTCCTCCTTGACACCCATCGGAGCAAGCCCGCGTCCCCAGATACCCAGCAGAGGAAGGGAAGTAGGAGTTGCCAGGTTGCAGCTGGGGCTTACTTACCTTGCAGGGAAATGGCACAGCGGAGGCCACTTTTTCCATGGCCAGGTTCCTGATGCTAGGGGTCAGGGATCCCCGGCATGTCGGGCAGCTGCTCACCTTCTCGCGGCATGGGTTACAGAGCAGGTGGCCGTCCTGGCACTGCAGGATCGGGGGCTGGACATAGCTAAAGCAGACCGGGCACTCGAAGAGCGAAGCCAGTAAGTGGTGCAGGTCAGTGATGGGCTCGCTCTCCTGAGGGCCCGAGATCCCTGGGCGCAGGGCAGCCTCGGACGAGCCAGGGGCGGCTGCCGAGGTGGCGGAGGGCCGGGAAGCAGCCTCGGACAGGCCGCCGCTCGAGCTCCCCAAACTTGGCGCTGTGGGCGCCGCAGGCGTCTCCTCGTGAAGCTGCCACGGCGGGCTCCGAGGGACCCTCCGCTGCTCGGGGGGACCGATCCGCGACCGGAGAGGAGGCGCCTCCGCAGCCCACCGCCGCTGCCCACCGGGCATGTCCGAGTCCCTGCCGCACCTCGGGTCCCGGCGATTCTCAGCTCCGCAAAGGCGGCCAACCTGGCCCTGGCGCCGGCAGCCCCGGGCGCGCCTTCCTCCGCTCTGCGTGCGCCCAGGCTCGGCACCCCGGACCGGGTAAGTACAGACCGCCGCCCCTTCCAGGCTGCTCCCCACCCTCAGCCCGCACGCTAGAGGAACCTCACCCGAGGCCAGAGCCCCAGGCTACCTGACGCCACGGACACGTGCGTGATCCCGCCCAGCCGCTTCGCGGCGGGGCCTGGCCGGGGCAGGTGGCCCACAGAGCGGGACTCCGCCCGCCTTCGCGGCGGGGCGTGGACGGAGGCGTGCCGTGGCTCGATGAGGGAGGGAGGGGCCCTGGGGGTTGTGCCGGCCAATTTCCTGGCTGCCCCTGGCATGGAGCCGCTTCCCTGCTTGGAGCCGCGGAGGCGTCGGTTGCCAGAGTGGGGATTTCGCGTCTCCGGGTTTTAGCTGCTTCTGAGCTCGAGAGGGAGGGAGCGAGCGCCCTGGCACAGCCCAGCGTAAGGCTGGCCCCCCTGGGATTCCAGTCTGCCACTCCCGAATACACTGGGCAGCAACCTGGCAGCGTCATTCAGAAACCAGAAAGACCACTGTATACTCTGCCTATCTATCTGTCTTTCTGTCTATCTATCTATCTATCTATCTATCTATCTACTTATCTACCTATCTACCTATCTATCTACTTATCTACCTATCTATCTAATCTTGTCTATCTATCTACCTGTCTATCTAATCTGTCTATCTATCATCTGTCTATCTATATCTATCTAATCTATCTATATCATCTCTCTCTATCTATCTACCTATCTAATCTGTCTATCTATCTATCTATCTATCCATCTATGTATCTATCATCTATCTGTATCCCCGTCGCTTGACATGATGGGCACACAGTCTGCACCTAATCATCCTTATTCACTGACTATAGCTTGTGTGCTCCGTGGGGGCAAGGACGGTGGAGGCTGGAGCCCTAACCTTAGGTCCTCTGTCAATACCCAGCTCTGCCAGTACTGTGAGCATTTACACCTCTGAAATCAGCAAATGCTGCGAATGATTGATGTGTGTCAATGACTTGATTCATTTTGATTGTCTGGATGGAGAAAATCTTAACACACATAAAAGTTTCAAATGTGCTTCCTTTTTTTTTGAAGAGCTAATTGTTAAATACTTAGCAGCTCAGCCCTGAATGCAAGCCTTCTTTCCCCATGGATCCCAAACTCTCTCCAGCAGGCACTGAAAAAGCTTTGGTTAACATTGAACTGAAGTAGCTTTTACCAGGTTGACTGAGCAGCTCGTTTAAGAAGTGGAGGGTGGGGCTGCTGTTTCAACTTCTTTCTCTGGCTCCATCCCAGCAAAAGTTCCACTGCTGAGAAAACTGGCCAAACTGCAAAGAGCACAGCCAATCCACACTGAATGGGCATGGGGACCTGGGTCAGGGAGTTTCATGACCTGGTTACTTACATGAGCCCTGTTTTGCTTGCCAGGGCAGGCTCCTCTCCTCCACGGTCGCCAAAACAATGCCCCACATGTGTAACTGACTTGATTGGTTGTTGTTCTTTGTTTTCGAAGATCAAAATGACATCACTATGATAAAGTGAAGTTTCAGTGTGTCCAACTGTGGCTGATCAGACCAACACGAGCTCAGAATGCTCTACCACACATTGGGCACAGATAGTCTGTACAAATATTTGAGGTGGATACTTCAAATTTGCACAACCTGCGTTTCCTTTGTGTTGTCTCAATTCTGCTTTGCTCATAGAGCACAGCACCCTTTCTGATGTGGGCACACCATGCTGAGCGGTCCTGTGCCAGTGTCTCCCATGTTGCACAGTCAAATCCAAAGTTCTTGAGAGTGTCCTTGTATCACTTCTTCTGACCACTATGTGATCATCTGTCCCATGTGAGTTCTCCATAAAATAGTCTTTTTGGCAAGTGTATATTTTGCATTCTAACAATGTGGACAGGCCGTCGTAGTTGCGTTCTTTGAAGCATAGTCTGAACGCTTGGAAGTTCAACTTGAGCAAGGACTTCAGTGTCTGATATCTTATCCTGCCAGGTGATCCTCAGAATCTTCCTAAGACAGTTCAAATGGAAGCGATTCAGTTTTCTGGCATGGCACTGGTAGAATGTCCATGTTTCACAGGCATATAACAATGAGGTAAGCACAACAGCTCTGTAGACCTTCAATTTGGTAGTCTAATACCTCTTCTCTCCCAAACTTTTCTTTGGGGTCTCCCAAACACTGAGCTTGTTCTGGCAATGTGTTCATCAACCTCATTTTTGATGTGTACATCCCTGGAAAGTATACTACCAAGGTAAGTGAACTTATCCACAGCATTCAAAACTTCTCCATTTGTTGTAACCGATGGTTCCACGTATGGGTGGTGTGGTGGTGGCTGATGGAGCACCTGTGTTTTTTTGGTGTGAATTATTAGGCCAAAATGGGGAAAGTATCACACAGTCAAGCAACTGTGGAAGCATAGTGTTGAAAGAAAACTGTGTACTCTATTGGGAGTTGGGACACCTGAGTTCTAATCTGGCTTTGCTAGTAACTAGAATACAACTGTGAACCCAACAGTCAGGACTGTCTTATCTAAACTCAAACCCCACTGTATACAGTAGGAGTTTCATAAATGTTTACTGAATGGGACCTATCTGCCTTGCACAACCTCTGGCCACTGCAGATACACCTCAGATAGGATTGTTTTGGTTTTCTCATTCCAAGGAAGCACTTAGGGTTAGTAGATAAAGACCTAATAAAAGTCTTTACCTTTGATGCTTTTTATATACAGTGTGCTGAGCTATGGCAATGCAAAGATAAAAGTGAAGCAATCTCTGCTCTCAAAAAGCTTCCATTCTATTAGGGAAAAATATGAAGAATATTCCAAGAGAAAGGAGCAACAACAGTCCTAAGTGCAGAGGTAGAGTCTCCCCGGCAGTGGCCACAGGACTGAATTTGACTGGGCACCCACTGTGCAGTAAACATTCACCAAGCACAGATGGGGTGATAGAACCTGGATCCCTAAAAGGAAACGATCATGTCTTGGAAAGGAAGCCAGTCCTGGATTTTCCCACATATTTTAGCAGCCCAGATCACTGCCCACCCCAGCCCACCTAGAACATCTAATGAGTTTACTTGACATTCCTCTCGAGGTCCCTCTGGACGCACCCCAAATTGTTTGCACAGATGAAACACTCTTTAATCCCTTCTAGATCCCTAATCAGCCTACTTGCTATTCCTTTCTCAGTTGTAGCTGGGGCCACCCCAGACTATTTACCAATCCTCAATCCCAATAGGATCCTTTCACTCTCCCTTTCCAGTCTCCTCCCCATTAAGCTGCAGGTTTCCCAAGAATCCCTGACCCCTTGACTGGCAGGATAATTAACCTTGTTAACTGAGCCTTGATAGTTTGATCAAATCAATCTCTTTGCCCTCAGGGAGCTTAAGTCTTTTGTGGGCACTCTTAGAAAGACAGTCTGCTCTTGGTAGAGTAGGATGGGATGAGGAACAACTAAAAAGGTTGTAGCAAAGAAGTTATTAAGTGTAGGTTAGAAACATTGTGGAGGTGTGTAAATGCCAAGTTGAGAGTCCGTGTTGTATTGTACCTTGTTGGTAATAGGGAGCTACCAAAGATTTTTAAGGAGGGGAGGGACCTCATCAGATTCATTATGCAACAGTGATGAGGTTCAGACTCTGGGAACCTCCTTGAACTCCCCTTGAATTTTGCCACTTAATCCACCCTTTCATACTCAGATCTGTTACCCTTAACCTAGCCAGGTCCATCCTCGATCACTAGTCACCTAAACCTTCCATGGTCCGATACCTCCCAATTGCCTCCAGCTGTTTCCCACCCTTGATTACTTTGCTAATTAGTTAGTCTTATCAACATCCTTCTTAGACCCTCTTCCCAGACTGCTAGATCCCCCTCTAGATCTTTCCCACAGACTTTTGGTATATAAGTTCCATCTCACCACCATGAAGGCCCTCAGATTCAGTCCAGCTCTGACTCTGTCTCAGTGAGATTCTATCTGACCCGCTTTTTAATGCAAGCTTCAGAAGTGGTGAGTCTCCTTAAGAGCCAACCCAAGATGGAAAACCTTCAATAAACTTTGTTTTACTTTGGCTAGAAGAAGGCTTGAGACAAATTCATTTGGCAGGACCTGGTGTGTTGGTATTTTGGGGTCCCAAGCACCCCAAACCTCTTGTTTCCCAGACCTCAACAACAGTATGAATGATGATATGATATGCCTTGTTAGGGACAATACAAAATGGTATTGAGGTAGGGGAGGGGGAGAAAAGCATATTGTGCCATGTAAATAAAAACAAGATATACACACAATATATACACAAGGGACCTCAGAGGTCACTTAGTCCAATTTCCTTATAGATGAAGAAGCAGAGATCCATGTGATGGGGTTCAGACTCTGGGAGCCTCCTTGAGCTCCCCTTGAAATCTTCCCACTTAATCTGGCCTTTCTTACTCAAATCTAATCTTCCCATTTGTTCAGGCAGTCTCGGGAAGCCCATCAAGATCTGTATTCATTCCCATACTGCCCCTATCAAGATCTCTGGATTGCCCCACCTGCTTCCCACCCAAACCCTCCATTATCTGATATCTCCTGATAGCCTCCAGCTGTTTCCAGCCTTTGACCCTCCTTGGATTCCCTCCTTGGAATTCTCCTCCAGACCCTTCCTAAACCCCTCCTCCCATCAGCCTGGACTACCAGACACCCCCCAGATCCCTCCTATAGTCTTTTCTGTATTTAAGTTCCATCTTGCCTCCATGAAGGTGCTCAGATTCAGTCCAGCTCAGACTCTGTCTAGCTGAGATTCTTTCTGGCCTGCTTGTGAATGCAAGTGTCACAAATGCTTAGGCTCCTTAAGAGGCAACCCAATTTGGCGAATCTTTAATAAACTTTGTTTTCTTTGGCTTTAAGAAGGCTTGAGTCGAATTCATTTGAGCACGACCCGGGCTGTCGGTATTTTGGGGTCCCGATCACCCCTCAACCTCTTCACATGGAAGGTGAAGTGACCCAAGTGCTGAAGAGAGAGATGGGAGAACTGGTTCAAAATGTGAATGAATTCACTTAGGCCTTCTCCGTAGCCATTGGGAGCTTTACTGATGCAAAAGCAGTGGGCCTACGAGATTCAGCGAGGAGCTAAACAAAGGCCGTGATATAGGAAAAGGGTCAAACTTAGGTAGGATGATTTTAGGGTTTCCTTATGGGGGTTGGAGATCTAGAGTAAGTCTTGCAAGATAAAGAAGCCTTTCAAGATAAAGAAGTCTTGCAAGATAAAGGCACAGGGTGAGGACTGTGAATGTCACAAAATAAGGAAATCCCATTCCCTAGGATGAGGGGTGGGGGATGGAATTTTACGGTCCAGGATAAGGGGAAGTTGTGGTAAAGGGAGACTTTTAGGGCACCAAGGGTTTCACAAAGTCAATAATGTTATTTTAACTCTTAGGGCACTGTTTCCATCCATATCCCAAGGGTCTTGAGGGATCTGGACTAGAGTCCTCCCACTGCAAAGCCAGTATACTTTTCAGTGTCCCATGTTGCTTCCCATAAGCAGTTACACATTAGAGCTGTCTAGGTTCTAGCTTACTCTAATGAATCATTTTTAGGCCCAATTAAGGGATGGCTGTTCCCAGATAACCCAGATGTTGCTGCTGACTCATTTCAGTCATGTCTGACTCTTCCGGACCTCATTTGGGATTTTCTTGGCAAAGATACTGGGGTGGTTTGTTGTTTGTTTCTCTAGTCAGTTTTCCAGGTGGGAAAACTAAGGCCAACAGAGTTAAGTGACTTACCCAGAGTCACCTGCTAGTAAATGTCTGAAACCAGATTTGAACTCGGGAAGATGAGTCTTCCTGATTCCAAGTCCAGCACTCTATGCACTGTGGTGCCACTTTGTCAGAGATCAGTGTACTTTTCTATGCCATGTTAGTTCAATACCTTCTCAGTCTTCTTTTGAGTCATGGCAGTTGATATTTAATAGCATTGATGACCCTTTGAAGCCCACTGTGTTCTAGTGGACTGATTATAGGATATTTATGATGGGGTTCAGACTCTGGGAACTTCCTTGAGCTCCCCTGGAATCTCCTCACTTAACCTGGCTTTTCATACCCAAATTGAGCTCTCCTTGTATCTCCTCACAGAATCTGACTTTTCATACTCAAATTGAGCTCCCTTTGTGTCTCTCCACGGAACCTGACCATTGTCTGCTATCTCTTGATTGCCCTACCTGCTTACCACCTAGGCGCCCCCTAGTCTGGTGTTTGTTGATTACCTCCAGCTATTTCCAGCCTTTGATCCTCCTTGGAGGCCCTTCCTGAATTCTTCCCCCATCACTCTAGACTATCAGACCCCCCCCCCCCATCCCTCCTATACGCTTTTCTGTATTTAAGTCCCACCTTGCCTTCATGAAGGCGCTCAGATTCAATCCAGCTCAGACTCTGTCCACTTGAGATTCTATCTGGCCCGCTTGTGAATGCAAGCATTACAAATATTTAGGCTCCTTAAGAGGCAACCCAATTAGGCAAATCTTTAATAAACTTTTTCTTTGGCTTTAAGAAGGCTTGAGTCGAATTCATTCGAGCACGACCCGAACTGTCGGTATTTTGGGGGTCCCCAATCACCCCTCAACCTCTTCATTTGGAATCATCTGGGAATGAATTATGGCATTGCCACTTATTATCTGCATGCATTGAAGTCACTGGCCTTCTCGTAGTCTCAGTTTCCTCATCTGTAAAATGAAGCTTTGGACTAAGGTCCCATTCAGCTCTATGTCTAGGATCCCACTAACGAAGAGACACTTATTTCCACATACTCTTCAGAACATGCTTAGAGAGCCCTTCTTTTCCTACCTGTGGGCTTTTCTTCTTCCCCTTTCTGTAGGTGAAGTCATTTTATTGGGGTGTAAGCTCAGTTCTCATGTGAACGGTGTCTGGCAGGTAAAAGTGATGGCTTCTTGATTTCGAGCTCTCATGAGGCCCCCCAGGGAACAGCTGGGAATTGAGGAGTGAGACTCGAGCTTTCTTGTTTTTCCACCTCTTCTCAGTGGAAACTTGCTGGGGAGAGCATCCCACCCTTGAGATTGGTTCGTGGTCTGAGCATACCTTTTTGTTAATTAGCTAAGGGGCTGAGAGCATGCATGGTATCCACGTGCAAACTATGCAGCAGGGAGAGCTTAAGTGGGGACAGGAAAGCCTGCGGGGGGGAGTTCCTTTCTCCTTGGGAAGAACTAGCCCTGCATGCTGACGTGTAACTAAGATCAGGAATAAAGCCTACAACCTCTGTTTGACTCTGGAAGTCTCTTCTCTTGATACGTTTATCCGGCTGGCCACCGAAGACCTGGAGATAGGTAAGATGACCCAGACAGCCCACGGTTAGGCCAGGACATCATCTGATCCCACAGCAGCAACCTTTATGAAGATGGCTTCCAAACCAACATTCTATATCTAGTCATATTCTCTACTCTGAGTTCAAGTCTTAAATCTCCAACTATTTGCAAAACTTCTCCACCACAATGTCCTGCTGGCACCTCAAACTCATCCCAGATGAAACTCATACGCATCCCGTGCCTACCTCCAACGCCTGGTTTTGTTGATGGCACCACCTTCTTCCCAAGCACTGGATCTCAAGACTTCTGCTTTCTTTCACCTTTTCGTCTTCCTTAGCGTTCTTCCCTCCTCCCTCAAAACTCAGCCAGTTAGTTCCTGAATCTCATGGATTCTAATTTGGGGCAACTAGTGGATAGAATGTCAGCCCTAGAGTCAGGAAGACCTGAGTTCTAATTTGGTCTTGGATATTTTCTAGCTGGGTGATCCCGAGAAAGTCACTTAACCCTTTTTACCTCAGTTTTCTCATTTGTAAAAGGAGCTAGAAAAGGCAATGACAAACCATTCCAGTATATTTGCCAACAAAATCTCAAATAGGGTCATAGAATCAGACACAACTGAACAACAACTAAACAACTACAAAATTATTCTAGTTACACAGTGTCTCTTACAGTGCCACCATCCCAGTTCGTGTTCTAATCACTTCTTATCTGCATTATTGTAATAACCTCATAAGTGATCCTTGCCTTTAGCCTCTCCTTTCCCCAAATCACCCTTACATATTGACAAAATACATCTGATGAGGTCCCTCCCCTGCTCCAAAATCTTTGCTCTTGTTTAGTTGTGCTCAACTCTTCATGACTCCATTTGGGGTTTTCTTGGCAAACACAATGGTGTGGTTTATTTCTTTCTCCAACTCTTTTTACAGGTAGTGGCTGAGGTCAAATCTGAACTGACCAGAGCCAGTGCTCTATCCACTGTGCCACCTAGCTGCCTCAGAGAAAACCAAGCAGAAATACAGTTCAACAAGCATTTATTAGGCACACACTGTGTTCAAAGAACCGCACTGGGGAATACAAAGTTGAAAATTGGCAGTGTCCCTTCTTACAAGGAGCTTATGATCTAGTTTAGGATAGTCATTGGGAAATTGTACCTTGAATATAAATAAGATTGATAAGAGATAGCTTAAGATAATGCAAAGAAGAGATCTAAAAAAAGGAGAACGACTGAACTTGGATCTGTAGGGGAGGTTCTAGAACAGCATTAAAGAGAAGAATTGCAATGGGTGCAGATAAGGAGAGAATGCATTCCAGGCCTGGAGAATGGCCTGTTTAAATGTCCAGAGGTGTCTGAGGGAATGATGAGAGAGGGAATGATTAGTAAATCCAGTTGGTCTGGAAGGTAGTCTAAGTCCTAAAGTTTAAGTCTAAGTCTAAAAAAGCCTAGTACTAAAAGAAGTTTTGAATTAGATTGTATAGGTGTGTAAATACGAATTTGTACTTTATCCTCTTGGTAGTAGGGAGCCAAAGAGTTAGGAGCAGGGAGGTGGTAGTGCAGTACATAGAGGGCTGGGCCTGGAGTCAGGAAGACTTGAGTTCAAATCCAGCCTCAGACACTTACTAGTTGTGTCACCCTGGGCAAGTCAGTTAACCCTGTTTGCCTCAGTTTCCCCAACTGTCAAATGAGGACAATAATACTCCTCCCTCCTTCTTTTAAGCCAAAAGAAGGGAAGGTGTGCTACATTTTGTTCTGCAAATGCACACAAATTTGCCTGCCCAGTTGATCAGTGTACTATGGAAAGGACTTAACCATTATAAGATGGCAACAGCATCACCATTACTGTATGTAGGTGTGTACAGGGTTGCTATTTATCCTTTCTTGGAGGGGACCATGACAGGGAGGTGATGTCATGACATGCAAGTCATGGATTTAAATGAGACAGGACTGTGCAAAGTCACCAGCCTTACTCTCTCCTCCAGAGCCATCTGGGTCCAATGGCCAGATATGGATCAGGATGACTGGAGATGGCCCAGAATGCAGTGGAGGACCTTGGTCTTTTTAAGCTAAGGTCTTTAACAGGACTTAGTTTGACTGAGGCAGTACCCCTTCAGTGATATAGGCTTAATAAAAATTGAGTCAAAGAATGACTTCTTTAAAAAAATAGATCTGGGAGAGGAACACCTTCACGGGGGTAGGCAGTCAGCCAATTCCCCCTACTGGACTACCAAAATGACATGTTTTGAAATTGCCTGGAATTGCAAAATTCGGCCTCTACCTGAATTGAATGCACAGACTCAATCCATCTTTAGGTCACTCGTAAAGTCTATTGTAATGCCAAGAGAAGCAGGCAGGGTTCTTAGTGAACCTTGAGATGGATATTTTTAAAAAATTTAATTTAAAAAAAATGAGGAAAAGAAAGAATGGAAGCTTATTGAAGTCAGGAATGATTTCATTCTTAGTCATGGGACATTCTGTCTGATATTTAAAACCCTCTATAACCTGGTAATCCCACATATTCCTAACACTACGAAGCTGAAAAGACCTTAGACATGGATTGTATATCTGTTGTCTGTGGGCCTATCAAATGAGATAATATGTGTAAAATGCTTTGTAAACCTTAAAACTCCAAGTCATTATTATTCATGTTGATGATGAGCGCCCCTAGTGGCACAGTTAGTAGACTACTGGGCTTGGAATCAGGAAGACTTGAGTTCAAATATGGCCTCAGATACTTCCTAGCTGTGTGACCCTGGGCAAGTCACCTAACCCTGTTTGCCTCTTGCATCCTCATCTATAAAATGAGCTGAAGAAGACAATGACAAACTACTCGAGGATCTTTGCCAATAAAACTCTCCAAAATGAAATTATGTTCAGATGTGACTGAAACAACTGAACAACAAAGCTATGCCACTGTGTATATCAGAGCTGACATACTCTAAGGCCCTCAGGTGACTGATGGCATGGGGTAAAAGATGGCATGTCCCTTACCTAACATAGCACCAATCTATACAAAGTGGCAGGCTCCTCAGAGGAAGAGGGCACTGTCAGAGATATCAGGGTGGAGTCTAGAAGAGCCAATAGCAACCCTCTCCCAAACTAAGTCACTTTTCACTCTCCTCTCTAACTATTCTGGTGGTACTGAGGCAGCCAGGCAGCTTGTGCCCCATGGGGAAAAGCCCCTAGAGCCTTCCCTCTGGACAGAAACACTAATGCATTGCACCAGGGAAAGCTGCAGAATGGGAAAGGGGTCACAACTGTCCAAGATGCCTTCCTTCCTCCTGGAATAGCAGCCCATGCTTTTCAGTGGGAGAGACAGCAGAGCAGTCCTAGGCCCTGCATTGCATCAAGAATCTAAACACTGAACAACCCTGAGGTTGGCAAAAAATCAAAGGCTCTAGGTGCAGATGGGGAGTGGTCCAGAGGGCTGGACTTTGAACTACTGGCCTGTCAGTAGCTGGGGAAGGTGGTAGGCAGAGTTCTTGTAAGGAATAAGGAAGACTGTGCAGCTGGGCAGTGCATGTACTGGTATTTTACTATTTACTTGGTATAATTAATTTCTGATATTTTGGTTAAAGGGCTGTGTAGAGTCCTGCCTTTATAAACACAGTAGACCTGGCACATTGGGAATGAAAAGGAGCAGCCAACAAGATGGAGGCCAAAAGCTAATTGTCTAAGGGCAATCCATATCCATTCCTGGCCCAGGGATTCTTAACCTTTTTTGTCTGTTTCTTAACCTTTTGGTAATCTGGTGAAGCTTATGGCTCTCTGTAGAATAATGCTTTTAAATGCATAAAATAAATTACATAGAATTACAAGAGAAACCAATTATATTGAAATACTATTTTTTTAAGTTCATAGAGCCTAGATTAAGAACCATGGCTGTATCAGTGATTTTCAAAGTGTGGTCAGGGGAACCCTGGGGGTCCCCAAGACCTTTTCAGAAGGTCTTAGAGGTCAAAACATTTCATAATAACATGAAGATGTTTTCATTTCAAGTACAGTAAATATTAATAGGTATGACTCACATTAATAAAAGCTCTTGGGGGAGGTCCTCAATCATTTTTTAATTTTTCAATGATTTTTAAATGTATAAAAGGGTCCTAAGACAAAAGAAGTTTGAAAATCAGTACTCTAGACTAACGGGGAAGAATGTCACCCACAAAAAGCCAGAGACAAGTGGTAAGTGGCAGGAAGTTCTCTGAGAGCCAGGGACAAGTGCTGGAGGCTGGCAGCTATCCCCAGAGCGCCCTCTGCTGTTACATTTTATGCAGAGAGGAAGGGTTGGGTGGTCATGGAACTGATTGCTTGAGCCATAAACCCTGTTCTGGTTTGAACTATTAAATAAGTCCAAGCACTGGTCACAAAACCTCCTGGTGTCACACTAGCCAAGCAACCATTACAAACTTTTTATCGTTATTGTCACTCATTTTTCAGCCATGTTCAACTCTTTGTGTTGAGGTTTTCTTGGCAGAGATACTGGAATGGTTAACCATTTCCTTCTCTAGCTCATTTTACAGTTGCAGAAACTGAAACAAAACTTTTTAAGTTTTAAACTTTTAAGTGACTTTCTCAGAATCACACAGATAGTAAAAGTCTGAGGCTGGACTTGAACTTAGGAAGAAAAGTCTTACTGACTCCAGGCTGGGCATCCTACCCACTGTGCCACCTAGCTTCTTTACATGAAGTATTAACTAGTGGGTGTTCTTTGTTCCTTGGCCCAGCTTCCAAAATCTGAGTCTATTGGTTTCACCAATCTAGCTGCTGCTCTAGTTGGGCACTCTCCTAAGTCACAGGAGAGGGGTAGGGCAAGGGTAGCTATAGAAAGAAAAATAAATAATTGTCCCTGCCCTCAAGAATCTCATTAACTAGCAGGTGAGAGTAGTGGGGGATAGGAGGGGAAGCATGGAGTCCAGTTTGGTGAGAATATGAGTTTGTGAAGGAAATAGGGATAGGACCTATGATTATATTGACATCGGGAACTGCTGGTTGAGGGAACCCTGTACCAATGTAGCTCAGCCTGCAGTCTTAAGAAAGTTGCCAAGATGACAAAGATGTTAAATGACTTGCCCAGGGTCACACAGCCAGTCATGATGTGATCCAGTTCTCCCTGGCTTCAAGGATGGTTCTCTATTCACTTTGCAAAGCTGCCTCACTGTGAAGGGGAGTTGTAGAAAATAAAACTAAAATAACATGGGAAATTGGCAAGTTTTCATTTTATCCTGAAGACAATAGGAAGGATTTTGAAGGAGAGAAATAAGGTGAGATCAGTGTATCAGGAAGACTAATTTGTCAGAGGTAAAAAGGCTAGATGTACGAAGGGCAGCTAGATGGTGCAGTGGATAGAGCTCTGTCCCAGTAGTCAGGAGAACCTGAGTTCAAATCCAGCCTCAGGTACTTCCTAGCTGTGTGACTCTGGCAAGTTACTTAGCCCTGTCTGCCTCAGTTTCCACATTTGTCAAATAAGATGGAGAAGGAAATAGCAAACCACTCCAGTTTCTTTGCCAAGGAAACCACAAATGGGGACACAAAGAGTCGGACATGATTGAAATGACTAAGACAACTGCAACAAATGGAGAGTGGAGGTGGAGAAAGCAGGAAGGTTGCTTGTACAATAGTTCTAGTGACAGATGGTGATAGGAGACTGAAGTAGACATGTGTGCATGGGTGGAAGGAGGTGGGGACATGCTTGAAGCATCATAGAGGTAGACTGGACAGGATTTGGCAGAAGGGAAGGGGAAGATGAAAGGAGTGAGAAAAGTCAGATAATACCTATAAGACTTTGAGCCTGAGTGACTGGAGAGGACAAGGTTGTCATCAACAACTTAATTCAACAAACATTTATTAAGCTCCTACTATGTGCTGTGTGCTGGGGATAAAAAGAGAAACATGAAACAGTCCCTACCCTCAAGAAGCTTATATCCTACTGGGAGATGCAACATGTTCCCAGAAAAGTGAATCATTAGATCAGCAGACAGCCTGTAGGGTTCCAGCCTCACTGAATTTTAGAGAGAAGGAACTTTGAAGAGGATTCGTTCCACTCTGTCATTTCATAGCTGAGGAAACTGGGGTGAAATGCTTTTTGTTGTTGGGTCATTTCAGTTGTGTCCAACTATTCATGACCCCATTTGGGGTTTTCTGGGCAAAGATACTGGAGTGGTTTGCCATTTCCTTCTCCAGCTCATTTTACAGATGAGGAAACTGAGGCAAAACAGAGTTAAGTGACTTGCCTAGGGTCACACAACTAAGAAACATCTGAGACCAGATTTGAACTCAGTAAGATTTGCCTTTTTGACTCCAGGGCCAGCACTCCATCTACTTTGACACCTAGTTGCGCATCACTTTTAGGCAAGCCACATTCTCTGATTCTGGTGAAGGGGTTAACGAGAGATGAATGGGTCAGAAAAAAGACATGGATATTTCATGGTGGATAATCAGCCCCTGAATGGTGGAGAGATGATCCACAGGACAGTCTTCTTGTTCAAGGACGTTACGTCTTTGGCATTCTGAAACCCAAGTAGCTTCCAAAGAGAGAGGCACTAGTGAGAAGCAACAGTTTCCGGGGTATGAAGTGTGTGTATGTGTGTGTGTGTGTGTGTGTGTGTGTGTGTGTGTGTGTGTGTGTATTGGAAGGTGGTATGGCATAGTAGATGGAGTCCTGCATTTGGTGGCAGATCAAGACCTATATGGAAGCCTACCTCCGACAATTATTGTGTAACCCTAAGCAAGTCACCTAACCTTCTGACCCTCAATTTATCTGTTTATAAAATGGGTATTATAACACCCATCTCACAGGGTTGTTGCAAAGATCAAAGAAATTGTAAATTGCTTTGCAAATCTTATGTATCATATCAATGCCAGTTATTGTTGTTATTGTAATCAATATTGAGCTTTGTGCTTTAATTTGCTGAGGATCCCACTTTTTTATTAATTTATTTGTTTTCAATAATCACTTATATATGTTTTTCATTTTCTCCCCTTCCATCCCTCCTTTCTCCCTCCTCAAGACTGCATGCAATCTTGTATGGGTTCTACACATACATTCCTTTTTTTTTTTTTCAAAATTTTCTTTATTTTTATTGTTTTACTTTGTGTTTTTTAGTTTTGCTTTTTAAATTATTATTAATTTATTTGTTTTCAGTTTTCTACAATCACTTCCATAAGTCTTAGATTTCCTCCCCCTTCCTCTCCCTCCCTCCCACCTCCCTCCCTGAGAGGATGTGCAATTTTATATGGGTTCTACATATACATTCTTATTAAATACATTTTCATATTGGCCATTTGTGTAGAAGAATTAAAATGAATGGGAGAAATCATGAGAATAACCATAACAAAACAAAACATAACACAAGAGAAAATATTCTACTTCATTCTGTGAAACAATTCAATAGTTCTTTCTCTGGATGTGGATGGCATTTTGCCTCAAGAGTCCATTGGGAATGTTTTAGGTCCTTGCATTGCTGTGAAGGGCTAAGCCTACTAGAAAAATTCCTCGCACACTGTGGTTGTTGCTATGTACAAAGTTCTCCTGGTTTTGCTCCTTTCGCTCAGCATCACTTCATATAAGTCCTTCCTGGCCTCTCTGAAGTCTTCCTGTTCATCATTTCTTATAGCACAATAGTATTCCATTACATTCATATACCACAACTTGTTCAGCCATCCCCCAATTGATGGGCATTCCCTTGATTTCCAGTTCTTGGCCACCACAAAAAGAGTTGCTATAAGTATTTTTGTACGTGAGTCCTTTTGTCTTCTCCAGTTCATTTTACAGATGAGGATACAAGAGGCAAACAGAGTTAGGTGACTTGCCCAGGGTCACACAGCTCGGAAGTGTTGGAGGCCAGATTTGAACTCAAGTCTTCCTGATTCCAAGCCCAGTAGCCCACCAACTGTACCACGAGGGGCGCTCATCATCAACATGAACAATAATGACTTGGAGCTTTAAGGTTTACAAAGCATTTTACATATATTATCTCATTTGATAGGCTCACAGACAACAGATATACAATCCATGTCTAAGGTCTTTTCAGCTTGGCAGTGTTAGGAGTAAATGGGATTGTCAGGCTATAGAGGGTTTTAAATATCAGACAGGATGTCCCATGACTAAGAATGAAATCATTCCTGCCTTCAATAAGCTTCTGTTCTTTCTTTTCCTCATGTTTTTTTAAATTAAATTTTTAAAAATTATCTTATTTGTTTTCAGTGTTCTACAATCACTTCCACATATCTTAGATTTTTTTCCTCTCCCTTCCCCTCCTTCCCTGTTACCTCCCCAGCATTTATATAGGTTCTACACATATGTTCCTATTAAATACCTTTTCACCATAGTTATGTTGCATAGAAAAATTAAAAGGAATGAGAGAAATCATAAAACAAAACAAAACATAGTACAAAAGAAAATGGCCTATTTCATTCTGTGATCGAATTTCATAGTTCTTTTTCTGGATGTGGAAGACATTTTGCCTTAAAAGACCACTGGGAATTTTTTAAGTCCTTGCATTGCAATGAAGTACTAAGTCTATCAGAAAAATTCCTCCCACACTGTGGTTCCTGCTGTGTACAAAGTTCTCCTGGTTCTGTTCCTTTCACTTGGTATCAGTTCACATACGTCTTTCCAGGCCTCTCTGAAGTCTTCCTTTTCATCATTTCTTATAGCACAATAGTATTCCATTACATTCATATACTACAATTTATTCAGTCATTCCCATTGATGGGCATCCCCTTGATTTCCAGTTTTTGGCCACCACAAAGACAGCTGTTATAAATATTTTTGTCCATGTGGGACCCTTTCCTATTTTTATGATCTCCTGGGGATACAGTCCTAGAAGAAGTATTGCTGGGTCAAAAGGTATGCACATTTTTGTAGCCCTTTGGGCATAGTTTCAAACTGCTCTCCAGAATGGTTTGATCAGCTCACAATTCCACCAACAATGAATTAGTGCTCTGACTCTCCCACATCTTCTCCAACATTTATCATCTTCTTGTTTTGTCATGTTAGCCAGTTTGATAGGTGTGATGTGGTATCTCAGACTTGTTTTGATTTGCATCTCTCTAATCAATAGTGATTTAGAGCATTTTTTTATATGACTGTAGATAGCTTTAATTTCTTCCTCTGACAACTGCCTGTTCATATCCTTTAACCTTTTATCAATTGGGGAATGACTTGTATTCTTGTACATTTGACTCAGTTCTCTATATATTTTAGAAATGAGGCCTTTATCACAGACACTAGTTGTAAAAATTCTTTCCCAGTTTTCTGCTTCCCTCCTAATCTTGGTTGAATTGGCTTTGTGCAAAAACTTTTCAATTTAATTTAATCACAATTATCCATTTTGCATTTTATAGTGTTCTCTCTCTCTTGCTCCATTCTCCATAAATCTGACAAATACACTATTCCTTGTTCCCCTAATTTGTTTATAGTATCAGCCTTTGTACCTGGATCATGTATCCATTTGGACTTTATTCTTGTGAATGGTATCAGACATTGGTCTATGCCTAGTTTCTGCCACATTGCTATTCAGTTTTCCCAGCAGTTTTTGTTAAACAGGGAGTTCTTATCCCAGAAGCTGAACTCCTTGGGTTTGTCAAACAGTAGATTGCTATAATCCTTGACTACTGTGCCTTGTGTACCTAACCTATTCCACTGATCTACCCTTCTATTTCTTAATTAGTACCAAGTGGTTTTGATGAATTCTGCTTTATAATACAATCTGAGATCTGGTATGACATTAATTCCCTTAATATTCTGGACCTTTTGTTCTTCCAGATGAATTTTGATATTTTTTTTTTAGCTTTAGAAAATAATTTTCTGATAGTTTGATTGGTACAGCACTGAATAAATTAATCTAGGTAGAATTGTCATTTTTTTTTTATTACATTAGCTCAGCCTACCCACAAGCACCTGATGTTTTCCCAATTACTTAGATCTGACTTTATTTGTGTGAAAAATGTTCTGTAATTGCATTCATGTAGTCCCTGGGTTTGTTTTGGCAGGTGGACTCCCAGGTATTTTATAGTATCTACCATAACTTAAATGGGATTTTTTTTTCTGCCTCTTGCTGTTGGGCTTTGTTAGTAATATATAGAAATGCAGATGATTTATGTGAGTTTATTTTGTATCCTTCAACTTTGCCACAGTTGTTTATTATTTGAAGTAGTTTTTTACTTGATTCTCTAAGTATATCATCATATCATCTGCAAAGAGTGATAATCTAGTTTCTTTTTTGCCTATTCTAATTCATTCCATTTCTTTTTCTTCTCTTATTGCTAAAACTAACATTTCTAGTACCATCTTGAATAACAGTGGTCATCCTTGTTTCATCCCCACCCCCCATCTTATTGGAAATGCATCTAGCTTATCCCCATTACATATAATGCTTGCTAATGGTTTTAGGTAGATACTACTTATTATTTTAAGGAAGGCTACGTTTATTCCTATGCTCTCCAATGTTTTCAATAGGAATGGACTTTTTCTGCATCTATTGAGATAATCATATGGTTTCTGTTAGTTTTGTTGCTGATGTGATCAATAATGATGATAGTTTTCCTAATATTGAAACTGCCCTGCATTCCTGGTATAAATCCTACCTGATCATAGTGTATTATTCTAGTGATAAGTTGCTGTAATCTTTTTTGCTAATATTTTATTTAAAATTTTTGCATCTATGTTCATTAGGGAAATTGGTCTATAATTTTCTTTCTCTGTTTTGGACCTTCCTGGTTTAGGTATCAGAACCGTATTTGTATCACAAAAAGAATTTTGTAGGACTCCACCAATTTTCCCAAATAGTCTATATAGTATTGGAATTAACTGTTCTTTAAATGTTTGATAGAGTTCACTTGTAAATCCATCTGGCCTTGGAGATTTTTTCCTAGGGAATTCATTGATAGCTTGTTCAATTTCTTTTTCTGAGATGGAGTTATATAAGTATTTTACTTCCTCTTCTGTTAATTGGGGCAATTTGTATTTTTTAAAATATTCATCCATTTCACTTAAATTTTCAATTTTATGGGCATACAGTAAAGTATTTCTAATTATTGTTTTAATTTCCTTTTCACTGGAGGTGAGTTCACCCTTTTCATTTTTGATATTGGTAATTTGGTTTTCTTCTTTCTTTTTTTAAATCAAATTGACCAAAGATTTATCAATTTTATTGTGTTTTTCATAGAACTAACTCTTAGTTTTATTTACTAGTTCAATAGTTTTCTTAATTTCAATTTCATAAATCTCTTCCTTGGTTTTCAGTATTTCTAATTTGGTATTTAATTGAGGATTTTCAATTTGTTCTTTTTCTAATTTTTTCAGTTGCATGCCCAGTTCATTGATGTCCCCTTTCTCTATTTTATTCATGTAAGCATTCAATGATATAAAACTTCCCCTAAGAACTGCTTTTACTACCTCCCATAAGTTTTGGTAGGTTGTCTTATTATTGTTATTCCCTTGAATGAAGTTATTGATTTGTTGTTTGACCCACTTATTCTTTAGGATTAGATTATTTTGTTTCCAATTAATTTTTGGTCTATCTTTCCATGACCCTTTATTAAATATAATTTTTATTGCATCATGATCTGAAAAGGATGCATTTGTGTTTCTGCACTGGATTGTGAGGTTTTTATGTCCTGGCACATGGTCAATTTTTGTGTATGTGCCATGTGCCCCTGAGAAAAATGTATATTACTTTCTATCCCCATTCTATCCCCATTACATTCTATCCCCATTCTATCCAGAGGTCTGTCATATCACCTTATCCAGAATTCTATTCACCTCCTTAACTTCTTTCTTGTTTATTTTGAGGTTAGATTTATTAAGTTCGAAGAGGGGGAGGTTGAGGTCCCCCACTAGTATAGTTTTTTCTGTCTATTTCTTCCTAAGTTAAGAACTTCTCCTCTAAGAATTTGGATACTGTATCACTTGGTGCATCCATATTTAGTAATGATATTATTTCATTTTCTATGATGCCTTTTAGCAGGATATAGTTTCCTTCATTATCTCTTTTGATTAGATCTGTTTTTGCTTTTGTTTTGTCTGAGATTAGGATTGGTACCCCTGTTTTTTTTACATCAGCTGAAGCATGATATATTATGCTCCAACCTTTTACCTTTACCCTGTGTGTATCCCCCTGTTTCAAATGTGTTTCTTGTAAACAATATGTTGTAGGATTATGGTTTTTAATTCATTCAGCTGTCTCTATTTTATGGGAGAGTTCATCCCATTCACATTCACTATGATTACTATCTGTGTTTTTCTATCCATCCTATTCTCCCCCCCACCCCCTTATGCTTTTATTTCTCCTTTCTCCCTTCCCCTCCTCAAAAGAGTTTTACTTTTGACCACCATCTCCCTCCATCTTCCCTCCCTTCTGTCAACCCTCCCTTTTATTTCCCTTTCCCTTTACTACTTCTTCCCTCCCTTTTAACCTCCTCTCCCCTTTACTTTCTTCTTTCCCCTTCTCCTGCCTGTAGGGCAAGTTAGATTTCTATACTTAACTGAGTACCTTGTTCTCTCCTTGAACCAAATCCAAAGACAGTAAAGCTCAGATAATGCTTATCTCCCTCCCCTCTTTCCCTCTACTATAATATGTTTCTGTGCCTCTTACTGTGATGTCATTTACCTTTTTCTGCCTCCTCCTTTTCTCTTTTCCTGTTGCAATCCCTTCATAGCTTTTAATTAAATTTTTATCATCACATCAGTTAATTTATGCCCATTCCCTCTATCTATGTATATCCCTTTTAAATGTCATAATAATTATACAGTTCTTAAGATTAACAAGTATCATCATCCCATATAGGGATATAAACAATTTGCCCATATTGAACAATAAGTTTTCTTTTCTTCCCTGTTTACCTTTTTATGCCTCTCTTGAGTCTTGTATTTGAAGATCAAATTTTCTACTTAGTTCTGGCCTTTTCATCAGGAAGGTGTGGAAATTTCTTATTTCATTGAATGTCCATCTCCTTGCCTGAAAGATTATGCTGAGTTTTGCTGGGTAATTGATCCTTGGTTGCAGTCCAATCTCCTTGGCATACACAATATCATATTTCAATCCCTCCAATCTTTTAATGTGGAAGCTGCAAGGTCCTGTGTGATCCTGACTGTAATTCCTTGATATTTCAGTTGTTTCCTTCTGGCTGCTTGCAGTATTTTCTCTTTGATAGTTCTGGAATTTGGCAACAAAATTCCTTGGTGTTTTCAGTCTGGAATCTCTTTCAGTATGTGATAGTTGGATTCTTTCTATGACTATTTTGCCCTCTGGGTCTAGGACCTCTGGGCAGTTTTCCTTGATGATTTCTTAGAAGATATTTTCCAGGCTCATTATTTTATCCTAGCTTTCCAGTAGACCAATAATTCTAGATTTTCTCTCCTGGATCTATTTTCCAGGTCAGTTGTTTTTCCAATGAGATAGTTTACATTTTCTTATGTTTTTTCATTCTTTAGATTTTGTTTGACTGATTCTTGATATCTCATGAGTCATTAGCTTCTACTTGCTCAATTCTAATTTTTAACAAATTGTTTTCTTCCATTAGCTTTTATACTTCCTTTTCCATTTGTCCACTTTTCCCAGTTAAGTTTTGTGCTTCCTTATCCATAGGCCAATTTTACTTTTTAAGGAGCTGTTCTCTTCAATGAATTCCTTTTTAATTTTGTCAATTGTATTTTTAAAATCGTGGCCATTTTTTCTCCTATTTCTCTAATTTGGCTTTAAAAATCCTTTTTGAGCTGTTCCAACAAGGCTCTTTGGGCTTGAGACCAGTTCATATTCCCTTTTGAGGTTTCAGATGTAGGTATATTGTCAATGCTATCTTCTGAATTTGTATTTTGCTCTTCTCTGTCCCCATAGTAAGTTTCTATGGTCTTTGCTTTTCTGGTTTGCTTCTTGCTCGTGGTGATTGCCTTTCCTGGCTTTTAACATGGATTTCTGCTTCTGGGGCACAGGGGCCTCTGTCCCACATTGCTTATGCTGAGAACTTGAGGCCTGGTTACTGACTTTGTATGTTGTGGCCTTTGGTTCTGTCAGCTAGAAGCTATATAATGCTGCAGCTTACCTGGTGCTGAGCTGGCTGCTGTGTGCCAAGGCTGAGGTCAGGTGAAGTCTTTCTGAGTTTCCCTGGGGTTATACTGAAGCTCCTGGTGTGAGGTGTGGGGGAGGGATGGTCTGGCCACAGGAAATCTCCTCCTCCCCTGAGCTAGAGCACAGGCAGATTCAGTGGTTGGTGAACCCCCTTCTGCATTGGTGTCTGCCCAATTCCCCTGGCTGTGCTAAGGCTCACTTGGGGTCCTGGTGTTGGTGCTTATGGGCTCCATTCCCGTGGGGCTCAGGATCTCCTCCTGGTTCCCTGAGGTGGGGCTATCTGGGACAGCACTGGTCCTGCACTGGTCCCCTTCAGCCACAGCAAGAGGGACTCTTCTCATGGACCTTCTCAGCCTCCCAAGCTGAGAGACTGATGTGCTCCTTCTGCTGATTTCACTATTCCAGGATTTTTCCTGAGGCAGTATTATCTGGGTTTTTCAAGGTCGACAAGGGTGGGGGATGAGAGCACTTACAGTTTACTCCATCATCTTGGCTCCTGGAAGTTCAAATACGTGACATTCAGACATTTAGTCTATGGGCTGATAGTCTCAGGGGTGGCTGCTGCTGTTACCCAGGGTCCTGAACTTCTCCCTCGCTCAGTTTCTCTGGATTCCTGTCCTGTGCTGATGTGTTTGAGAACCCACACTGTTGCTTCTGCTTCAATCTGCACAGCCATTCCCACTCTGCTCCACTATGATGGAATCTATGCTGGTGCAGTCTATGCACTCTGTGCTCCCCCAACCTTGTGCAGCACATCATTCCTGTCGACCTTCCAGGCTGTCCTGGCCTGGAAATCTGCCACAGTCTGTCTTCTAGTGGATTCTGCCACTCTAAAATTTGTTCAGATTTACTTTTTAGGGTTATCTGAAGAAGTTTTTGTAGTAGGGCTCACTCTGCCATCTTGGCTCTGTCCCCTGGCTCTGTCACAATTATTAAGTCACTCAGAGATCCAAGATATCTCAAAGAGGGAAAGGATGAAAAAAATTATGGGCAAATATTTAACTGCTTTAAAAAATATTAGGCTTAGGAACTGAATTCTCTGTGTGAGAATTGAAGAGACACAGGAGTTGGGTTTGTTTTTGAGAAAATGAAAAGGAAAATAATTTATCTGGCTAAAGCAGGGAATGATAATTCCAGTGACCACTAGGAGTCAGTGTGCTACCATTTTCCTGAGCATTCCTGTGAGTCACAACTGAAATTGTCCCTTGAGAATGTTGTTGCCAAAGGGATTGTAGGAGGAAAAGAGTTTTATCTGGAATCATTGATGCTAGACTAAAGGAACATTCTTCTGAGATGAGAGTTACAGTATCAGTCCTTGGCACTGTCCTGCTGAACAAAGGAAACCTGAGAAAATGAGCGGCTTCTCTTTCTGCAGGATGACACAAGAGAGGGCAATGTCTGTCAGTCAATCAACATTTAATAAGCACCTACTATATTCCAGGAACAGTGATAAGTGCTGGGGATGTCATTGTTTGTCCTTCATTCTCGAAGAGGACCATGACATCAGGAAGGTGATTTGGATTTAAGTGAGGCAGGGCTGTGCAAAGTTACCAGCCTCACTGTCTCCTCCAGAACCATCTGGGTCCAGTGACCAGACAGAGATCAGGATGCTTGGAGATGGCTCTGTTGGGGATATCCAAGAAAGGCAAAAGGCAGCCTTTGCCCTCAAATACCTCACAATCTAATGAGAGAATCAATATGCACACAACCATATACAAATAGGTTATGTTAGGGATAAATATAAAATAATCACCAGATGAAAGGCACTGGAATTTAGGGGGATTGGGAAAGGCTTCTTTGCAGAAGGTAAGACTCGACTGAGATTTAAAGGAAGCCAGGGAAGCTGGGAGGCAGAGATGAGGAAGGAGTGAGTACCAGGCATGGTGAACAGCCAAGGAAAATGCTGAGAACAAGAGAAGTGAGTGTCTCCTTTGTGGAACAGTCGGGAGGCTAGAGTCACCATATTGAAGAGTATATGAGAGATGGAGTAAGGTGAAAGAAAGGGGGAGGTGGAGAGGGCTAGATTAGGAAGGATTTGAAAGGCAGCCAGGATTTTATATTTGAACCTGGAGGAGACAGAGAACCATTGTAGGTGACATGGTCAGTCCAACACCTTAGGAAAATGACTTTAGCAGTTGAATGGAGGAAGGGTAGGTAGTTGAAAGGAAGGCATATTTTAGGAAGATTATTCTGGCAGCGGTGGGGAGAAGAAATTGGAAACATGAGATCATAGAGACTGGAAGACTAGATCATTGGCACATCCATATATACCCCACCTCAAAGAAATCATAGGTTGGGCATATTATGCATATATGTATATGTGTGTATACACACATATGTATATGTGTGTGTGTATATATGTATGTGTGTGTGTGTATACACATATACACACACACACACACATACACAAACACATACATGTATATCTAGTTAGGCATCTTGTTCCATGGAACTGAAACCAGGCAGAGCTGCAGATACAAAGTGCAGAGAGTTGGAAATCTAAATGCAGTACCAGACCCTGCAGCCCTCCAATCAGAGAGGAGAGGAGGCTGAGGGGGAACGTGGTATAGATCAAGGCTTGAGTTAGCATCATGGTGATGAGATTAGAGGTGAGGAGAAAGGAGGAAAGAGGGAAAGGGAGTGAGAAATACAAAGCAACACTAAGAAGTGGCTATCAGACCAGCCTTTGAGCCAGGAAAAGCTAGGTCCCTCCTCTGACACTTTTTGCCTGTGGGACTCTGGGCAAATCACTTAAACTCTCAAATATTCTGGGCAACTCCTTAAGAATGTCTATTTCAGAGGAGCTATTGGCCTGCTTGAAGAAAGGAGTTTTGTTACCAATGAAATAAGTTCCCTAGACCAATGAAATCACAGATCTAGTCTCTACACCAACATTTTTAGACAGGGTGTCCCCAAAAGTCTTAGCAGTTTCAAGATTTTATAGCTTTACTAGCTTAAAAACTACACTGATTTCTGGAACACCCTGTGTATGGCTATGGAATGGTTCCATTTACATAAACCATCAAGGTTTAAAAAAGTATTTGACATCCATTATCTTATTTGTTCCTCAAAGCCTGTTTGGTAGATGTTATCACTTTCCTTTTAATGACAGGTTTGGAAAGGTTGAGTGACTTCTCTAAGTCACTGAGCTAGTGCTTGAGTCCAGACCTGAACCCAGGTCTTCCTGATTCTAAGTACAGTGATCTCTCCACTATACCACACTGTCTCATTCAAAAGCCTCATTTAAACAAACAGCCTCCTCTATGAGTAAGTCCTTTAGATGCTCCTCCAACTTGAGAATGTGATAGCAAATCAATGACAATGATGATATAATGGGTGGCATTTTCATAACACTTTACAGGTACAACATGCTATACATACATACATACACACATACACACATGCATACATATATCTTGTTTGAATCCCACAATAATCCTAGGAGGTAGGTTGTTGTTGTTCAGTCATTTCAGTCACATCAGACTCTTCGTGATTCCATTTGGGGTTTTTTTGGGGGAATAGTTTACCATTTCCTTCTGTAGCTTATTTTAAAGAGGAGGAAACTAAGGCAAACAGGATTAAGTGACTTGCCCAGGGTTATACAGCTAGTAATGGTCTGGATTTTAACTTAAGGAGATGAATCTTCCTGACTCCAAATGCTGAGTTCTATCCACTGTACCACCTCGCTGTCAGTGAGGTGGGTTGTACCACTAAAATAGCCCTTCCACTAAAATAAATACCCATTTAATAGATAATGGTCAAACTGAACCTCTACTAGGGGCAATGACTGCCCAAAGGCACACAAGCAGTGACAGAGACGGTGTTTTTTAAACAAACTCTTTTTCCAAAGTTTCCCCAAATTTCCCTTCAGGTATGTTCATTGAGTTGCTGGTGACATTTGGGTTGAATTGTCTTTGGGGGAAAGGAGTCGGGTTGATCATATAATGATGATTTGACGGAAGTTTCCAGAGCATTGGTTCATCCACATTGGCAGATTTATGGAAAGATCTGGATGAAAAGGCATGGAGAGAAAAGTCATGATCTGCATCAAGGTGGGAGACAGATACACCCTGGTAAATGGATTCTTCTGATCACATGTGCCATCACCTTCACTTGAGTTGCAAATGTAGTAACTAGGAGGAAATTTGACCCATTTTGAACCCACACACAAAGCTCATAACTTTCTAGTTGCATCTATTATTTGCCCCCAAAATAGCATCTCATGAATTGGTCACCCCCTTTTATCACTAGACTTGATTCCAAGGGACTTCTGGGAGTGGCTTCAATAATGAAATCTACCATCATCGAATGAAGATTTACCACCGTTAAAAGAAGAATTATCACTATCTGAGAATGTCCAAAAGAATGTGACATTAATTGACTTGCCAGGGGTCATAATGGTACCAAACAGCATGCAGGGCTGTAGAATTTTCAGTGTTCCTTCCCCAACACTGAAGCATAGAGATCATGTTTAAGATCTTTCCTAGTGTTAAATGCTATAATACTATTAATGACTTCTCTTCTGATCCTATTTAGCTCAGGAGTATGCAAAATACATTTCTTTGTTTCTTTCTTCTCCCCATCTGTTTTCCTTGTATTCTTTCCCCATCCCACCCTCCACTTGTGTAGCACTAGTTGGGCTGTTTCCAACAATTAAAAATTGTTAAACCCTTCAGCTACTCTCTCTTGGAGGAGTGACTCCTCTGCAGGACAGAGGCCAGTGAGGGACAATGGTGGAGAGGGACAAAGCTGTAAGGAAGAGCCCTCCCTGGCTCATATGTGACTGATTTTTAAAAAATGTTTTATTCATTTTGAACTTAAATGCAAAAGACAAAAGATATTTCCATGTACATAGAACAATATAAAATGAGGATTTAATATAAAACCATTAATTTCAATTCACATTGTTTACCTTAAAAAAAAATTAGGTAATAAATGCTGCACATTGTCTTTAAAGCTATCCTGCCTTTCTGTGTTTCCTTCTAAGTTTTCTCTTGTTCTTTTCATTTTTTTCTCCCTCCCTGCCCACCCCACGCTAGAGAAGGCTACTATTAGACACAAATATGTACATATATGTAAAACCATACTGTACATCTTTTCTCTCCGGATGTGGATAGCATCTTCCTTCATAGGTCCTCGGTAGTTGATTTGAGTATGAATCATTCAAAATGACTTAGTTGTTTAAAGTTATTCTTAGAACAACATTGCTATTACTGTATATAATGTTCTCGTGATTCTGCTCATTTCACCCTTGTGGCTGGGGATTTTTGCATCACATAAGTTCTTTCATTCTAGGTGAAACAGATTAATCAGGAGGGTTTGGTCTTGTGAATTTTTAAAGCACAAAGATCGACCTTCATTAGTGATCTTTGGGACCTAGCCCATTGATGGACTGAGACAAGGACTCATCAGGCGATGATCCCCACTTTGAATGTGAACTTGAGACACCAATGATAAATGCTTATAGAAATACCTCGTGTGAGACCACTCTCCTCAAAGGTCAAGGGGCAAATGTGCTCCTGAAATGATGGGGGTAACGTTTGTACTATTTGTTTTTATGGTACCTTGAAAGTAGATGTTCCTTTGTAAAGGCTAAAAAAACCTTTTGTGGTTATTGAGTAGGCGTCTAGTGTATACACTAGGCAAGGGTCTGAATCAGGATTTGAACTCGTCTACATGATTTCAAGTACAGCATTCAATTCACTGAGCCAGCTAATTATTTTCATCTGACCTTGTTGGCTAAGTGCTCTGTGACATCAGCCTTACTAAATACGTTAAGGGTGCCAATGGACAAAAATGACTCAATGTAGGATGCCAGATTTGGAACTCGAGAGGATCTGTCAGGTCATCTAGTCCAGCTTTCTCATATTTATATTAGAAACAAGGGCACAGATTTCCAAAAGTCCACTGGGCAGATATTTGGGAGTTCTGTGCACACTTGATTGAGCAAGAGCAAATGGCATTTCTGGAATGCCTGGCCTTTGTCCTCCCTCCGGGTACTGTTTGGAATGGGGACAAAGCATTTGGAAGAGTTCCAGTGGGCTTGTTTAGAAACATCAGTCTCTATTGCCTCACCTTCCAGTGCCACCTCACGTCCCCTTGCAATGATTCTCTTTGCATTTAGAAAGGAGGGATTTTTCTCAACCTGATCTGCCAGTGGAAGCTGGAAGCTGCCATGAAGGGCACCTTGAAACGAGCACCCAGTGGATGCCTTGACTGGTCTCTGCTGGCTTCCTCTGCAGCTCTCCAGCCTGACCTCCGACATAGCTTCACTTCTTCTCGAAAGGCCTCTGCTCCCTTCTTCCCAACTTTGAGAAACAGGTTTAGAACAAATAATACTCAGCTTCCAACTGACCCAAAGAGCTTGTTCCTAGCAGTGAATAGCGTTATGACTGTGAGGAGGTAGGATGGACCTCAAAGCAATCCATCCAGCTGTCTGTCTACCTGTCTGTCTGTCTGTCTATCTGTCTGTCTATCTATCTATTATCTATCTACCTGTCTGTCTACCTGTCTATCTACTTATCCATCTATCTATCCGCTTATCTGTCTATCCATCATCTGCCTGTCTGTCTGTCTACCTATCTGTCATCTATTTACCTATGTCCTCTCTCTCTCTCTCTCACTTTCTCTCATGTATCTCTCTTTATGTCTATCTTTTTGTCTGTCCATCTGTCTGTCTATTTGTCTATCTCTCTGTATCTATCTATCCATGCACATGTATGGATGTATACATGCATATATAGATATAAACACACACATACATACATATGTATGTATATATGATATATTATTTATTCTCAGTCCCTTGACCCTTTGATCACTATGTTATTTCTCTGGGTCCTGATTTCCTTTTCTACATGATGAGGGGGAGGGTGGCAGCACTGGGTAGTAGAATGACTACTCAGTTTTGAGTCAGAGGCCCTGGGATTGATTCCAAGCTCTGTCATTTACCATGGAAGGCAGTATGGTGAAAAGAATAATGCCTTGGTTGCAATCAGAGGATCTAGGCTAAAATCCCAGCTCTGCCACTCATTCTGTCGGAGAATTTGGGCAAGTCATGTAACCTCATGAGTCTCAGTTGCCTCATCTGTAAAATAAAGGGGAGGGGAGTTTTGAAACACACATTTCTGAAGTCCCTTCTACTTTGCAGCTGTGATCTTTGTATATCCTTGTGCAAATCACTTAACCTCTCTAGAACTCAACTGTCCCCATCTGTAAAGTGTATATATTGTCAAAGGAAGTCAACGACAGAGGGAAAAGAGCTTTGTATATTGTTAAAATTTATAGCGCTTTCTGAGGTAGCAAAGAACTAGAGACAAAACAGGTGCCCATGGACTGTGAAATGGATGAGATAAGTCACAGTGTTTTGGATCATAGCATTTGTACATGTACATAGGAAAATTACATTTCCTACTTTGCCATGGAGGTTTCAAAGTTGGGACATTTTAACTAAGGACTTGTTCAGTCATTTTTCAGTTGAGTCAGACTCTTTGTGACCCCATTTTCTTGGCAAAGATACTGGAGTGGTTTTTCATTTCCTCCTCCATCTCATTTTATAGATGAGGAAACTGAGGCAGATAGGGTTAAGTGATTTGCCCAGGGTCACACAGCTGGTAAATGTCTAAAGCTGAATTTGAACTCAGTCCTCCTGACTCCAGGTCTAGCACTCTGCATTGTGGTACTGCCTAGTTGACCCCAAGGACTTATATTACAATAATTCTATTGAATTCACTAAACACCGCCTAAGTATCTAGTATGATGTGGGACACAGAAGAGTAAGAGCATTAAAGCTAACTAATTAGTTTATTTGTGCCAAATAGACAATGCCATCATTACAAGTTGTGTCACAGGAGTTTGAACAAAGGGGAAACTGGTGAGCACTAAAGACGTGGCCAAGGCTGCCTATCTGTGTAGGGCCCTGATCCTATCCCCTTCTGTGTCTTCCATTAGACTGCCCCTACAGTCTTTCCCTGTCTGCTGGCTAGATACCATAGTGGATAGAGCACCAGACCTAGAGTCAGAAAGACCTGAGTTCAAATCTGGGCTTAGACACTAGTTCTGTGACTCCGGGCAAGTCACTTAACTCAGTTTCCTCATCTGTAAAAGGAAGATAATACTAGCACCTACTTGTCAGAGTCATTGTGCACATCAAATGAGATGATTGTAAAGTGCTTAATCCAGTGCTTGGCACACAGTAAGGGCTTTATAAATGTAAAAACCTCAGATCTTCTCCATCCTTGACCCTACTAACTTCTCAAGCTATTATCCCACATCTTTGCTCCTTCATAGCCAAACTCCTAGAAAAAGTACAAGTGTACACTTGTTGCTTCTATTTCCCCTCTTCTCACTTATTTCTCAGCCTCTTAAAGTCTGGCTTCCAACTCATCAGCCAATATGAAATGGCCTTTCCAAAGTTGCCAATGGTCTCTTAATGATCTGATGACCTTTCTTAATCCTCATCCTTCTGGACCTCTAACCTCTCCACAGCAAGTGATACTGTTGACTGTCCTCTCCTCCTGGATCCTCTCTCCTCCCTGGGGTTTCTTTATGCTTGTTCTCTCTGTATTTGTTCTCCTACCTATGTGGCCATTCCTTGTCAGTCTTTACTGTATCATCATCAGTATCCCACCCCCTAATTCTGGGTATGCCCTAAGGCTCTGCCCCCATTTCTCTTTTATGATGGGGGATCTGAATATTCCTGTATGTCAGTTTACTCTCTAATTTTTATGAAGTTGTAGGCAGATTATCTTATCACGTAAGCAACCATAAAGACAGAACAAACATGGCCAAGTGGTAATTTAAAGCCCAAACAGCAGAGCTACTCTAAGTATCTAATGATATGCATAATCATCTCATCTAATCAGCTCCCATGGGTTTAATTATCATTTCGATGCGGATGATTCCCAGCTCTCTCAGCCTCTGGCAGAGGGCCAACTTCTCTCCTGACCTCCAGTCTTTCACCACCAACTGCCTAATAGACATCTTAGACCCAATATCCTAGAGGTGTCTCGAACTCAACATGTCCTTCCAAACCTTCTCCTTTTCTGAACTTCCCATTCTTAGCTGAGGGATCACCATTCTTCAGTCACCCCCAGGCTCATAACCTTGGGGTTATCCTCAATTCTTAATAATAATAATGATAGCTAACATTTATTTAGTATTTTAAGGTTTGTAAAGTACTTTACAAATATCTTATTTAATCCTCAGAACAACCTTAGCAGATAGATGTCATTATTATAATATTCATTTTACAGATGAGGAAAGTGAGGCAGACAGAGGTTAAGGGACTGCTCAAGTCACATAGTTGGGAAGTGTCTGAGACAGAATTTGAACTTGTGTCTTCCCAATTGCAGGTTGAGTACTCTATCCCTGTGCCACCCAGCTGCCTCCTCACACGCTCTCACCTCTCTATATCTAATCAGTTGACAAGTCTAGTCAGTTCTACCTGCATATCTCTCTCTTCTGTCCCCTTCTCTCTACTCATATGGCTCCCATTCTAACTCAGGTTCTTAGCATTTCTTGCCAGGACTGTAGCAATAGCTTCCTAATTGTTCTCTTGACTCAAGTCTCTCCTTTCCAGTCTCTCTCCTCCTCACAATGACCAAAGGGATATTCCTAAAGCCAAGCTCTGACCACGTGACTTCTTTGCTCAATAAACTTTAGCAGTTGACTATTATACATATAGGTTCAAGCTTCTTAGCTCAATTGATTTATTATTGATTTATTAAGCAATGCATAGCAATTGTATAGCAAATCGGGACCAGATCTCCTCTGCTTGGCATTGGATCCTGAATGCAGGGGGAGACAGGTTTTCTTATGTATTAAAAGCAAACAATTAACAAAACATAAAACCGGATACAAGATTAGGTCATCTGATTTTGAAGGAAAGATTAAGGACTTTCTGAGTTGGGAATGGGAGAGGTTCAGTTCTTTGAAATCAGAAAAAGAGTTGTCCCACTTCTTCCAACTTTATGTATCCAACCAAAGGAACAAGGAAACAGTAACTGATTAACTAGTAGGGGGCCAGTTTTCACTTAAGACACATGGGTTGCTTGAGATGTACAATTGTGAGAAAACTCTTTATATCAGTCTTCTGATCTGCATGGGTTTCTGGTCACCATAACCTCATTCCTTACTTAAGAGTCTCTAAGCAGCTGGTAAAGGTAGTTCAGCTTTCCAGTCACGCAGGGTTAACTTCAAACAATGCAAAAAAGTTTTCTCACAATTCCCTTAATTGAATAAAGTTTTCTTACAAGAAAAAAATCAAACCATAATTGAATTGAAAGAGAACTGACTTAGATCCAGAATTGAATCACAAAATGGAGTCAGTGGGGTTCACTCAATTCCCACAGGTATCAATGAAAAAAAATTAAAATAAGATGTGACACATGCTTTGAATGTCTTCATTTTTCCTGTATGTTGGCATAGCTTATAATTTTCATAGTTGTAGTTGGATGACAATTTTACATGAGCGTCTATGAAGACAGAGCAAACATGGTCAGGTTCTCATCTAAAGCATGGATAGCAGTGGTACTCTAAGTATGTAATAATCTGCATAATCATTGTTTGTTATAATTAGTCGTAAATGGAAAGTCATTCAATTAAGTCATTCTCAAAAGCAGGACATTTAAAAGCATAACAAAAGTAAGTATTTTAAGGGTACTAGAGTACATGGAGAGGGGAAGGATCATCCCAGAAAGTTAGTGAGAAACTCCTCCCTTTTCTCCAGAAGACTTGATCATCGCTATTCCTGTACCCCAGTGTGGGAGGGCAAGTCTTGATCTAGCCTTCAGTTAGTACTAGAGTTATGGGGAATTTCACAGGAAAAAGTACTGCCTTTCTAACAGCTCCAAGGGAGATCCACCAACTAGATTAGTACTGTAAGTTTGGAAGATTATATAGATCCCTAGAAGAGACTTAGTGAAAGGAGTTCCTTGGCAGTCTAGAAACCTTGGAGGTCTGCTGGGGAGAGAAGGAAAGCTGCCTTGACTGTTCGTAGACTTGGGTGTGAGTGTGCTTTTCATTTTGTATCCACTGGGGGGAAAGTTTTGTTCTTTATATGATGCATTGTGAGTTTGAATTCTAGACTTGACGTTGCATTTCTTTTCTGGAGAGACCTGGAATCATTTAATATGAGTTGAATTCCGTGGTTTCAAAGGGACACTCTAGGTGGGAGCATGAGCAGAAAATAACTTGTCTGTAGACGTGACCCTAGGCAAGTCACAGTTATTCATCTCTAAAATGAGCTGGAAAAGGAAATGGCAAACTGTTCCAGTACCTTTACCAAGACAACCCCAAATGGGGTCATGAGGAATCAGACACAACTGAGCAACAAAAGTTCTTTGTGATTAAACCTGAGCCTTCAGTGCTGGCCCATGAGTCTGAGAAAGACAAATGCTCTGGGGAAGCTGGAATTCTAGAATTTGAGAATTCTTTAGGTGGCTAAAGTGACAAGTAAATGTTTCCTTCCTCTGATAAAACAAGTGGCAAGAGAAAAGCTGAATTTTTCACACTTAAAAGTTGCTGTAATGACAGCTGGAGAAGAACCAAAAAGCAGGGTGGCCAAGAGCAGGAAGGAGAAGCTTAAGCAGTGGAATAAAAATGTAGCCTTTGTGAGTTTAGTGAAATAATGTGGTTTGTCAGCTTGCTTACCTAATAATACTCAACCTACAAGCAAGGAGAATTGGTGGTGGTGGAGGGGGGAAGCAATGTGGGACAGAGAAGTGATTTTGGAACATAAGGCATTCACTCAGGAATTTTGGCTAACCACAGGGCAGCAATCTTCCATCATTCAGAGGGCTTCCCCCACTCTCTCCTCCTTCACTCCAAGAAATGGCCCTCCTCCTTCTCCTCCTACTCACCAAGGCAAACCTCTCTACTTATACCCTTTCTTATACCCATTCTTTCCTCTCTTCTGCAGAAGATCACCTCCTCTATTATCCTCACTCTCACTGATCTTCAACATAATCTTATCATGTACTGGATCCCTTCCCACTGCCAACAAACACACCCATAATTTCCTAATCCCTAAAAAACCCAAAACCCAAAACCCTCACTTGGTCTGACCATATTATCCTATACCTATCCTCCCTCTTATAACCAAAACCTTAGGAAAGCCATCCATCATGTCTTTTTCTCTAATGCTCTCCTTGGTCTCTTCAGTCTGGCTTCCTACCTGGTGCCTTCAAAGGAAATTGCTCCCTGCAAAGTTATCCATGATGTCTTAATCATCAGATCTAATGTACTCTTCTTGACTTGCTTCCTTCTTTACTCCTCTCTAACCTTTGACACTGTTTGATCACCTTCTTTCCCAGGATACTCTCCTCTCCTGAGGTTTTCTTAACACAACTCTCCGTGATTCTGACCTGTCTGTCCACTTCTGCATCTCCTTTGCTGACTCTTCCCCCCATGTCACTCCTAACTGTGAATGTTCCTCAGGACTCTGTCTGAATCCTTTCTCTGCTCCCTCTCTACTATCTCATTTGGCGATCCCATCAGCTCGCATGGGTTAATGATCGTCTCTAAGCAGGTAATTCTCAGATCATTTCAAATCAGTCCTAACCTCTCTCTTGACCTCCAGTTCTGCTTTAGTAACTGCCTACTGGACATCTTGAACTGGTTGTCCCACAGACATCTTAAACTCCACATGACCAAAAAAGAACTGATGATCTGCTTATTTTCTCTCTCCACCTCCATCCTAACTTCCCTATTACTGTCAGACACCACCATTCTCAGTTGCAGTCACTCAGACTTTATAATCTCTCATCCTTGATGGCTCCTTTTCACTCAACCCATACATCTAATCCATTGCTAAAGCTTGTTTCCATCTCCACATCCTTGTGTGTGTCTCTTTCTCTCTATGCATATGGCCAAGACCGCTTGCCCAGACTATTGCAATAACTTCTAGGTAGTCTCCCTGACTCAAGTCTCTTCTCACTCCAGTCCATCCTCCACTCATCTGTCAAATGGATCTTCCCAAAGCAAAAATCTGACTAATATCATTCCCTGCTCAATAGATTCGAGTTTATTACCTCCAGGATCATATGTAAAATTCACTGATTGGCTTTTAAAATCCTTTACAGCCTGGTCCTTTCTAGCCTCCATATATTCTTTAATCCAGAGACACTGGCCTCCTTTCTGGGACGGTGGCCTCCCACGAGACACTCCATTTTCTGATTCTTGGTACTTTCACTGGCTGTCCCTCATTCCTGGAAGGCTCTCCCTCCTTATCTCTCCCTCCTGCCTTCCCTAAATTACTTCTGGACTCAGCTAAAATCCCACCTTCTACAGAAAGTCTTTTCTGATCTCCCTTCAAGCTGGTATCTTCCCTCTGAGATTACCTTGATTTTTTCCTGTCTATGTTTTGTTAGTATGTAGTTGTTTACATGTTGGATCCCCCACTGAACTTGAGGCTCCTTGGGCACAGGGATTGTTTTGATTTGTATCCCTAGTTCTCTGTGTAATGCTGGGCATGCACAGAGTGGGTACTTAATAAAAACTTGTTAACTTGGACATCCTGCCTCCATCTCAAGAACTGACAAATTCTTACTTTCCTTTCTCAACATTCTAAGGAACATTGACGTAGCCCTTGGAAGGGATAAGGCTGTTTCAACCTAGCTGAGTTGGTCAGGGACATCTCAATTATCTTCAATACCATTCTTTTCAGCTTGGTGAGACCTGCCAGAGCTTACACTCCACTCAGGAATTTAGACTCCCTCCCTCCTTCCCCATGAAGAGGACTTTAGTGCTTGTACTAGGAGAAAGAAATATGGTCACTGATTACACTGTCTTTAGAGATGTCACCGTGGTTGACCAGGATACCTATAATGGGAACTCCTAGTATTAATTTTTAGTGTACTTTTTTTTTCATGGAAGTCTCATAGGTTTTATTAATCTAAAACTATTGGGGGAGGAGTGACCAAGAGGCTCCTGCTAAGTTACCTATCAGTCTGGGTACCTGAGCAAGGCAGTGGATTCACGAAAGGAGCTAGGATACCTGGGAAGCTGGGGATAGATCTGCCTTCAGACCCCAGGATCAGAGAGAGAACACTAGTCTTGAATTGTTACACCCCAGCTATATGACATTAGGAAGTCACTCTTACCTTCAGTTTCCCCATTTGTAAAAATTCAAGTATATGGTCTTTCTAAAAGGTCCTTTTCAGACCTGCTATTTCAGGGTTTCAAGTCCTTTACATCTCTAAATCCTTTTGATTCCCTTCCCATCCATCCAAATCTAGATTAGAAATGGGTCTAGGAAATCTGGGTCTTCCAGAGGCCCATGGTAGGGAAATCAGGAAGGCTAAGTCCTGTCCTTGGGGGGAGAGGGAGGTTACTTTGTAGAGGTGTGGGGCTGAGGCAGCTTGTCAATTCTTCTTTATTTCATTTAAGATCCAGGTCTGGTAAAGGCACAGGTTGGCATAAACACCACGATACCCGGGCAGAGTGCAGTGTTCCATGCCCCAAGATACCAGGCCCTGCAGGACCCCATTGCACACCAAGGGGGCTCCAGAGTCACCCTGGCAGGAATCCTTGCCCCCTTTCTCATCCCCAGCACACACCATACCAAGAGTGATGGCTTTTCCATAGTAAGCATTTTTGCAGCTTTCCTCAGAAAAGATACTGATCTTCAGACGCTGGAGGGTGCTGGGATATTTGGTGAAAGGAGTGGACACGGTACCCTAGCTGGACACCAGATAGTCTGTGCTCGTATTGGCACAATTTTTTGCCAGCTGAATGGGTTGAACTTGGTTGGTCAGCTTCACTGGCTTCTCCAGGTAGAGCAGCATGAGGTCATTGTTTCTGGTTCTGGGGCTGTAGGAGGGGTGGGTAGCTCAATGCTCCACCCCGACTGACTGCTGATAGGGCTCCAGGAGTCTAATATTGTGCTTTCCCAAGACCACTCGAAGGTTCCAGTGGTTCCAGTGAGCTGCCGTGAGGACCCAGTGATTGGACAGCAAGACACCTCCACAGTGGAATTTCTGATTGGCTAAGAATGCGGCCTGCCAGGGCTGGGAGTTGGGAATACACGTTTGACCACCAATGATCTTTTCTTCATTCCTCTCTGCATTGGCAGCGACCCACAGAAGAGGAAGTGTTAAGAAGAAAAAGAACATTTCTGAAGAGTTGTCTAATTGGGGTTGGGAAGGTCCGAGGACAAGTAGATTAAAAAGTTGGCTAACAGAAACTATTCTACTCAGAAATGCAGATACAGAAATCGATGGAATGAGATAGACAGAGTACCACAGGCAGGCAGACAGTGCCCCTAACTGGATAGAGGACTGTGGAGGCTGAGAGAAGGAGGAAGTACAAGCAGATAAGAAGTGGTTGAGAGCCAGATTCCTCCCAGGAAGAAAGGGGAAAAAGGGGAGAAGGACTGGTCTAGGAGAAGGTCTCTTCCTCTTGTCTCCTTTAGTGTGCTTTTCAATGTAATTGACAGACATGATCTCATTTGATCCTTCCAACTACTCCATGAGGAAAACAGGGCTGATATTGACATTCCTATTTTACAAATGAGGAAATAGAAGCATCGAGAGATGGAAGTGATTTACTCAAGGGTCCCATAGATAGTAAGAAGTCTAGTTGGTATTAGAACCCAGGTCTTCTGACTCTAAATTCTGCCATTTTGTGTGTGTATGTATGAACACATACATACACACACACTCACACCATACAACACAAACATACACACACACACACACACACACACACACACACACCCACACACACCTTGTCACGCTTGAAAGATCCAGTGCTGAATTAACAGTAAATACTACATTTGGTAACAGCATCTTTTGAAAGGTTGCAGGTTGCATGCACATTGAGGTTGCAAGATGACTGGGTGAATTTCCAAGATCATGATGCATTACCATCTAGGTAGGGATGGGGCGTGGCAGTGCAGTGTGGAGGAAAGGGACTAGAATGGTTCCTACACCTGTCCTAATTAATATCACCATGCCCAAAGTTGCTGCTTTTACACCAGTTCATATGTTGAGGAAGTGAAAACCTCAGGAGTCAGGGAGAAAAGCAAGGGGAAATAGGATGCTAGGAGAAAAGGGAAGGAAGGAATGTAAAAAAAAAATTGCCAAGAGGTCAACTGAGACCCTCTCTCTCTTCTTCCCCCCTCCCACCTCCCCCTCCCCTTCTCTATGATGAAGACAGTTCTGCCCATTTTCCAGCAGCAAATTGGTGACTACTCATAAATGAATCTATTCCTATCCACATCCATTTTATGTTTCTAGTCACACCTCAGTGTGGCATAGATGGTGTTTGCTTGGGGCTTATAGTTTTAATTTCCATCTGACTAACTGCTGGGCAGTTGGCAGTCTGCACAGAACTTTAGGCTGAAAAAATATGTATTAGAAAGGGCTTTGGGATCAAAGTAATGCCATCAGAGATTAATCTAACACTTCTCCAGAATCTCAAGTTTCACTATAGTCTTTATCTGATTTGTCTTCCAAATATTCCCAACAGATCAGTCTGGAAAGGTGTTATTGACTTTCCTGGACAAAGGTAACCCTTGAGAAGATGGTTCATCCAACTTAAAGCCCAGCTGAGTGACTTTGGGAAAATCACGCCGTATCACTGCACTCTGGGGTTTCCTCATAATAATAGTTGACCCTTAAATACTAAAAGTGTTCATAAAGCCCAGTACACACCTTATCTCACTGAACCCACACGACAACTCTTCCCCACCCCAACTATAGCTCTTGTTATGTTTATATTTTGTAGATGCAGAAGTTGAGGCAAAGTGGTTTGCCCAGAGTCATGGATCTAATAATGAGTGTCATTGGTCATTTCTGACTCTGTGTCTGCTGCTTTTTCCAATGGATTCAGTTTCTGTCTCATCTGTACAAAAAAGGGATTAAACTAGATGATGAAATTCAATTGAGCAAGCATTTTCTAACTACATACTATGTGCCTAGCTTACATTCTGTGGCATAAGGGGAGGAAGGGAACAGTGACATGCATTTATAAATTAAAAAATATATTTACAAATCACATCTTGCACATGCACACACATATAAGCTACAATTTCCAAAGGGAGGACACCGCAGGTCTAACAGGAAGCTGGTGTATTAAGAATAGAACAGAAGTCCCAGAGGATATAATGGGAGGGATATATGAAAGACCAGGAGAGAGATACTCTGGGAATGGAGATGATGCAGATTGAACTGAAGGAGTAAGGAGTAGGAGTCAGGGAAGGAAACATCTCCCTGGGCAGACTACAAATTAGAGGCACTGGGATTCTGAGTGAGTCATGTGGTAGCAGGTTGTCAGTGGGTTTAGAGATACAAAAGTAATGTTGATTTCATTATCATCCCCTGAGCAACTCAGTCAGTAAACATTTATTAAGCACCTGCTATGTGCCAGGCATTGTGCTAAATTTGGGCTACAAAGAAACCTAAAAGTCAGTCCCTGTTCTCAAAGAGCTCACAGTCTAATGGGGGAGAAAACATATGCAAATAAAATACAAATAAGCTATGTATAGGATACATTGGAAATAATGTAAGTGAGAGGCAGTGTCGGGGAGAGTGGACAGAGAGCTGGCTTTGAACACAGGAAGTTCCAATCTTGCTGTCTCTGTCCTGTACTGGTTGTGTGACCTTGGACACCATTCCTTAACCTCTCAGTGCCTCATGCAGATCTCTGAGCTTAGAAGGTGCATTGAGAGAGAGAACCTCCCTCATGTCGGAATTCTCCAGACCAGTGAAGTCACAGGCCTGAAGTCCTATCAATGAGCAAGGTATGGATGGAGGGGTGTGTGTGGAGGAGAAAGTGTGTTGCTCATATATCTGGGACTCTTGGATGGTCAAGTCATGGGTTGGTGGAGTTAGAGAGGGGGGAGTTGTTCCTTCTTCAAATTATCTGTGGTTCTACAATGACTTGGAAAATGAGGCAAAAAAGAGGGGTCTTGGCTTTCCTCCACTATATACATTCATTATCAAATCTTCATCACATAAAAGATGGGAACTGGAAGTTAACCTATAATATTATTGGAAACCACAGTAGAAGAAACGGCTTTGATCACATAAAAACGAGTCTATTTTGTAGCAATTCCTATTCCAAACCAGCACCAAAGTCTCTGGTAGAAGCTCTCATAGGATAATAAGATCATGGCTCTAGACTGGGAAGGGACATCTAGCCAAACTCATTCATTTTACAGATGAGGAAACTGAGACCCAGAGAAGCTGAGTAACTTTCTAAGATCACAGAGGCAGAAAGTGTTGAGATGGGATTTCAGCCCACTTCCCCTGACTCCAGAGCCAATATTCTTTCAGTTTTGCCATGCTAATAATATTCATCATTCCTTTTGGCTGTCTCCAAGTAGATGTCCTTGCTGCCAGCAGAAAAAAAAGCAATGAGGACAAGGGGATGAGGCCAAACAGAGAGAGTTCGCATTCTTATCTGTTCTTACTTCAGAATGATTATTCTCTTTACTGTGTTAAAGTTAAGCCTCTGATATTGGAGGAGTGTCAACATCTGGGGGAAACAGGGAAAAATAACAGAATTCTGTGTCCCGTCTCCGAGGCTAAGCCCTCTTTCCCTATTTACGACCATCATGTCTGTCCCACATGAAATCTTGTTGAGAACTGTGCTGTCATATGTTAGTGGGAATGTAGAACAGAATGTTTGATAAGAACCTGGACTGGGAGGCAGAGGATGTGTTCATCAGTCCTACTTCTGTTATGTACTTGGTCATAGCGAAGATGCTTTGCCTCTCATCCCTTTATTTCCTCATCCATAAAACTGGGACTCAGACTACATGATCTTTGCGGTTCTCTCCGGCTCGAAATCCTTTGGTTCTATAGCAAGATGTCTGAACCTCATGTGTTAAAATCCAATGTGTTTGAGCAAAAGATGATTGAGGTAGAGAATTCCCAAACACTCCCAACCCAAGAGCTCCTAGAACAAGCTAGAGTAGGGAGGAAAACAAGTTTCTTGGGCACCCACCAAAAACTTTTTTGCTTCCTAATATGAAAAAGGATTACCAAGTTTCATCAGATGAATATCTGTTTCCAACTATGGAAGAGCTTTCTCAGGCTACAATCACAGCCCTCCTTTCCTTGCTATGGTAAGCATTAATGTAATGGTAAGTGTTAAGAAGGGTTAGGTATCATTTCTGTCCTTCTCTTGGAAGCCTCCCTCCCCCTACCAAAGGGCTCTCACTATAAGCAGGGTGAGGATCCAGTGGTCACAAGACACACTCTCTATAGGGGTGGGGGCTTCAGGCCAACTTTCTTGGTCTTTTAGACATTCATGAATGTAAATGTTATGGGGAGGGTGCTGATGGACTGAGGTAGGCCCAATGATTCTGATCTGGTCCTGAGTTGACCTCAGAATGCCTAGAGAATCCTTAGTTGAGCTGTCTACTCCCCCCTACAATATTCCCTCCCTCTCATACGTATTCCAAACCCTATACATTGATTGAAGGCCTAGAATAATATCTTATATATAGTAGGTGCTTAAAGAATGACATTTGTGCAGTACTAAGACTCACATTACACAGACACTGCCCCCATTTTATCCCTCCCACACCTCTGTTTAGTAGGTAATTCAGATATTATTGTGCCCATGTCTCAAACATGAAGAAGTTAGGCTTGTAGAGGGCCAATATATCAAGGGAAGTTGAAACCGGTTCCTGCTGACTCCAAATGTGGTGCACTTCGCCATTATTCCACACTGCCTTTAAGGCCCAAGTGAAATCAAGCACAGTTTATCAGCTAGCTTTTGTCTTTAGCTTAATATACAAATTATAGCGCATAGTGTAATAATGTATAGTGTAATTATTTTGAAAATGTAGGAGGTGGCATTTCTGTTGTCAATACCAATGGTCATAAATTGAACTGACCAATTTGATGACCTCTAAAGTTCTTTCTAACTTTAACTCAATGGTCCTATAATCCCTGGGAATCCTGGTATACTGAAGACAAGAGAAAAGCAGGATGCCAAGAAACAGAAAGTTTTGAATCAGCAGTTGAACCATATGCATTTAAGAGCATGGAGAAAGAGTAGCTCCCAACCTTAGGACTCATAAGTAGGCAGGTTTCTCAGCCTCCCACCAGGTGAATGAGAAAGGTCAAAGCTTTAGGCCAACCAAATCAGATATATTACAAAATCAACCTGCCTTTTATCCTGGGCACCACTCCCAGCTTTGAACCGTGGGAATCTGAAGTCCAACCTAACAGTGACTCACCTTCCAAATCTTGACTAAGACAGAAGTTCTCAAGAAGATGTCATGCAAAGGCCAAAAGGGAATCTTGTAAACTGAGTGTTCAAAACAGAAAAATCATAGGCTGTTTTTCAGACAGTCCTGGCCCACCACATGAACAGTAGTAAATGAAACGTAACTGGGTGAGGCAGGCAAGAAGGTCAGTCACTGAACATGGGTGCCAGAAGGACCCTTTGGAGACCAGCTAGTCCGACCCTTGCTTTCTACATGTAAGACTTAGAAACGTTAAGTTACTTACCCAAGGTCATCACCAGGATTCATCATTTTATAAATTTAAATTTATTTTAAAAGCTTCACATATTTATTTTCAAAATGTTCATTTTCTTGATGCAAATGGTGTAGCATTAATTATAGTGCTTTCGTACCTGCAAGAGGAAGGACCATCTCTCCTAGGATAAGAAGGAAGGCTCCATAGTGTAATAGGGTGGTGGGCTGGGAGTCAGGAAGACTTGAGTTCAAATCTTATCCTTGACGTGTACACAGACTGTGTGACCCTGGGCAAGTCACTTAATACCTCCGAGCCTCATTTTCCCTATCTATAAAATGTGGACAATAATAGCATTTGTCTTTCAGGGTTTTGTGAGGCTCAGATGAGATAATGCATGCTAAATAAATCTGAATTTTATTTCATTATTAAGCAAGTCACTTGACCCCTCTGAGCCTCAGTTTCCTTATCTGTGAAATGGATATAATAAACCCAGCTGGATTATTGTGAGGCTTAAATGAGGTAATGGGTATAAAGCACTTCACAAACCTTAAATTACACAGATTATTAGAAAAGGTACTAATTTTAATTCAGCAGACAATTCCTAAGTATTTACTCTGTGGCCTCATTGTATCGCCCAACTTTTTATTTGTGTTTCTAAGAAGAGAGACTCTCAAGGGACTCATGGTTCACTCTGAAATTATGTGAAAGGCTGTTGTATGGAGGAGGGATGGTTCTGTATGGCCCCTGAGGAAAGAGAAAGAAGGAGTGGGGATGGAGGAGCAGAGCCAGGCTTATGTAAGGAGAACATTTGAATATTTAGAGTTGTACTGGCTGTCACAGGAGGGAATGGGATTCCCCAACCCTAGAAGTCTTCTGGCAGAGTGTACAAGACCCTCTCTGACAATCTCCTGAGTCCAGGGGATTCCTCTAGAGGTACAGGTTAGACAAGATGACTTATGAGTTCCCTTCTTATTTGAAAATTTCCTAATTGGCACCAGAGTGTTCTGAGATGAAGGCCAGTGTTCTTTCCATTATATATGCCCTGTTTATATATAATATAAGCTCCTTTAGGGCAAAAGCTGTTATTTTTTCTTTATATCCCCAATATTTATCACAGTTTCTGGCACACAGTAAATGCTTAATAATGGCACACAGTAAATGCTTAATAAATGTTTGTTGATTGATTGATAGGAGAAAGAATTTCCTGCCAATGAAAGTACCACAAATGTAAAAATTTACTTTCTTTCTCTCCCCACTCTTTTCAAGACTGGGTCTCCCAACTTCATCTAGGCTAGGAGTATGCAGATCTCGGATCCAATCCTAGTACTGAAGCTTTAGCTACTGTATTTAAAAGAAATGTTTCATTTATTTATTTAACTTAGAAAAATTTTGAGTTTCAAATTCTCTCTTTCCTTCTACCTCCTCCCCCACTAGATGATGTCAATTATACATGTAGAGTCATACAAAAAATTTCCATATTAGCCATGTTGCAAACTATAAAAAAACAAGAAAAATATAATAAGTGAAAAAAGTCTGCTTCAATCTGTACTCAGAGTTTATCTGTTCTCTCTCTGGAGATGGATTTGCTCCATTTTTCTGACCTGATCTGGTTCACCCCTCCTTCTTAGCCTGACCATAGACTCTGGAAAGTGAGCAATCCCTAGCCTCAGCTTACCCAACAACAGGGACTCCAGGTGTGGGTCACCATACCTGGCTAGAAGATAACTTTTTTTAAAAAATAAAAATTTATTTATTTTTAGTTTTCAATATTCATCTTTATAAGATTTTGAGTTCTAAATTTTCTCCCTCTGTACTCTCCCTCCTCCTTACTCCCCCTCCCCAAGATACATGCAATCTGATATAGACTATACATATATAAGCATATTAAACATATTTTCACATAAGTCATGTTGTGAAAGAAGAATCAGAAGAAAAGGGGAAAACCATGAGAAAGAAAAAAAAGGAGAAGATAGTCTGCTTTGTTCTGCATTCAGACTCCATAGTTCTTCCTCTGGATATGAATAGTATTTTCCATCATAAGTCTTTTGCAATTGCATTAGATCATTGCATTGCTGAGAAAAGCTAAGTCTATCAAAGTTGGTCATTGGAACTTCACTCTCTAAAGCCAAGTCCACAAGCATTAGATCCAGATCCAGTAGTTAATCTTAAACCTTTTCCTGCTAGGGAGCAGGAATACATCTAAGCAAAGATGTATTGAAATTTCCGTGGGGATGGGGACCAATGTCAATAGTGGAAACTTCTCTTGTGCTTTTCTGTAGAAATTAGCATTGTAGATGTAGCATTCCTTGAAAAAAGAGGACCATGCTCTCAAAGTCCTTATTTTTGGCAGAGGGTGTAGGTATGGCTCTATCAGAAGTCAGCAGCATGGCCTTAGAGCAATGCTGTCAAGCTCAAATAGAACCATACGTAGGGGTTCCTGTGGGCCACACATCAAGGAAGAAGACCACATTAACATTATCTATGTTCTATTATGTTTTTATACATACACACATATACTTAATATGGTTTAGCAGTTCTTGGGAGTATCATAGGCTGCATGCAGCTTTGGGTTGAGTGTCTCTCACTTCTTTTGAAAATCTCTGCAAATTTTGTCATTCCAGAGTTTTTTTCCTTCCAGTTATGGAATAAATAGCCTTGTTCCCACATACAAACCTGTAATACCAAGAAATAGTCACAGAATGATTAGAAGAATCCAGCTCTCACATAATATTTTAGCCTTGTTGGGACATATGCAACAATTTCTTGGTGAAGGCTGTTAATTATTTTGCATTTCACCTCTAGGGGACACAATGATCAACACCAAGTTACTTCTTTCTTTTTGGTGGTCTTTCTTTCTGCTTGTTGATTGACTGAAGGAAGGTAGAAAAAGAAGGTGTCCCTATCCTGTACACAGGCTTAGGAAGGAATGCATGAGCTCATAACTTGCAGACCACTGGAGGGTCCTTGGAAGGAAGTAGAACTCCCATTCCCCCACTCTACCCTTTACCCAACCCTCCAGTGCAGCTCAGAGGCATCATTGCATTTGGAAGTAGGCAGGAGGGCCCACAGTATTTCTTGATACATGTGATTTTTATTTAATTACAACCTTGAACTAAGCCAGGGAAGAGAAAAATAAAAGCTGAAAATCTCAGGCATCTTCAAAACTATTTTTAACTTGATGTGTATAGCAGTGAACTTCATTTTGTGGTCTACTTTCCCTTAAAATGAGGGATTACAGAGTTCTTTTAGGTGTAAACTAACTGATTTAGGAAAAACAAAGGTAGTAACAGTAATGGAGTGTTCTAAGGTTTGCAAAGAGTTTCACATATATGTGTGATCCTCATAACCACCCTATGAGCCCTATGAGGTATTTAATACCCATTTTACATATGAGGAAACCAAGTTGGTTGAGTACCTTGCTCTTAGATGATATGTTTCTGAGGTGGGATTAGGACCTAGGACCTAGGGTCTTCCTGCCTTGACAGCTAAGGATGGTTTCCGTTCGATTACTTCCTCGAGGCTATGAACTGGTAAAGAAATAAATTTAGATCCTCTCCTTTAAGACTTCTCTTTGAAAAGAATTACATCATAGAGAGGCAGAGTGTGATGGGAAAAGCACTGTATAGTTGGAATTGGAATTTTTTTTTTTTTTTTGCGATTGAATTCTTTAGTTCTTTCTCTGGATGTGAAAGGCATTTTGCCTTAGAAGACCACTGGGAATTTTTTTAAGTCCTTGCATTGCAATGAAGTTCCAAGTCTACCAAAAAAACTCTTGCACACTGTGGTCATTGTGGTGCACAAAGTTCTCCTGGTTCTGCCTTTCACTCAGCATCAGATCATATAAGTCTTTCCAGGCCTGTCTGAAGTCTTACTGTTCATCATTTCTTATAGCACAATAGTATTCCATTACATTCATATACTACAATTTATTCAGTCATTCCCCAATTGATGGGCATCCCCTTGATTTCCAGTTTTTGGCCACCACAAAGACAGCTGCTATAAATATTTTTGTACATGTGGGACCCTTTCCCATTTTTATGATCTCTTGGGGATACAGTCCTAGAAATGCTATTGCTGGGTCAAAGGGTATGCACATTTTTGTAGCCCTTTGGGCATAGTTCCAAATTGCTCTCCAGAATGGTTGGATCAGCTCACAGCTCCACCAACAGTGTATTAGTGTTCCAACTCTCCCAGACCTTCTCCAACATTTATCATCTTCCTGTTTTGTCATGTTTGCCAATCTGATATGTGTGATGTGGTACCTCAGAGTTGTCTTGATTTGCATCTCTCTAATCAAAAGTGATTTAGAGCATTTTTTCATATGACTATAGATACCTTTAATTTCTTCCTCAGAAAATTGCCTGTTCATATCCTTTGACCATTTATCAACTGGGGAATGACTTGTATTTGTGTACATTTGACTCAGTTCTCTATATATTCTAGAAATGAGACCTTTATCACCAACATTAGCTGTAAACATCCCTCTGAATTTTGGTTGCATTGGGTTTGGTTGTGCAAAAACTTTTCAGTTTAATGTAATCAAAATTATCTATCTTGCACTTCATAATGCTTTCTATCTCTTCTTCAGTCAAAAATTCTTCCCTTCTCCGTAAATCTGATAAATACACTTTTCCTTGTGTACAAATACACCAATTTGTCCATAGTATCAATTTTTATACCTACATTGTGTACCCATTTGGATATTATTCTTGTGTATGCTGTCAGGCTTTGGTCTATGCTTAGTTTCTGCCACACTTTTATCCAATTTTCCCAGCAATTTTTGTCAAACAGTGAGTTCTTATCTCAGAAGCTGGGGTCCTTGGGTTTATCAAACAGTAGACTGCTATATTCATTGTCTACTGTGTCTTGAGTACCTAGCCTATTCCACTTGTCTACCCTTCTGTTCTTAGCCTACCAAGTGGTTTTGATGATTTCTGCTTTATAATACAATTTGACATCTGGTAGTGCTTCCTTAGAATTTCTTTTCATTAGTCCCCTTGATATTCTGGACCTTTTGTTCTTCCAGATGAATTTTGATACTATTTTTTCCAGCTCTAGAAAATAATTATCTGATAGTTTAATTGGTATGGCAGCAAATAAGTAAATTAATTTAGGTAGAATTGTCATTTTTATTATATTGGTTCAGCCTACCCACGAGCAACTGATGTTTTTCCACTTACTTAGATCTGAGTTTATTTGTGTAAAAAGTGTCTTGTAGTTGTGTTCATATAGTCCCTGGGTTTGTTTTGGCAGGTAAACTCCCAAATGTTTTATAGTATCTGCCCTAGCTTTAAATGGGATTTCTCTTTCTATCTCTTGCTGTTGGGCTTTGTTACTAATATATAGAAATGCAGAAGATTTGTGTGGGTTTATTTTGTAACCTGCAACTTTGCCAAAGTTGTTTATTGTTTCAAGTAGTTTTTTATTTGAATCTCTGGGATTTTCTAAGTATATCACCATATCATCTGCAAAGAGTGATAACTTAGTTTCTTCTTTGCCTATTCTATTCCTTCAATTTCTTTATCTTGTCTAATTGCTATAGCTAACATTTCTGGTACCATATTGAATAATAGTGGTGATAATGGACATCCTTGTTTCACACCTGATCTTATTGGAAATGATTATAGCTTATCACCATTGCATATAACACTTGCAGAAGGTTTTAGGTAGATGCTGCTTATTATTTTGTAGAAAGTTCCCTTTATTCCTATGCTCTCCAATGTTTTTAATAGGAATGGGTGTTGTATTTTGTCAAAAGTTTTTTTCTGCATCTATTGAGATAATCATGTGATTTCTGTTAGTTTTGTTGTTGATATGCTCAACAATGCTAATAGTTTTCCTAATATTGAACCAGCCCTGCATTCCTGGTATGAATCCTACCTGATCATAATGTATTATTCTTGTGATAAGTTGCTGTATTTGTTTTGCTAAAATCTTGTTTAAAATTTTCGCATCTATATTCATTAGTGAAATTGGTCTATAATTTTCTTTCTCTGTTTTGTCTCTTCCTGGTTTAGGTATCAAAACCACATTTGTATCATAAAAAAGATTTTTAGGAGAACTCCTTCTTCCCCAATTTTCAAAAATAGTCTACATAGTATTGGAATTAGCTGTTCTTTAAATGTTTGATAGAATTCACTTGTAAATCCATCTGACCCTAGAGATTTTTTCCTAGGGAGTTCATTGATGGCTTGTTCAATTTCTTTTTCTGAGATGGGGTTGTTTAAGTATTCAACTTCTTTTCTGTTAATCTGGGCAATTTTTATTTTTTAAAATACTCATCCATCTCATTTAGATTGTCAAATTTATGGGCATAAAGTTGGGCAAAGTAATTTCTAATTATTCTTTTAATTTCCTCCTCATTGGAGGTGAGTTCACCCCTTTCATTTTTTATTTTAGTAATTTGGTTTTCTTCTTTCTTTTTTTAAATCAGATTGACCAAAGGTTTATCAATTTTATTAGTTTTTTCATAAAACCAACTATGGTATTATTTACTAATTCAATAGTCTTCTTAATTTCAATTTTATTAATCTCTCCTTTGGTTTTCAGTATTTCTAATTTGGTATTTACTTGGGGATTAAAGTCTTTGAAAGCCATTTGATGAAGTGTGTGTTCATCCTTCATTGCCAAAAAAGACCATGCCATCAAAGAAATAATGGCATGACTTGCACTTGACTTTGTTTTGAGTGAGGGAGGGCTGTGCAGGTCACCAGCCTCCTTTCTCCTCCAGAGCCATCTGAATCCACTGACCAGATATTCATCAGGATGACTGGAGATGACCCAGGATGAGGCAATTGGGGTTAAGTGACTTGCCCAAGGTCACACAGCTAGTGAATGTCAAGTATCTGAGGTGAGATTTGAACTCAGGTCCTCCTGACTCCTGCATTGATGCTTTATCCACTGCACCAGCTAGCTGCCCCCTGGAATCAGAATTTCAAATCCTGGGGTTGCCACTTACTACATGTGACCTTGGTCAAGTCACTTCCTTCTATGGGACTCAGTTTTCTCATCTGTAAAATGGGGGTTGAAGCAGATCACCTCCACGATCCTTTCCAGTTCCAGGTCTATGATCCCATAAGGGCCATTAGTGGAATCTGAAGTACCGTAATTCAGCAAGTCCTAGGAAGTTAAATCTTTGCATTAATAAATGAGGAAACAGCGTCCTGTGAGGGGACATGATTCGTTGAATGTCTCACTGCTATCAATTGGTTGAACCTGGACCACAACTTCGGTCTCTTGATTCCCACTTCCAATAACTGGATCCCCATTTGGGGGCCATTCTTTTAGAACAATGACCAATCTGGACCATTGAACCCATCTCCCATGACCCCAATACCTTTGGGATGGGAAATTTCCTGTTTTAAAGGCTACAATTTTGTTTATGCCCACTGATTTTGTATACAAAACCCATTCTTTAGACAGACCTATATCAGGTATTATTACCCAGTCCTCTCCGTGATATTAGAACTGTGTAACGAGGCCTAATGTCAACTCTTCGAACCTTGATATGGCATTGAATTATACATTTTTCATGTATTCTCTACAATGATCTTGCAGCAGGAATCATGGTCCTAATTGATTCAAATTCTTGTTGGTTGCCTATTCCACACAGGGCTGTACTTTATAGGTTAAAGTTCCAGGGACAGGGAATCTTATAATCCCTTAATAAAAGGATTTGTTCTGTGAAGTTTGGACTCAGTCAAAGGGCTGCACTTGAGGACCTAGAGGGCCACTTGTGGCCTCAAGGCTGCAGGTTCCCCACCCCTGCTAAATATTTCCACAAGGATTTCTTATGTAAAGGTTATCTTCTGAAGGCAGTGTGTACAGTGGCACACAGAAGCCACTAGGTGGCACAGGGAATAGTCTGAGGTCAGAAAGACCTGAGTTCAAATCTAGATTCAGACCTATTTGGGTGACCCAGGGAAAGTCACTTAATTCATTTGCCATAGTTTCCTCTTCTGTAAAATGAGGCTAATAATAGCACCTACCTCTCAGGGTTGTTGTGAGGATCAAATGGAATAACAATTGCAAAGTGCTTAGCATGGTGCTGGGCAAGTAGTAATCAATATCTAAGTATTAGCTATTATTGTTGTTGTTTGACAGGTAGTGGCACAATGGATAGAGGACCCTAGACACAGAATAAAAAAGAGCTCTGAGCACTGGAAGACATCTTCCTGAGCCTCAGACACAGTTGTGTGACCTTGGTCAAGTCACTTAAATGTTTGCCTCAGTTCCCCATCTGTCAAATGAGCTAAGGAAGGGCATGGCAAACCACTCCAGTACTTTTGCCAAGAAAACCCCAAATGGGAGTAACAAAGAATTGGACATGACCAAAATGATTGAATGTTATTATTGTGATTACAGTGGAAAGTTACTGACTTTGGGACCAGAGGACCCGAGTCAGGATTTGAGCTCTGCCACCTACTACCTGAGTGATCTTGGACAAATTCAACTAACCTAAGTCTCTGCTTTTTCATCTGTAAAGTGAGGAGGGTATAGTAGATGATTTTGAAGGAAGTGGTCTCCAAACGTTTTTGGTCATATTTATCAATAAAACATTTTTGAGCATGTACCCTTAATATGTATACTTACTCATAAATTATATACGTATATAAAATGCATCATTAACATATATGTTAATAATGAAGTAGATTATAAAGCTTACCCCAAAATTGAAATTTAAAAGGGAGATAAACATGAAATAATATTTGACGTTGGTCAGTAAGGAGACACGAGTTTCCTTAACAAGGAACTGACATGATCAGGCCTGTACTTTTGGGATCTTATCGTAGCATAAGGGTTTGGAGAATGGAATGTAGGGGAGAGCCTTGAGGCAGGAAGACCAAGAGGCATGCAACTCCAAAATCTAGGCTGAAGGCTACAGAAGGGGCTGGCTACCTGAGCATCAAGGTGATAGACAAAATAGATGTAGGGGATGAAGAAACGATTGGATGTATGGGGTGTGAGAGGAGCAGGAATGGACAATAGCACAGACTTTGGGGTGAAATTGATTACTTGGGAGGCTCACAGGATGGTGGTTGTTTAAACTGAGATAGGGAGGTTCAGAAGAGGAACAGGTTTGAGGAGTTACACTGTGATATGATCAAAGACACATATTGCAACCCAGCCATCCCTGCTTATCCTCTAGCAGTCAAAATGAAAGGGAAGGGTGAGGGGAGTAGGACTCCTACAGATTGGTCATTGCTCTGGAATTTCTTCGAGGGGTGCCTGCAGTGGGCATGGGGATGTGACAAGGGAATTATGATTTTCTTTTAATCAATGTATGTGTACTGAATATACTAGTAAATTTAATTTTCTCAAGAGCGGTCTCTCTGGTTCAGAAGTCAGAGCTCACAGTGCAGCTTGAACTGATCAAACTTTGACAAGCTAACAATCACTGAACCTTAAGTGAAGTGAGTCAGCTTGCAGAACCTGTTCCCATCACAGAACTCTGGTTTTGTACTTTGGGGGAGGTGATCACAACCCCTAAAGGCTTGACTCCAGAATTGTATTGTGGGATTTGTGGTTTCTCATGGGAAGTCACTAAATAATTGTAATCCACCTTCCTGGCCCCCACCCCCTTCCCTATCTACCTGTGATTTCAGTATGTAATCTGTGCTTTTTACTTCAGCTGCGAAAGCATTCCTTACTTTGAAATTAATTGATTAAAATACTTGATTACTGGCACTCCTGTCTCTAGGCCTGCTTTGTTCAACTCTAAGCATTCTCAGGTGAGAGACTGACTCAATAAAAATCTTGTTAACAGATTTTCCTCTTGGGATCACAGACCCATTACCCTGGGGCTGAAAGGGACCCTAAAGCTCATTTTAATCCAATGTTCCATTTTACAGGAGGAAACTGAGACTCACAGAAGTGAAGTCACTTGCTCAAGGTCACTGAGATAGCAAAAAATAGAACAAGGTCTTGGACTCAAGACCTCGCCTCCCAATCCAGTGCTTAACAAGCTCAGAAGAAAGGGGCCCCCAGGAAAGGAAGGTTTGAGGGTTTTTCAACAGTGAGAAACCAAGTATTTAAAATGAAAAAAAGAAATCTGGCACAGCAGTTTCTGCAAAACATTTATTAGAAAACTAAAGTGAATATGGCAACAAAACTCAAATTGCAAGAAATGATAACAAGCCCAAATTGAGTTTGTCTCCAAGAGAAGGAAGCCACATGGAAGGCGTCTAGACTAGGGTGTGATCAACAGCTAATTCTGAGCCAAGGAAGATTAGTGCTAGGCCTTCCCACTTCCTAGGGCAGCTACCTCACACCTCCCAGGGGTTCAACGCTTACTTGTGCATTTTGTTTTTCCTTTTTTTTTTCAAACTTAGGGAATAAAACAACTCAGCCAAGGGTCATTTTGAAGCAGCTTGAAAAGCTCTGATCCCTTTCCATGATGAAAACTTGAAATAATTTCCCCTCCTTTCTTAAAGGACAAATGGAGAGCAAATTGGAGGGAATCTCCTGAGAACAGCTCTTGGCTCCAGCTAAAACTGATAAACACTCCAGGAGGAGAGGCAAGGGATTCTCCTATCCCTCGGGGAGAAGGAGGGGGAGATGGAGAGGGAGAGATAGGGGAGCCAGTAGGGAAAGAGAAGAGAGAAAGGAAGGGGGGGGAGAAAGGAGGAGAGAGGAAGAGAAAGGAAAGGGGGGGAAGTGAGATAGGAAAGAAGAGAGGAGGAGAAAGAGGATGGGAAAAAGAGGGAAGAGAAATAGAGGATGGGAGAGGAGGAAAAGGGAAGAGAGAGAAGAGAGAATGAAGGAGAGATGAAAAAGAGGAGAAAAGAGCAAGGGGGAGGAAGTGAGAGAGAAGGAAGGAGATGGAGGGATAAGCAGAGACAAAAGAGACCAAAGACTTGTCAAAAAGGTGTTTGAAAATCAAACTAACCCAATTAATTCATTCTTTTTTGTGGTAATTTCTCCTCAGGTTCTAAGTTTCCTTCAACTGTGAACAGTTCAGACCCACGTATCCCAGTTTCTTTGAGCTTAAGTTGTTTGGGTTTGAGTTGACTCATGAGAGGGTATAAGCTGGGGGAAGGGACAGACAAACAAGGAGGGTGGGAGCTGGGCAGTTAAGAGGCGATGGTATAAAACATCAGTTAATCTTAGCTTCTGACACATGAAGACATATTTAAGTACAATTTAAAAAACAACAATATTTTATTAAAGTGTAAAAGTACGATGCCCTGACAACTCTACAGCTTGCTAATGCTACAAAAACACGTCATGGACAACATGTTGAAATGGTCACATTGATTCCGAGGTTTCCATTATCGGCAAAGAGATGTGCTATGGCTGTATCAAAAACAAGGCAGTCGCTGTTCAAGATGGCAGCAGCCACCCCATCATGGATGGAACGTGGTGTGGCTTCCCAGGTCAGTCTCCGCCGGTTACCATTCAGTTCCAGTCGATAAGCAAAGTTTTCTGCTTGCTTCCGGGTCCCGATGAGCAGCACGATGGCAAAGAACTGCTGGTGGCCCTCATACTTCTCTTGCTTCTCCAGCACCAGCATGAAGTGATGACCGAAGCATGATTGCATCATCACCCAATCAACGGCCCCTGGCAAGTTAATGTCTGTAGCAAGGAAGACGATATCTTCCCCTTGAAGGGTGGTGATGCTCTTGTGAGCATGCATAAGGTGGGACATCACGACTTCCAATGAGCCCTGCCATTTACAAGAGGCACCAGGGCAAGGGCAGGAGTACGGCCGGTATTCACAGATGTCTTCATGTTCCGGCTTTTCTGTATGGTGAAGAGTCAAGGAACATCCCGTGGTGGCGTACTAGAAAGAGAGAGACACATATGCATAAGTCAATCAGAATTCTCCAAATTTCTACTTTGGCATTTCTATATAAAGTTGGGAGTGTGGCAGAGAACAAGGAGGGCCAGCCCTAGAGTCAGGAAGAGCTGGGTTCAAGTCTTACCCAGGACAGACTGGGACTGGGTGGCTATGAGGAAGCCAGTAAACCTCCTAGTGCCCCCAGGCAATTGCAAAGCTCACTGAAAATAGGGACTGACATTCTTTTTACTTGTACTTCCAGCATCTAGCACAGAACCTAGCACACAGTAGGTGCTTAATACTTGTTGGTTGGTTGGTTGATATAAGGGTTTCCCTATGGTGTAGTGGAAAGAGCACTGGATTTGTAACCAGAAGGCCTGAGTTCAAATCCTAACTTTGCTCCTTACTATTTATGTGAGGGAAAGAGAGGAAGGAGAGAGAAAGAGATCTTCATTATCCCAAGCTGTGACCAAATGAGGCCAGGAGTTCCTGTTCTTGAAAGTCTTAAATCAATGGTAAATGCCACAAAAGTGAATTTGGATAGCGGTATGAAGCCTAGAGTATCAAAAAGTTTGTCAATGAATATCAGCTATCACAGGAGGGTACTAGGCTGATGAAAACTCAGGGGAATAATAACTGATCTTGGCTTCAGCAGAACGAAGATGAACACAATTGTCCCTCTTGCTGGAAAGGAGGTGGTGAACTACAGGTGCAGAATGAGGAATACCCTTTCTGATATGGCCAGTTTTGTTTTGCTTAACTGTTCTTTGTGTTCTATGTGGTGATAGTGACAAGTGACAGCAACGGATTTTTTGTGAAGCATCAATATGTCCTTGACATAGTGCCATGCTATGTATGAGTTGTCCATTACCAAAATCACACACCACATAAGAATGCCACCATTAATCCTTGTTATTTAGAAATACTAAACAAATATATTCTTTAAAAAAAAATCAATTGAACAAACACCAGCTATATCAGGTACTGTTGTAAGCAAAGGAGAGACAAACAGGGAATCTGCCCTTAAACTCATACTCTGATGGGAGTTGCAGTGGAAAATACATACTAAGAAATAACCCTAACACCAAGTAGGTGTGCTAATGCAAAGAAATGGAGAGTTTGCAAAGTAGTGATGAGAAATCAGGTGGGGAAATTATAAGCATCATTCTAAGTCCTTTGTGATCATTAGAACATCCAGGAACCTGTGTCCCTTCTCATTTAAAAGTAGGTTTTGAGCACTTAGCCCCTTAAGCATGAGGAAGAAAGATGACCTGATGCCCCTTCCTACATTTGTGTCTCTGCTGTAGCCTAAGAGACCCCAAACCCACCTTAGATACTCATCCTTCTCTATCATTCACAGTCCTCCAGCTCGCCACCAAAATCCTCCTGAATGGAAAAGGGTAGAGCTGCTTTTAGGGAACGTATAACCCACACATGCACGTGCTATCCATGAAAGCAATCACTCTGCTGCCAAAGGGAGAAATGAGCTCTTAATTCCATCACCACATATCCACTGAATGAGTGTCTCTGGTTTAGTTTAGTAGTTTTTTTCAGTCACGTCTAACACTTTGTGAACTCATTGGAGGGTTTATTGGCCAAGACACTGGAGTAGTTTGCCATTTCTTTCTCCAGCTGAATTGACCGATGAGGAAACTGAGTATACAGAGTGAAATGACTTGCCCAGTTTCACACAAGTATTTATGGCCAGGTTTGAACTCAAGTTTTTCTGACTCCAGCCTGGCACTCTATCCTCTGCTCCACCTAGCTGCCCATCTGATGTACATGCATGTGCGCACACCCACACCTACACATGCCCAATTAGCCAGCATTTATTAAGTACCTACTATGTGAGACAGGCACTGTGTTAAGGAACAGGAATACAAAAAGGATTGGGAACTGATCCTGACCCTCAGAGGTTACACTCTAATGGCAGAGGAAGGGTGATTAGCCAGCTGGCAGGGATGGGGCAGGGAATAAATATTCATATAGAATTCACTTGAACTGAGAGATTAAGTCATGTATGGATTCTCAGAGACAAAGATGAAGAAGGAATATATGCAGGGCATGGCGAATGGCTGATCCAAAGACAGTGAAGCAAGAGCTAGAGTTTGGCTGACCCAGTCTAAAGCCCAGAACTACTTAGTCCAGTTCATGCACATGTCCAGATATCACCTCATGATGTCACTGGTCCTCTTTGAAAATGAAAGATGAACAACCAACCGACTGGGCAGGACTACAGTCAATCAGTGCCACCAGCACTAATGAAGTACTTCCTAGGTACCAGGCACCACACTAGTAATACAAAGAAGGGCAAAACCAACCCTTGACCTTAAGAGCATTCATTCTAATGGGGGAGACACTGAAGACAAGCTCAGATGAGAAGACATAAGGGACTGAGAGGGACCACCAGCTGAAGGTAGGATCTGAGCCAAGTCTTAAAGGAAGCTAGGGAAAATAAAAGGAAGGAGGGCATTCCAGGCATGGAGGACAGTCTGGAATGGAACTGTGATATGAGGGACATGGAGACAGGCTACTGGGAATTGGGATGTGGAAGGTTGTGTTTGAGGAATTCCAAATGAGCCAATGTGGCTGGGTTGCAGAGTAGAGTACAATAAGAACAGAAAGAAAGAAAGGGGCCAGGCTATGAAGAGCTTTAAATGTACAATGGAGATTGTATTTGACCCTAAAAATAGTAGGAAGTCATATGGGCACACCTATGCTTTAAGAAAACCACTCTGGCAGCTGAATGGAGGACAGACTGGAATGGGGAGAGACTGGTACAAAGACTATTGCAAGACTCCAGGTGAAAGGTCATCAGGGCCTGAACCAGGGCAGTGGCTATAGGAAGAGAGAGAAAGGCACATATCGGAGACAGATGTTGTGAAAGTAGGAATGACCAGATCTGGCCAAGGATCGGGTAAGTGGAGTTGATTGGGAGTGAGGAGCTGAGGATGCCACTGAGGCTGGGAACCAGGGTGAGTTGAGAGGATGATGGTGCCCCCACTACAATGGAGAAGTTTGGAGGAATGACTACAGGAAATAGAGACATGCCTCATCCTCAAGGAGTTCAAGTCCTCAGGCAGAGTGGAATGGCTTACACAATACACACCTTCCTCCCCCAATTCATGTTTCTCCTAATTCCAAAACTGAAAAATTACATCTTCAGAAGAACTTTCCCCAAACCACTCCCTTCCCTAGGAAATATTCTGTGACTCCTACACTCATTTTCCAGGCCTGTACTTTAAAAAGCTAGGTAAGAGAAACAAAGTTCATGGCACCTTTGTCTCCAATGAGCATTGTGAGAAAGTTGTAAACGTGTGTGTGCGCATGTGCGTGTGCCTACGGGTGTGTGCACGTGCGTGTGTGTATGTGCGCGTGTGTGAGAGACAGACACATGGGGGGTAGAAAAGCAGGGGAGAGAGACACACGGAGAAAGTGTGTGTCTGTCTGTGTTTCTCTCCACAACCTTCAAATAGTTAAACAAACACATGCTACCACCTGGTTAAAAAGGGCACATGATTCGGGACATTGCCTGGCAGGTTCTTAGGCTGACATAATCACTCCAGTTTTGTTGGAAGGATTTTTCTAAATAGGCTGTTTATTCCCAAGCAACCAGGAAGAATCAGGGGAAGGAGGTGTCTTTTGGCTGATGATCTAGAAAGACAGTTGAGTTTTTCTTTTTCCTTTCTCCACCCCCTGCCTCAAACCTAAAGCCTGTCACCCAAAAAGAAAAATGATCACAGAACTTGGGCTAAACAACTCCTCCTCTCATGGAGATTTCATGAATTAAGCACCACAGCTACACCTTTGGGTTCCATCTTTCACTTTCTAAGTGGGCTTTTTCCTGTTTGCTTCTTAACCCTCGGAGTCCTAGGCAATTTTCTAAGACGAGTCTTGGAAAATCAGCTGGGAAAGTACCAGCCTGCAATGGTAGAGGGCTCCTTAGATCAATTAAATCATGGAGCTCCAGCCTGTCCTGATCAGACCTGCCCCTTAAGGGAGATAGTGAGACAGGAGCTACAAGGTAACCACTTGTTAAGAATGCTTATGATTTAAGTGGAGACTGGGCCAGGTGGTCTCTAATTCCTTCCACCTCTAAATATATGAACCAGATTTGGTGTCGGACACCTCGGCTCAAATCCTGGCTCTGCCACGTGCTACCTATGTGACTTTGGCCAAGTTACAAGCCTCCATGAGACTCAGTCTCCTCATTTGTAAAAGGGGCTTAGACCAGAGGGTCACTCATTAAATGGCCACTATTAATTAACAGTATTTCAGGAGCCCACTAAAAAAGACAAGGAGTATTTTTACGCTCTGCTACAAAAATCCTTGGTTAACAAGTTAACCAAGTTAACTTGGGTTAACAATTAGCTCCTAAATGTCTAAGTTTTTCTTTCTTCTTGTCCAGCTCAGGGGATTTATTTAGATATGAAGGTCAGCAGCCCTGATAACAGCACAATGGAAGGGGCCTTCCTTTACCAGAGAGATCACGCACAATGGAACGTAAGTTGTTTGGCAGGCTGGCCTAACTGGGGCGTTCTGGTGTTGCTTGGAGTATCTTGTAATTGGTTGGCAAGGAGAATAATCGAAAGCATTTGGATGGCAAGAACTATCTGTAAAATGCTCTCCATTTCATCCTACCTACAGGAGGCAGGGCTGATAGGACTTACACATGCACAAGGGTAAGCTGAGGCAGAGGTTAAGTGCTCAGCCTCAAGTTATACAACTATCAAGTGGTGGCCCCACGAACAGAACCAGACCTTCTGACCTCCTCCAGGGCTCTCCCCAGCCCCAGCCCCTTTGCCCCTTCTCAATCACGGTAAGAAAGTTTTTGAAAAACTTTAAATTTAGAAGAAAGTTTTAAAAATTTTAGGTTTTCATTTTGATTGAGAGTTTTAGCTCAAAAGTAACAACCAGGAACGTTCAAATAAGATTAAATTGCAACTAGCACACCTGGCAGTCTACCCCCCACCCCTTTAGCTTGTGTGTGTTCATCCTTTGTCGCCGAAGAAGACCATGCCATCAGAGAAATGATGACATGACTTGCACTTGACTTTGTTTTGAGTGAGGGAGGGCTGTGCAGGTTACCAGCCTTACTTCTGCTCCAGAGCCATCTGAATCCAGTGACCAGATATTCCTCAGGATGACTGGAGATGACCCAGTTTGAGGCAACTGGGGTTAAGTGACTTGCCCAAGGTCACACAGCTAGGGAGTGTCAAGTGTCTGAGGTGAGATTTGAACTCAGGTCCTCCTGACTCTTGCACTGGTGCTCTATCCACTGCACCACCTAGCTGCCCCCCTTTAGCTTGTATGAACTAAAAAACAACCTCTCATTTTTTTTCCTTGTTGGCTTAGGATGGAAGTTGGTGAAGATTCAGGTCATAGTAGCTAGGATGTTTGTTCAAATTTTTGGCCAGTTTCATTGAGACAGGGAGCTCCCTCTACCAATGCACCTCTCCAGCAATTTCAATTTAGAGTCTTAGGGAGCTGCCTGAGGTACTTGGCCAGCATTACCCAAGCCAGTATGTATCTCAGGTAAGAGTGGAACCCAAGTCAACTTCCTTTCCACTAAAACAACCTGACCTCTAACAGCTAGGTCACTGGTGCAAAACCAATATACTTCAATCAGTCAAGTAGTATTTATTAAGGACCTACTCAGTGTTACACAGTGGATATACAGATAAAAAGAAGGAAACCATGCCTACACTGGAGGAGCAAGGTATATCCACTTATTAATGTTCATTCAAACAATATAAGAATTGGGCCTCAGGGAGTTTCAACTCCACCTCTGATGGTCCTTAGCTGTGTGACCTTGGATAAGTCACTTGCCCATTCTGTGCTTCAGTTTCCTCATATATACTATGGAGGTACTAATATCTCTCAGGGTTGTTGTGTGCTTAAATAGATTATAAAGTACTTCACAAACCCTGGAGTGCCAAAGAAATCTGGTGTCAAATCTGGGTTGTGACATTTATATTCTAGGCACTCACTCCTCTTCTTCAGGACTAAATGTCCTTGTCTGTAAAATGAGGAGGTTGTTCTAGATCAAAGAAGGCCTAAACCCCCCCTCCCCCCACCTTTTCTGAGTGTTGCCTGAACCAGATTAAAATGTACCTGCTATATGTTTACTGGCCTTGTTTCTAGTTAAGTTTAACCCTACTGATCTAGATAATCTTCCAAGGATGCTAACTCATCCTAAATGCTTAAGGTTTGTATAAAACACAGCTTTAAACAATGCTTTTTTTTTTTTTTGAGAAAAAAAGGCTTAAGTTTAACCTGACCCCCCCATTCTCCTCCTAAATCCCAAGTTCATACCTTGTCTAGGGCAAGACTATTTCATATTAAACGCATGGCATCCTGAAAAGAACCCTGGGATATGGACATGGGAGGATCTGTATTGACATCCTGACACTATAATCCATTACCCATGTGTCCGGGAGCAAGTCTCTTCACCTGCCTAAGTCTCAGTCCCTCATCTGTAAAGCAAGAGTGGTTTGTCTAGGTCAGCACTTCTTAAACTGTAGGTCACAACCCCACATGGGGTCACATAACTGAATGTGGGAGTTGTGAAAAATGTGGCAACTGTGAGATTCTGAACATGCAACGACCAAAAATTAATTCAAAACCAAACTTATAATGAACCTGAGGTATTTGTGGCAGCCCTTGTCCACGTTGCATCATGTGATGCAACAACACACACTGAAGCTAGCTTCTGAGCACACAACTTGCACATGACATCACCCCACACAACACCAACAAATACCTTCACTCAGATTTGAGACTATTGTCTTTAACAAAAGGTAAGATTATGTGTATACCAAAGAGAGTTTAAAAATAAATTTCTTTATGATTTATTATCTGCAAATGTTTGATTTGTATACCTCTTTTACATGCCTATGTACCCTGAGCTGAGTAAAAATTTCTCCAATGAAAAGGGATCGTGAGTGAAAGAAGTTTAAGAAGCCTTGGTCTAGATGCCCCTGGAGGCCCTTTCCAGCTCCAGACCAAGGTAAGTTTATGATTTCCTCCCTTAGGAAATGGAGCTGTCACACAGCAACTTCCTATATGTTGGGCTTCCATCTGGGCAGATGACTCTCCTCGGCTCCCCAGGTGGAAGAGAAAACCCAGGTTTCTAAGTCTCTGGGTTAGTCTAATCACTCTTGCCTGAACTCCTGGGCACCGTGAAAGCAAGGCATGTTTGTTTGTTTTAAAGAAATCTCAGCTGAGGTTTGGGATAGCTTCAGGAGAACACCTGACAAGTGTTGTTAAGTGATAAATACAGATGACCCTTGTAGAAGCGAAAGGAGACCAGTGAGGAGAGGGAGGATGTAACTTGATTCAGTCATTTACTGGCCCGCACCTGATTCTACACTTTAGAAAGTAAGTCAGGTTACAGGATTTGGGAGGACAAAAGGACGTTAGACACCATCCAATCCAATCTCTTTCATTTTCCAGATGAAGAAAATGTGGCCTAAAAAAACTAAATGACTTACCCAAGGTCACACAGGTATTTAGGAGAGCCTAGAGTCAAACCCCGGCTTTCTTCAGGTCCTGGTTAAAATCCCATATTCTTCAAAAAGCTTTCCCCACCTGCTAGTCCTTTGCCTCTGTTACTCCTAATTTATTCTGTATATATCTTATTTGGAAATAGGTATTTTGGATGCTGTCTCTTCCATTTGATTATAAACTCCTTGAGAGTAGAGATTGATGCTTTCCTCTCCTAACTTTGTATTTCCTGTATTTAGCACAGGGGCTGGTACACAGAAGGCATTTAATAAATGCCTGCTGATTGACTGTGATTCAGAAAGAAAAGAATTTCAAAGAATAAAGGCAGAAAAAAATGAGATATTTCCTAGGGAAGAATATTTATATTCTCTGACCTCTTCATGATGATAAACCAGGTGCCCATGATGAAAAAGCCAGGGGAAACAGAGGAGGAGAGGATATGTCAAGATGCCACCTTTCCCCCCTTTAGAAACTCTGCAGGTCACAATGGCACAGTGAGCTTTACACAAACACGTCATCCTTCCTTGAAAATAGATCATGTTCTAATGCCGCGTATATTTCAAGGCCTTTGATCAATGGAAGAACTGACCCAGTTTCTTTCACTACTGTCAGCTGAAATCTAAGCTTTGAAGTTACTGCAAGACTCTGTTGTATGAGGACAGAAAGTCAACACTGTAAATTGTAAACATCTCTGGTAAACACACCTGTTAACTACCTGGTAAACAGAAGCACTTCTCATTGTCCACTAATTAAAGGGACAGGGAGGAAGAGAAGGCTTTCTGTAGGATGCCACAGGGGGAGAAATACTGACAATGGAGTCAGAGGATTTGAGTTCAAATCCCAGCTGACTTGGGACAACTCATTTAACCTCCTCAGATTCGTCATTCATCCAATAATAGTGAGTATTTATACATCACTGTGTTCCAGGCACTATGCTAAATACCTTTTACAGTATGATCTCATTTGATTCTGATAACAACCTTGGGAGGTGAGTGCTGTTATTATCCCACATTTTACAGTTAAGGAAACTGAGGCAGACAGAGATCAAGTGACTTGTCCTGGGTCATACAGCTAAAAAATGTCTGGAGCTGGATCTGAAGTTGGGTCATCCTGAGACAAGTCCTAGGACTCCATCCATTACACCCTGTAGCTGCCTATAATGAGGGGACTGGATGAGATAGCCTCTGAGGACCTTTGCATGTCTACTCTCACCTGAAACTGTGAACAACACATGTCCTCTCTCTTTGCCTCAATTTCGCTGCTTGCAATAAAGAAACTGTGTTTTACTACTTATTTACAGGAAGAAGAAAAGATACTATTTGCTCATTTGTAAGAAAATAAATTAGGTTTAATAACTCACTGTTTATAAAGTAGCTGTGTGAAATCCTCAAATGAAAAGGGCTTCTGAAATACAAAGTAAAATCATCATTTCTGCGTTGGCATTTGTTAACTTATTTTAAATAATAATAAAAAGTGAATTCATCTCCTGTCCAATGTCACTCTGAATCAGGTAAAACATACCAAAGAATCTAATGGCTGGCTCAGCTGGATTTTATCGCTCACTCCCTTACAAATGCCTACAAGATAAAGTCCAAATTCATTGGTTCTGTATTCAAAGCCCACCAACCTCCACTGTCAATAGCACCCCTCCTTCATCTTCATATGATCCTCCACTACTCAATACAAAAATCCCAAACCCTCAAGCAGCAATTCCTGTTCATACTTATTACCAGCTTAGCTAGATTCTTGCTATCTGTCATAAATGGTGAAGCAAGGAGGGTTAATTTCAATTCCAATCCAGGCAGACTTAGAATAGATTTCTTACTGGGGCATTAGATTTTTTTTCAGACCTATTTAGGAATTACTTTTCCAGAACCTGCAAGGAAGACCTGAAGAAAATTATCAGACAAAGGATTTTATAATCTTAGATTAAAATTTTTCCCATCATTTAATTATTGGTCCAAACTCATCATTGCGTTGGGGTAAGGGACTCCTGGTGAGAAAATTTCCTCTCCCAAGGCATACCTGTGCCACTGTCCTGCCAATTATAGTTTAGAGAGCTTCTGGTTGGCAGAGAACAGAAACAGCCTGCCCAGGTCCCACAGCCAGAACTAAGAAAGGCTCCACTTCAACTCACATCTCCTTAGGAAACTCTAAGGCAGACTCTCAATCTACTGTACCAGGATGCCTCTGGTCATTTATTAACTGGGGGAAAACAAAGAAACAAATGAAATTACATACAGTTCCAGCTTGTCTGAAAACTTTTACTAGTTCTAAAAAGAAACCAACCTGTTATCCCTCTGGGAAGGACAATGAGTCTGCAGTGTAAAAAGTGGATCTCGGTATGGAATACTGAGGTTGCAAATGCTATCTCAATTGTCCCGATCAGCTACCACACTCCAGGCAAACGATTTAAACTTGGAGTCTTCTCTTCTCTAAGCCTGCAGTGTTGATTTGTGCACTACTGGCTTGGCTCTACCTACCCTTTCACCCTGACTGTCTCCAGACTCCCAGAAAGCCAGAACCCTCTGATGGGACAGATGTAACAAGGAGTACTTCATTTATCTCCTGTACTTCCTCTCAGGAATACAAAGTATTTTTAAACATCTTGATAATGGGAGGCCCAACTGGTAAGTTCTCCATCCCATGGCTTTCAGAGGCTGGGGGAGAACACAAGTGAGATAAGGTAATGAAGTAACGACTTTACTGATGGTGAACTGAGAATGTTGCTGAAGAAAACAGAATGTTCTCCCAACAGGGAGGACAAGTCACGGGGAAAAACCATGTTGCTACACAATTACCGCTCTACTCCAGGTCCCTCCCCATCTTTCCTCGGAAATATTATTTCCCTTCTTCTAGTCTCCCTCTTCTCCAAGTCAACTACCAGGATACCGAGATAATCGTCCAAAGCCCTAAGGGTGACTTGCCTGCTCAAGGATCATTCATGGCTCCCTGCTTCCTCTAGAACAAACCACAAATTCCTTTAGCTTGGCATTTACAGCCCTTCACAACCTAACTCCTGTCTATTATACCTCATTCACCTCCACAACATTCTCCATTCTACCAAAATGACCTACTAGCTGGTCCCCTAAACTCTGCATTCCTTCTCCCAGGTCTTTATCTTTATAGATCACAAGTAAAATTCATTTCTTCTAATTTCATCCCTTAGAATTATCTGATTTTCTCAAGGGTCACCTCCTACAAGAGTCTTGATCCCCTGCCTTCCTTGTTAGGATTTATTTCTTCCTTATATTTCCTTATCTGTTGATAAATTGTACCCACAATGGTATGGAAACTCCTTAAGGGTAGGGCCTTGTTTTCATTGTTTTCCTTTGTATCCTGGGCATCTTGAACAATACATCTGGTTCCCAATGTGCATGTAGGGAAGGGAAGGGGAATCCAGTGCCTACTATGTGTTGTTTTAAGTCGGGGCTTTTTCTGAGCCTTTAATAAAAGTTTGGCAAATTGCACTGAACTGATCTGCAGGTTTTCCAAGTATTTCTAGCAAGACAATTCCTTTTAAGAGCTCCGGATAGACTGTGATTGGGAATGCTGGAAAACTCATTCCTTCATCTTTGCCCAACTGGTACAACCCAGAGAGAAAGCTGAAAAGCAGCACATTATAGATAATTTTCTTAGGGAAGGAAGGTTGCCTTGGCAGGAGATTGAGGGGCAATGACATTATCACGGAAACTCAAAAACACCCTGCCAGGAGGAAGACAGTGCCTGGCTTTCAAAAGCTGGACTGGCCCTGCTGCTGTGGTTTATGGCCAAAGCTCACCACAGAGGTTACCTTCTGACTGGGCCCCCAGGCAGAGGAGCCACTGATCAAGCAGGCCATCCCACAGCAGCCTGAACAACCAGTTCTGGAAGATCCCTTGTGAGTAATATTTAAGACAACAAAAGCACCTGGAAAAAGCCAACACGAATAATGGCTCTTTGAGGCAGGGCCAAACCACCTTAACCTCTCCACTTCCCATAGAATATGAGAGAGAGAGAAAAGTGAGAACAGGAACTCATTGGTGAGGAAACTCTCTCTACCAATACAGTCATTGGCTCAGCTGCCTGGCGCAAGCAGACTTGCCCAGGGTTGGGCAGCCAGCACCCATCAAAGACAGGACTTCAACTCAGGTCTTCCTGGCTTCAAGGTCAACTCTCTATCCATTGTGCTACACTGCCTCTAAATAGAATAAAAGCTGACATTTACATATGATTTTAATGTGGTCGGGGCTATAATTATCTCCATTTTACATGTGAAAAAACTGAGGCACATGGAGATCAAGTGCCTTCTCAAGGGTCATGTGGTATATATATATAGTCCCTGTATAAGGTATGACTCAAAAACTGGGGCACCACAGAAAAAATTCCATGGATCAAATAAGGCCATGCCATCATCTGATTTCAGATGTTATCAGCATTTCTCCTATACTGTGCAAGTAAGAACACTTTCATCATGTCAGACCATCACCTACATAAGGAATCAAGTATTCTAGTTAGTTAGCTCCAAAGACTTCATTTCCCACTTCTGCCACTTTGGATTCAGGATAGTGACACCAGAAGTCATTGGTACAGGTACCTCCAAACCAAAACATACACATACATACACACATACACACACACACACACACACACACGACAACCCTATTTTAAAAGTCTACTGAAGGAATTACAAAGAATCAGCAAAATAAAGGATGTCAACAAAGAAATGTACATTGAAAAAGGAATGGAGGGGTTGGAATGGAAGGAAACACAGGTAGATAACCAATGGACATCCTACATATTTCACTAGTTTTCTCAGGATGTCAGCAGAAGTGTAAGAAGACTGACAATCCATATGATGTATCGAATGTACAGGAGAACCTAGACAAGCATCCTAGAGTTTGAGCAGGTGCAGATGGGTTCTTCCTTGGAGAGATTATCTATAGCCATGAGGTGAAGGTCCAGATGTGGCCAGCATGTTTTCAACTCTCAGTCAAAGTGTATGGCTAGAACAAAACTGTCCCTACAGTACTCTCATTTTGTTCCACAATACCCTGGTCTTCCACTTGCCTTGTAAACTCCTGACAGTGGGTGATATTGAGGCCCCTCCAGTTATTTTACATTGTGTCCAACCCTTTCCCCTTACTCTGTATATACCTGTGTATACACACACACACACACACACACACACACACACACACACACACACACACACACACACACACACACACACCTGTATCTGTCTCTCTCTCCCCTTATCTCTCAAGAACATAAGCCGCTTGAGGGCAGGGGCTTAACTATTTTCATCACTATGTCCTCAGTACCTAGCACAGGGTCTGGTCTATCATACCCTAAAAGAACATGTGCTGATAAGAATTCCCCAAATTCTCCAATTATATTAGGCAGTCTAACCAGCAAAAACAGAACAAAATAAATACGTGTCAATGAGCAAAAGGGCAGGCAAGGCCCAGGGTGAGGAAGGAATAAGACTAGGCCAATTAAGCCAGAACAGGGGAGTAAGAGGCTGGACAGGCAACCTCCAGGGCAGGTGTGTGGGTAGGGCCAGCAGCCAGATGAGGAGGGGAAAGGGCCTCCTACCAGTCTGGAGACTGACAGGGCCAGGGAAGGAAGGCAGTTAAGATCAAAGCATTAAGGGAGCAATCAGATTAAGGAAGATATTTACTGTTATTTTTCTTTTTGAAGGATTAATAAAATATGGCACAATGAGACAAAGGGAAGTTAGATATGAGAAAAATGAATGGCAAGTTAAAATGAGAGGCTGTTTTTCTCAGAGTCTATGCCTGGATCCCAACAGAGACCTGTCCTCTTATTTGCTGGCTCACAGCTTCCCTCCACCCCAAATCCTTGTTTTCAGAGCAGGGGCCAGATGGAAACCAACAATATCTTCCTCCTCCTCCCAATCTTCAAATAGGAGTCCTATGCACTCAGTTTAAACACTCTGTTTAAGTCTCAAAGTATAAGCAGGTCAAGAAGCATTTATTAAATATTTACCACGTGTTAGGCACTATGCTAAGAATAACAGAAGCTAAGCCTATATATGGTGAATTAAAATGGAATTCTCTCCTATCTCTGGCTCAAGGCCAGCTCCTGGGACAGGGGGACAGCCTTCAGCCCATAAATGAATGATTCCTGGCTTCACTAGGAGGGGGAGGGGAGGCACTATGGCTTCACAGTTGGGAAGGCACTTGGGGCTAGGGGAAGGCAGGACAATGAGCACAAAGCTGCTGGAATTTTGCCAGTGGATTTCCAGCTACTCCCTCCCATACGGGGTTTTTTGAAGAAGTACATTCTGATCTCCTCAAAGAGATACATGTGGGTGGGGGGAAATTTCTTAGGTTTATTCTCACACCAGTCTTAAAAGTGGAACCACATTATGAAGGCTGGTGTCAGAGGGTGGAAGAGTGAGAAAAGACACTGTTAACTATTAAATAGATCTGACCAACTCTAAGTATCCAGGCATTTTACAGTGCAATGAGTTCTTACTGTATTTATAGGCATATGTTATGGTGTATATAATAGTAATGATAATAATAAAAAGGATTTATACAGCACCCACTGTGTACCAGGAACTGTTCTCAGCATTTTACAATTATCTTACTTCACCCTCAAAACAACCCTGGGATGTAGTCTTTTTATAGATGAGGAAAACTGAGGTAACAGAGATGAAATGACTTTCCCAGGGTCTCACAGCTAGGGAGTGTATGAATGACTAGATTTTTACTTGTACAGTACTTTCTAAGGAGCTTTTACCTCTCATTTCTAGCCTTATTACACATCATTCCCCTCCAGTCTATAGTCCATTCAAACTGAACCTCCTGCTGCTCCTCATTCCAGTCTCCATCCCCTTGCACTGGGGCTGTCCCTCATGCCTAGTGTGACTCCCTCCTCACCTTTGTCTCTTGGCAATTTTAGACTCAGCTCAAATCTCATCTTCTGCAGGAGACCTTTCTGCCTCACCCGCAAAGGTTAGCCTGTGGGTTTTGTACATCCCTATATATGTACCTACAGGGAATCTAGATGGCACAATCGAGGCCTGAATCAGGAGGATTCATCTTCGTGAGTTCAAATCTGGCCTGAAACACTAACTGGCTATGTGACCCTGGGCAAGTCACTGAACCCTGTTTGACTCAGTTTCCTCAACTGTAAATTGAGCTGGAGTTGAAGAAGAAATGGCAAACCACTCTAGTATCTCTACCATGAAAATCCCAAACAGGGTTACAAAGAGTTGGCCATGACTGAAGATCACAGAAGTGAATGTCTATGCACATCTTACTGTACAATTAGCACATAAACTCTCTGAATGGAACGCTGACACGGTAAAACAACAACAACAAAACCCAAACAATCTGGAAATACTTAAGAACTCTGATGAAGACAACGATCAACCACAATTCCAGAAAAATGACTTTGCTTGGGGAGTGGGGAGTGCTTGAGAGGGAAGTGGGAGCGAGGAAAAAACAAGTATGATGATTTTAAAAAAAGAAAATAGAATAAAAAATCGAGGTAAAGGAAGAGTGGAAGCCCACTGAGGGCAGCAAAGACTCTACTATTAGTTTTGAGATCCCCAGTGCCTGGGACCTAGTTGATGTTCAATAAAAGCTTGTTGGATTGGTTTGGATTCTTAAATCTAATACTGGTACAGCACCACAGATTTCAAGCTGAAAGGGACCTTAGTTGTCATCTAGTACTAGTATTTTGCAGATGATGAAACTGAGGCCAAGAGAAAATTGTGTTTGTCCTTTGTTGCTGAAGACCATGCCATCGGAGAAACAGTGACATGACTTGCACTTGACTTCGTTTTGAGTGAGGAAAGGCTGTGTAGGTCACCATCCTCACTTCTCCTCAGACAAGAGAAAAAGTGACTTACTGAAGGTTGTACAGATAGTAAGCAGCTAAACAGGGCTGTGAACTCAGATACTCAGACTCCCAGATCAGTGTTCTCCGAAATGTACCAAAATAGCCTGGGGACACCTAGATTAATCTCTCCTGGTCACTGAAAAAGCTTCTGGGAGATTTTAATGCTGGTTGCACTAATAAATTTTTTTTCCTGCTGAGATTAGTTATCCTTGCCACTAACTCTAAAATAACAAATGTTTCCTTTGGTTCTGGATCACAAGGAACTGTGGCCAACTAGTTACAAATAGCACTTTATTCAAAGCTTGCCCTTGGACCTCTGATTGCTGGGGAACAGCACACAATGCCAATCAAAAAACCCTACTGTTTGTGGAGTTCAAGGGAGATTACCCTCTCTCCCTTTTGACAGAGAAGAGAGGGAAAGAAATGGATTGATAGGGAGAGAAGAGGAGAGAAATGGAGAGGAGAGGGAGGAAAGGGGGAAAAGAGTTTCCAGTTGGGTAAAATTCCATCTCGTCTCTTGCCTTTTAAGCCTTTATAGTCTGAATTTTGGCTGCCCAGGGAACCCATCTTGAATTTCTAACATTGTTTCCTCTGAACTAATACCACTGTTTTGTCCAACTTCATGTTTTTGTGGAACCAGTTGGCAAGGCTAGGCAAGTCTCCAGACTTTAAAATTTCAATTAACTAGAACTCTAGTACCCAGAAACCATAATAAACAGAATCTATCTCACTTTTTTTTAAAAAGAGGAAAATCAAATATAGAGTTATTATTTCAGATTTTATAGTCCAACTTGAACCTGAGAACCAGAGTAAGTTGCCCAAGGACACACAGGTAAGAAGGAACAGTTGGGAATTGGACCCAGGTCCTCTGTAGATGTCAAATTCCAGGGCAGGGCATCCTTTAGATGCCAAATCTGCTGTACCACCTTTTGATCCTTCCCATTAAGTCAGAGATATTGTCATAAATCAGCGTACTGTGGTCAGTACAGGTGGAGGGCAATCTCCCACACCTTCTGTATCTATAAACTCTATCAAGGGTGGGATCAGGGCTCTACACCTGTGTTAGCTAGGCCCCTTGAGAGCTTGTCATTATAACAAAGGATGGTGGGTAAGCTAGTTAGTGCTACCTGAGAGACCAAGATCCACCCCATGGGAAACCTTGCTGTCACTTAGAATGGAAAAGCATCCATTCATCTGGTAATCAATTATCCATTAATATTTCAACTTTCTCAGAATATTTCAAAATAGTCACTGTCACAGAGCTTAACTGGCTTTTCCAGCATCATATACCCTCATCAGTCTCCTCACACTTTGTACCACCCTCATTTAATGGTGTATCCACAAAATATTATAAGTTGCTCTGCAATACTCATCTCAGATGAAGAGTTTGGTTGTGACACCCAGTGAGTGTGGCTGCAGTCTGGCTTTTCCCTTGTGCAAGAAATAGAAATGCCTCAACTCAGTGGAAATCAAGAGCTCAGTTAATTCTTAGCTCCTATACATAGGAAAACATATCGCACATTTCACACAGGGCACTCCATTTCCTACCTCCATGGCTTAACTGGTTGGCCCTCATGCCTGGGATGGTCTCCCTCCTCCCCTTTCCACTCCTGCCTTCCAGTAAGCCGTATCTCAATGCCCACCTTCTGCAGGAGGCCAGTGTTCCTAGCTGCTAGACTCAAGTAGCCAAAACTCTTAGATTATCTTTCTATCTCCTTTGTATCTTTTTTATTCAGTGGGGGATGTAGTCCCCTCTTCAGTACATTCCTAGAAAGGCAGTACTGTTTGTGGCTTTTTGTTCCCCAGGGATTTGTCCGGTGCTTAGAACTAGTACCATGGGCTTAGCAAATTCATGTTGGTTGACTGATGACCCTGACACATTGCCGTTTACAAGGTCATGTGATCACTCCTAAAGTCTTATTTAGCATACTTACTTTCAAAGGAAGAGAAATGTCTTCGAAAGTTTTTCAACAATAAAGCTCAACAAAAGGGTCTGAGGATAAGAAATCACAACAAGCGTTCCTCAGTCAACAGATCTTGCTACTCTAACTGGGTAGAAAATAGAAACCTTGATGACTGTCCCTCCCCCACTGCAAAAAATGTGCCCTCAATGAAAGGAGGACCTTGGCCAAGGGACTCCAGAACTCTAGGATTCAGCTGTAAAACACAGGGTTTGGATGATAAGATTTCCAAGGGCCTTTCCTGCTGGAAAGTGATTTAGGGATTAATCTATTGCATTTAATCCAACCTGCATTAACTAAGCCACCACCACATAAGGTACTATTTGAGGGGCTGAAGATACAAAGACAAAGCAATACAAAATCATCCTTGCCTTACAGAAGCTTACATTGTACTGGGGAAAGGGGAGCTATGGGGGTGGTGTAGAGAGAGAAGAGACTGTTCTAGCTATCACCACAGAGAAAGCTATTTTTTTAAATCCACGCTTTCTTTTGGGTCAGAATTCTCCTAATGTGAGTAGCTGCAACCCAGTTGTGTTAACAACTTAAACAGGATGCCTCACGTCATTAAGTCCTGAGACAAAGAAAACTTTGCGAACCACTAGGCTAAATATCCATTTTTAACCTGGCTTCAGTTTTTCAAAGCTGCTTGCAACCGTTGCTAGAGGACTGTTCCTAAGTCAGTAGGTATTTTCATGTCATTAGAGCTCCACAAGGTATTTTAGTATTGGGAATATTAAGGTAATCATATTAGTATAAATGCTAAATCATATTTTGTTCAAAACAAAAAGTAGTCCCTGTCCTCAAGAAGCTTCCATTTTCTAATAAATGTCTAAGTTTATAGGGATGTGGCTCTAGATGAAAGCACTCTCCCTTTCCTGAACACAACTATAAAAGTACTTCCCCTCAGGAAACAGCTTTGAACACTGATCCGTCAGAGCCGCTGCAGGGCTCCAACCAGACCTGCCTTAGCAACAAACTCTTTTTAGGGCTCAGGAATGGAGTTTTTTGTTCTTGAAGTGTGGATTGAAGGATAGACTGTTCAAGTCCACATAATAATGGGCCCTGTTCTAATGGGATTCTACCCTATTTTATAAACATGAATGCATTTACTCCTTAGAAGGGGTGCATTCCTCCCCTCCAAGCAGGAAAAAACCAGTGTAGAGGGTATGCCCAGAGATTCAGATGATGAGCTCAGCAAGGTCTCCTGAGATCTCTAGTCTCCTTAAGGCAGAGACATTCGTGTTTTGTAAATATGTCTTGAGAACTCTATTTCAGCAGAATTTGTTTCCTTTGCAATCCTATGTACTTTATTCCATGCTTTCAAAAGGCTTGTTCTGATATGGAGTCCATACGACACCAAAAAAGCGAAGAGACATTAAGGTTACGATGTTCAAGTCCTTGCCAGGGTGCGGTCTCCCTCCGGACAGCTGGGGGCTGCCTAGTCAGCCCTTTGCCACGAAACATGTTGCCATAAGTATCGGCATATTTGCTTGTTTATTGATCACAAACTCAAGAACAAGGACAACTTTTTTTTTTCCACTAGTAAAATGGAAACTCCTTAAGGACTTGGGCTGTTCTTTCATTTTTGACTTTGTACAATACGCCCAACTCCTAAGTATACCAGCATCACACAGAACTTGCTTAATGCCCAAGAAATCAAATATATGAATGCTAGAAGTCACCGGACACATCCCAAGATAGGCAAGATGACCAGATAGAAAAGCTTGTAATTATGTGATACACTCCTCTTTTATGTTTTACATGGGCTTCAGTTTCTAAAATGCTTTTATCCTGTATCTTATTTCATAGGTTAAATATTTACTGAAATGAACAAGTCAATTCAGCTTCTGTCAGTACTTCAACTGCTCTCTACTTTATTACCAATTTAGCTCTTTAACATTCATTTCATATTATTTTCCCTCTGGTCACAGCCTGACAGATTAGCCATTCTGCCCGATGTATACCTCCCAGACCCATCCATACCTGGCTTCTCTTTATTCCAGTCAATTAGAATTAATTCCTAGCTTCCTTGGAGGCTTAGCTAGGGTACCCCTACTTGAACAAGTCATTCCCAGTTGTTTGTTTACCCTCTCCTAAAATCTGGGTTCATGTTATACACATTCCTTTCTGTCCCCTCCCCTAGAAGAATGGAAGCTCTTGGAAGGCAAGAATCCCTTTATTAATATGTATATCCTCAGTACTTTGAAGAAAGGAGCTTAATAAATGTTTGTTAAATTGAATTCTACCTCTAGCAGTCTGGAAGAGTTCAGTAACTTCTACCCATTACTCCTATCTCTATCCTGAAGCCAAAGAGAAAAAGTTCCCAAGGAAGCCAGATCTTTTCATCAGGCTAACAATACATCCAAAAGTCAAACTCTTCTTCCTCCCAAAACCTGCTTCTCCATCCTCTTCCTCCTCTAAACTATGAGGTCTTTCACTTCTCCAGAGGTCCAGAGTTAATCAATTAATCTTGTCACTTCTATTTTGGTCCCATCTCAGCACATAACACTCTCCACTGTGGCATTTTCACTGGATCTTTCTCATCCCTAGAACCCTCTCCCACTTGTCTTGACTTCTGGGCTTTCTTCCTATGGCAGCTAAAGGATAGTTACCTTCTCTCTCTCATGAACTCCACCATGGACCTTGGGTATATCTTCTTGTTTGTATATTGTTGCCCCCATTAGAATGGGCGCTCCTCGAGGGCAAGGAGCAATTTGTGCCTTCTTTTGTATCCTCAGCGCCTGCCACACTGCAGGCTCTTCAATGCTGGCTGACTTTCACACCTATGCTTTCATTTCTATTGCTGCTACCTTAGCTAAAGGTCTCATTATTTCTTGTCTAGATTATTGAAATCACCTCCATATGGATATCTTAACATCAAGTCCAGGAGTTCTTAAAACTGTGTGTGTGTGTGTGTGTGTGTGTGTGTGTGTGTGTGTGTGATGCAAGTGGGGGAAGAGGAAATGAATGAGCATTTATATAGTTCCTACTAAGTGCCAGGTACTGTGCTAAGCACTTGTATAAATATTATCTCATTTCATCCTCAAAACAACCCTGGGAGGTAGGTTCTATTATTGTTTCCATTTTCAATTGAGGAAATTGAGGAAAATAGAGATTAAGTGACTTGCCCAGGGTCACAAAACTAGTAAGTGTGAGTATCTAAGGTCACATTTGGACTTGGGTCTTTCCAACTCCAGACCAATCATTCTATCTCCATTGTATCACCAGCTGCCTATAAGCCGAGATGGACTCATTTGTAGCCTAGTGAAACCCATGGACCCTCTCTTAGAATAATGTTTTAAAAGGACTTAAATAAAATGCATAGAATTACAAAGGAAATCAATTCTATTCAGATACATTTATCAAAATATATTTAATGACAAGATCATGGATCCCCATTAAGAACCCTTGCTCTAGTCTTTCCCCACCTCCAGTCCAGCCTACACATGGTTTCCAGATGAATCATTACGACAGACAGCTCTCATGTGTCATAGACTTGCTCAAAAACTTTTAATGACTTGACACGAGCCATCAACACCAGCCCTTAGGTGGGATGGATTCTTTCCCCTTTCCCTTCTTCCCCCTTTCTGCTCTCTATGGGCAGAAAGCACTGCTTGGGGCTCTAGCATGGCCTTATCTCCTCTGCCCTACCAAAAACCCCCACTCATTCTAGCTGGGCATTCCATTCCCATCATGCTTTGGCTCTAACCTACCTATCCAGTTCACATATTCTATCCTCCATCCAATCTATGCTATTTATTGTTTCCCATACTTTCCCAACTCCTTGAATGTGTTCATACTTGCCTGGCATTCCCCCCTCACCCCTCACCCCCCATTGCTCCAACCTGTCCATTCATCTTATCTGTTTGCTAACATAGGTTATCTTGGACTCCTCTCTCATTGTCAATCAGTTATAACATCCCATTGACTCTACCTCTGCAATAGCTCTTCTGTATTTCCCCCATCCTTATTACCATCTTCCTGGAATATTTCAATAGCCTCCTAAATGGTTTCTCTGACTCTATCCCACTCTGTCCCTCCTCCAAGCTGTTCTTAGGCACAGACCTGGTCATGTCTCTGTAAAAAAAAAAAAAAAAAAAAAAAAAAAAATCTTCTGTAGCCTCCTATTCCTTATTGAGTCAAGTTCAAACTCCCATGCTTGGTCTTCAAGGCCCTCTACAGTCTGGCACCAACCTACCAACATCCAGTACATTTCACCTTCCTCACAGGGCGTATTCTAGGCTCCTGACAAATCAAATTCTTCTCTGCTTCCAACACACACACCAGAGTCTTTATAATCCTCTCTACATGCCTTTATCCATGCTTTCTTAGGTCTGAAATTCTCTCCACTCTCCCTACCCTTCTAACTTCCCTTGCTAAAATTCTTCATCCTATAAAAGCCCAATTCAAATGTAACCCCTTTCAGGAAGCCTTCCCTGATTCTGCCTAGGACTTTACTTCCCATCTCTCTAATTTCCTTAACCTTGCTATTATGTATCAGTCATCTACTTTGTATCTTCTCTCAGCAGTGCATAAGGTGTTGGGCTTAAAATCCGGAAGACTCCTCTTCCTGAGTTCAAAATCCAGCCTCAGACACTAGCTATGTGACTCAACCCTGTTAAGTATTTTCAGGTACTACTAGCCCTGTGACCCTAGGCAAGTCCCTTAGCTCCTATC